>NC_056518.1:32349212-32374711 GCF_014905685.2 Nematolebias whitei | reverse complement strand
TGATAACAGCTGATGGACGAACGGTCAGGTGATGATGTCATCAGATTTATTACAAAGAGATGAACAACCAGACTCGCAGAGAGTCGACTCATCACAGGTGCAGAACTTCTGATGTCCTGAGTTTCTGACCTGTTCTGCTTCCTGGAATAAAAAAAGTTGATTTGATCAAAACCAGTAAGGGGACCAGTAGAATATATTTTATTGTCCCTTTGAGGAAATTTGTCACATCGACCTCGTGCCGAGTGTTTTTCAGAACTGAACCCACAGCTGCAACGGAGACAAACATTCTCAAGCGCTCTTACAAGGCGAGCTGATTGATACACCAGTCATCAGTTATATCATTCTTAAAGTAATAGAAGGATTATAAGGTTATTAATAAATACAATAATGGAGCATAGTGCCTGCATACAGTGTGCACACACCCCCTCGACAACCATCTTGTTAGATTTCATCTAGTTTCTCGTGCAGCTTTAAAATCCAGCGTGGGCCATTGGATGGGAGCATGCGCAGACTTTCTGTGACGCTACGTTCACAAAATGCAAAAGAAGAATGACGATCAGTGGAAGTTTTAGTAAAGTGCACGAGAAACTCCTTTAGTGGAGCAGCTAAAACCGATTCTGCACAAGAATTGTGCAAAATGTTCTCCAAGCTCCAGATGTGGCACCAGAGTCTTCTGAACAAATCTACTGACTGGTCGTCTAAAAACCCACGATGGTTAATTTCTTAAACTAATTTTACTATTATTAATTTACTAATATGTTACATAGTATGAGGCTACTGACAGAAACAAAAAAACATTGACACAAAGGTCGTTTAAATTGATTAGTTGCATTAATTACTGTGCAGAAATAAGCTCGTAACTAAAACTAACATTTTTATGGAGATAAAACCGTTAATGCATTTGTGGATCTTGTGGATCTTGGTGTTCACGTGCGCGACTACTTTTGAGACTACTTTATCTCCATACAGTTTCCAGTTAATGCACAATAAGTTGAGGTATTTTGTATTTTTTACATTTTTCTTTTACACAATATTAAACTGACAGTTAGTCATTCTCTGGACTTTAAGTCTTTTCCAAACAAACTTCTCGCTCCTACAAATGTTTTGCTGCAGCAGAGAATCACATCTTCATCCTTCACGCCGTCTCTCCTAAAAGTAAAAGTTTTTTTTCTCAAATCCGTCCAGAATAAACACCAAACTTTCACTGACTTCAGCTATTGTGATATTCTTGTCAAAACTGGAAGGGAATGGTCTTAACTTGTCAAATTTCCAGAAGAAACCTAAAACTTCATGTCTGTGACATCAGTCTTCTGCTGCAGGAGCAGAATTATTCAGATCAGACCTGAAGTTTCATTCAGTAACTGTTTAAGGTTGATTTTCTTTGGGTTTGGGCAGTCTGGGCTCATCAGTGGTGTATTGCTGCCATCTCCTGTTCGGTTCTGTTCAATGTTCTCAATCTAATTGATTTATTAGGAAATTTGCTGTAGAAGTGCACATTGTAGACATTAAACCAACAACGGGTCTGGTCTCGACTGCTGGATAAAATAAATATCCTTTCATCGTCTGCTTAAAGAAGAGGAGCTCGCACGGTGACAGGAGCTTCAGAGTTCACATGTAAAGTTTCCTGAACCTCGTCGGTGAGAATCTGCACCGGACAGAGGCAGGAAAAGTCTTGACACGTGCGGGTCAGAGGTCAAGACGTACAGACTGTGGGAAGGCCTTGGAGTTTATGAGATGCGCCTGCAGGCTCCTCTCTGAGGAGATTAAACATCTAACTCACATTAATCTAACATTAGTTACTGATAAACATCCGTAACCTCATGAAGATGGAGCAACACTGAAATGGTGTTGGTTTAAATGCAGGTGAATAATGAATTCTGTCTTACTTTAAGTTTTTATTATTTTCTTAATGCTCAGAAGAACTTTCAGGAAGAGAGAAAGAGCGAGAAAGAGAGAGCGATCTGTCTGAGGAGAGCTTCATGTTTTGTTTGTTTTATGATTTCGTTTGGACTGACCACACCCCGCAGGGATGCTGAATGCACCGTTAAGGCCGTCGTCAAAGGGGCGTTGAGGTGATGAGGTGTTTTCTCCACATCCCCCTGAAATATTTTCACCCTGGGAGGGTTTTCCACGACACACACACAAGACGGCATCCTGACAAGCAAGAGGGTTATTGATAAAGAGATAAACAGCCATAAACTCTAACCCTAAACCCACCAACGGCACTGCTCCTCATGGGGTCTGGGCGTTGGTCCTCACAATGTAGTATAAGTTGGAAAAATGGTCCTTACAAGAAAACAAATACAAAGACACACGAACAAAATATGTCTGAAGGTCCTTGAGGGTTAGGAGGTCATCCCACCTAAAACCTGTTTTCCATTTATTTTGAAAGTAGAGCCTTAGAAAGCTTTATGTCAGGATTACAGCACACCTAAAACACGTGGTTATAATGGGAGTCAGTGGGACCAAACTGGGTTTCAGAGTAAAGAGTGTATAGGAGTACGCACTTTGCAATAGAGAGGAGTCATGACATTTTTTAATTAACATTTAAAAACAAATCCTGGCCAAGTTTCATGAAATATAGTCTTTAACTGACTGATATATTGAGAATCAAAAATAGTAAATAAGCAGAATGTACTTGTTTGTTTCCTATATATATATATATTTTTTTTAAACCTTTATTTGACCAGGAAAGAAATCCACTGAGATTATTAATCTCTTGTACAAGGATGTGCTGGTCAAGGTGCAAACAAGCCATAACAAATGCAGCAACAGCTTTAATAACAGTAACAGTAATATTAAAATATTTACACAAATTTTTTAAGATTAAAGTCAGAAATTTGCAGTATTTAGATAAAAAAAAAACGTAAAATATTCTTTCATCGTGGTGCAGATCTTCACCACAGGTTGTTATTGCACGGTCGATCCTGCAGGGGGCGCGTTCTCCCACCGCGGGGACTGAGAACCACCCATCCGGGCGAGGCGTCCCTGCGGTGGGACTGAGCCGCCGCAGCCGCTCGGTCGCTCCCAGAAGCTACAGTTAGCATCAGCTAGCGATGCTAACCGCTAACGGCGGAAAATGTTGACATTCCAGTCCGTGCTGACGGACCGGGGGAACGGTAGCGGCTTCCGAGGATCGTGCCATGACTTCGCCGAGCCGTGCTGTTGATGTTTCCGAGCTTTGAGCTATGCTCTCACGAAAGAAAAGCAAAAACGAAGCGTCGAAACCAGCCGAGGTTCACGGGAAGTATGTGAAGAAGGAGACGTCGCCGTTCCTCCGAAGTAAGCCCAGCATGCTAGCTCGGGTTAGCATGAGTTAGCCGAAGTTAACCAAAGTCCGATTGTAACCAGCTAGTTTAAACAAAACGCTTTAAATAAGTGTGGGAAGACGAGTTTTACACATTATTAAACTTTATCAACGTTTTAAGTGCTTACTGAGATTATACTTTGTAACCAAACACCAGGCTAACGTGGTGCTAACAAGAAGACTCAAAAACCGTAATAACAAAAAAAAACTAAATAAAATGTTTTAAACTTGCCAACACGACTTAAAACTTCTTTTAAAAGTTTAAAATTTTAAAGTAGCAATAAAACGGTCCATTATAAACAAAAGTTCTTGTGTTAATTTGGTGCTAACAGGAGCATTTTATAAGCTTAAATATAAATTTTTTATGCTTGTTCAAAGTGCTCCTTCATAATTAATTGTTCATAAAAAAAAAAAACACTTTTTATTTAAACTCAGACATGTTTGTTGAGTCTTTAAGTTGTTCCAAGCACAAACTTCAAAGTATTTTCCTGTGATTTTATGTTGCAGACCAACACAAAGTAGCTCAGTGTGAAGTGGAAGAGAAAATAATGCACAGGATTTAAAATAATTTACAAATAAAAATTATAATTTGTGTTCACCCTAGTTATTTTGATCTCCCAGTCTAAGAATCCATCTAATTAGTAAAACCAATCCAGATGTGTTTACTTTAACCTCACTATAAATCCAGCTGTGAAGGTCTCAGATCAAACAGCATCATGAAGACCAAGGATCAAACCAGACAGGTCAGGAGTAACGTTGTTGTGAAGCTTACAGCAGAGCTCTGTTCAGTCCATCATCTGACCCAAACATGGCCGTCCACCTAAACTGACAGGAGGGCGTTAATCTGAGGAGCAGCCAGGAGGCCGAGCTGCAGAGGTCCACAGCTCAGGTGGGACAGTCTGTCCACAGGACTACGGTTAGTCCACAAATCTGTCCTTTATGGAAGAGGGAGGAGAAAGCTGTTGAAAGAAAGACAGAAGATGTCCTGTCCATGTAGGGACACAGTAAACATGGAAGAATCAGATCAGACTGTCCTGAACACACCGTCCCCACTGTGGAGCACGGTGGTGGCAGCATCATGCTGCGGGGCTGCTTCCCTTCAGCAGGACAGGAAGCTGCTCAGAGTTCATGTGAAGGTGGAGGGAGCTGAATCCAGAACAATCCTGAAAGAAAACCTGCTGTCAAAGACTTGAGGTCCACCTTCCAGCAGGACGTCCACCCAGATCTACAACGGGATGTGTCAGAACAAAACGTGTTCACGTGTTAGAGCGGTCCAGTCAAAGTCCAGACCTGAATCCAGCTGAGAATCTGTGGAGAACCTTGAAAGCTGCTGTTCAGACGCTCTGCATCCAACCTGCATCCAACCTGACTGAGCTGCAGCTGCTTTACACAGAAGAATGGGACAAAACACGAGTCTCCAGATGTGGACAGCTGCTGGAGACAAACCTTAAAGACTTGGAGTCACAGAGACAGGTGGTTCTACAAAGTACTGACTCAGAACACAAATGTAGGAAACACTTTTAGACTTTTATTCATAAAAAAACTATTTTCCTTCAACTGAACAGTCATGCTCTACTTTGACATTTTAATCAATCCCAGAAAAATCCTTTGAAGTTTGTGGTTGGACAAAATGTGTTGGTTCAAGAGGCTTGAAGACCTTTTCAAGGAGCTGCCTATTAACGTGAGTCCCTGAAAGTTGTGTTCAGACGAGCGCCTGAGCCCACACGTTTTTTATTTAGACTTTAAGCCCGGGGTGTCCAGTCCTGGTCCTCGAGGGCCTGCATGTTTTAATTGTGCCCCTGCTTTAAACCTTTATTTATCTGTGAGGTAGATGATGAAATCATCCAGCTGTAAGATATGGAGAAACATTATTGAGAGTGGCAAACCTTTCCTCATTCATTGTTAGCTTTTAAAGACTCATCCTGTCCTTTTATGCATCATTACTTGTTGTCAAATCAACTTAAATAATTTATTAATGTGCAACCTTTTTGGTGTTTTCAACTAAAGTATGCAACTTTTATTATTTCTGGTGTTGCTTGCCTCATGTTGATTATTGTCGATGTTTGCAGATCTCATGCCCTCCTTCATCCGCCATGGACCCACTATTCCTAGACGAACAGAGGGCCCCCCACCAGAGATGGGGTCGTCTTCCTATCCTGTGGCGCCCGGCAGGGAGTCCGTGACGTCCCGTAACAAAAGTGTCCTCCGGCCACCTGTACAGAGACCTCCGCACGAGGTGGCCCGCAGAGAAAGCCACCGCATGTCAGCACCTCCGTACCTGCCGCGCAGTCTGGGAGACCTGTCCCACGAGTACCGGGGCTCGACACAGTCCTTCCTCACAGAAGTGGGTCCCATGTCTGAAAATGGAGAAGCCACCCGGTATTATTACCCACCTGAACCCTATTATGAAAACCAGCAGCAGCGCCAGCCCAAGAGAGTCCAAGAGCGCTTTCCTGAGGACTATAGATACTATGAACACAATGAACACAACTTCCAAAGACTTCCCCGCCAACACACTTCCCCGTCTCCAAGTCGACCCCCCTCAGGTGAGAATAAGATGTATTTGTTGCCATATTTTTGCAGTTTTACTTCGGGTACCTATTGTCTAAAACAGTGGGTACCAACCATGGCCCTTGAGGAACACCATCCTGCACGTTTTAGTTGTTTTCCTGCTTTGACACGCCTGATTTGAATTAACGAGTGATTAACGGGCTTCTGCAGAACTTGATGAAGTAAATTACAGGATCCGGTGTGTCGGAGTAGGGAAACAACTAAAACATGCAGGGTGGTGTTCCCCAAGGACCAGAGTTGGGAACCACTGAGATTAAATGAGACACTCAGAAAAATTTCAGGCGGTGACGTTTATTTAACATATTAAAGGAGCTGCTGACTTTAGCTGCTGCACACGTTGCTTTAAAAAGCGTTGGACAGGAATCTGGTCTTTTCTTGCTTTTTAGTAGCAGCTCCTCCGGTTTCAAAATGTTTCGGGATGATTAAAGTCGTAACAGACTGTTTTAAAGTTTTTAGTCTTTAAAGGGACCTCTGACTACATGCACACGTTGGCCTTAATATGTTATTTTTCTACTCGACTAAAAGTTGTTTGTGTCACGTAAAAATGTCAAATTACTTAAAAATTTGTAAATGTCTATTACATTTTTCACCTAAGGACGTAGCCATTATTTTACAGGCGCAATGCATTCTGGGTGATCATTTACAAAGGCAGCAGTGAAGACTTAAACAAAGGGTCGGCTAAAAATATGTGACAAAGTTATATTTTGTATAAGTCATGCCGTTTTGCACGATATATATAGGTTGAAATGAACACGAGGTCAAATTGTGATAAATATTTTAGCTCTGGCGCTAACCTCAAAGCTACAAGGCTGAAGCTGAGGCGCAGCGCTTCCTCGCTTTCAGCTGCAGGCTGACTCGTTTCTCCGTCAGCGAGCTCCGGTTCAAATTAAAGGGCTGAGCGTAATTAACGTTCAAGCTAGATGGAGCTTGCACCGGAGCAACTTGTCTGTCATTTACCCAGAATGCACTGCAACATAAACAACATAATAGCAACATTCATGTGACAGTAAGTTTTAGAAAATTATAAAAACTAAACAAACTACAGTATTTTTACAGTCCTATTTTATAGCTGAAGCAAAAGCTCCTGTTATTCAAGGATTCCTTTAAAACATTTATTTTATATAAGTGTGTAGTTTCAAAAAGTGGATGATCATGTATGGTTGCTGTTGGAATTACAGACATTTGAAGGAATGCATATCGCCCGCTTCTTCTCATGTGGAGAAACAGTTTTCTAATGTTGGCTATAACTTATGACACTGTTTATTTTTAATGTCTTCTTAAATTGACTTGATGTTTCTATCTAAACTGCCCGCTGTTAGAGCGCTCAGTATGAATGGCTAGTTTTTAGATCTGCCGTAAGTGTTTTATGTGAAGGTGAGGGTCGAGTTTCTTTTGATGACGAGGTGAAGGAGTTCAGTTTTTTGGAGGAAACACGTTCGCCCTTTCAGAAAGCAGCTGGCAGGGAGCTCCAGCTCTGTTGCTGTCACCGTCGTGCAGATTTGATCAAATGCTAACTGATTATTTTTCTGAGAAACTTGATTCCTTCACATTTTCAAGCCTCTCCAAGTCCCTGCAGGCTCATGATTCTCCTTGTTCAGCCTGCAGCTGTGGGCCCAACATTCCTTAAAAAACCACGGGTCGTCACTTTTCTGCCGGCTCTTCAAAAGTGTTCAGAGGTTTTTCTTCTGTTGGAAACGCCTGGCGAGAAAGTCAAAGATGCACCGTCACAACAAAGTCCAGCCCAGAGTCACAGCTGCAGGTTCTGATCCACTGCCTCATCTTTGGCCGCACGTTCTTCTCCTTAAAAGAACACGTTCCCACACATATCGTAAAGAAATGTCTCTAAATATTGCTCTTCCTCCCAGAGGTGCTTGGAGCTCCCAGCTGCTTCGTGGTGTTTGCTCAGACGTCCCCCCCCACTGCCTCCGGGTTCCCCTAAAAGACCTTTTTGTTTTTCTCAGGCATCGGTCGAATACAGGCCAAGTCCCTGGGGAACCTCTCCAGCCTGACAGGAGACGACGTCCCCCTCCCGGCTGGTTGGATCGTCGACTGGACCATCCGTGGCAGGAAGTACTACATCGACCACAACACCAACACTACACACTGGAGCCACCCTCTGGAGAGGGAGGGGCTCCCCCCGGGCTGGGAGAAGGTGGAGTCCTCTGAGTTTGGCGTGTATTACGTGGACCACATCAACAAAAGAGCCCAGTATCGACATCCATGCGCCCCCAGGTATGACAACAACGAGACTTTTAAATTTATTTCATTAGCTGTGCTCATGCACCGGTCTTTGTCTCTGCTGTTGGACTTGTTTCCACTCAAATCCCCCAGAACGCAGAGTTCATCCGCCTATAAACTTTAGATGCATTTCAGCTGAAAATATTCAAAATAAGAAGTTAAACATCTTAACTTGTCGTGTTGCCTACAAAGAAAAGTAAAAATGCTCCTGTGTGTTTTCTGCTGCGAACGGTTCAAGAGTTTTAAAGCGCCGACTTTTAGTTTTTTCACAGCAGCTGTTTGTTTGAGGCTTATTTTTTAGTGTGCTTCTGTCTGCCTCTCATTACCTTGTCAGACAGAGTGAAAAACAGGTGTGTGGTTACCGTGGCGACCATAGTTAGCCACTGGCAGCAGATTTCATCCATCAGATTATGAGCTTAGATTATTAGAGGGATGTTGGTGCAGCATCATCCAACACGTCTGCAGAAAGTTTAATTATTTTACTCTCTTTAATCTACTAATGATGACATGTCAGAATAAATGGACGTTTGTTTGGACTCTGTAACAAAAGAGCTAAAAATATGTTGTCTGTGCATTCCAGCGTGCCCCGCTACGATCAGCCCCCGCCACCTCCACTTCCTGTGACCTATCAGCCACGTCCAGCAGAACGGAACCAGCCCGTGCTCGTGCCGGCGAACCCGTACCACACAGCCGAGATCCCGGACTGGCTGCAGGTCTACGCCCGCGCACCCCTCAAGTGAGCACCGTTATCAGCAGCTGGTGACGATCACAGCAGTGATCGATTGGTTAATGATCAATCAAACTTTGACCTGAAGCCCCCGTTTAAATCAAGCAGGTCACAAAGAGGCCGGGGGGGGGTAAATACGTTAACTGACTTCAGGACGATAAATAACGATAGAGACGAGATGGATGAAGGAATTTTTTAGCAGCGTACTTCATTTGTCATTTGTCGTCCTCAGTGTTTGTGGAGAATTATTAAAAATTTCCTGCACTTTTTAAACGTTCAGTAGAAATAAGTTTTTAAATCATTCACACTGTTGAGATCGGCTTTTCTTCTCTGCAGTGTTTCTATAGTAAACAATTAGTTTTAACTTCTTAAAGCTCGCTTATAAAACTTCAGCTTTACTTCACAGTATCCTCCTGAGTTAATTATGAGGAGGACCCACCACCCAGTTATTAAACTAGATCAGAAACTAATCTAAAAGCTGAACTGTTTAATCCCAAATTTCTCTCTTATACAATATTTATACATATATTATGACTGAGTAGGAGCAGCTGTGGCTGAGTGGTTAGAGCATTCCTCCAGTGGAAGAGTTGGGGGTTTGATTCCACCAGCAGTCACATGCTGAAGTGTCCCTGGGCAAGACACTGAACCCCTCACTGCCTCTGATGTGTCCCATCAGTGCATGAATGTGTGTAATAGTATAAATGTGTGTAGTAGTATGAATGTGTGTAGTAGTATGAATGTGTGTGTGTAGTAGTATGAATGTATGTGTGTAGTAGTATGAATGTGTGTGTGTGTGTGTAGTAGTAGTATGAATGTGTGTGTGTAGTAGTAGTGTGTGTAGTAGTATGAGTGTGTGTGTGTAGTAGTATGAATGTGTGTGTAGTAGTATGACTGTGTGTGTGTAGTAGTAGTATGAATGTGTGGAGTAGTATGAATGTGTGTAGTAGTAGTATAAATGTGTGTAGTGGTATGAATGTGTATGTGTGTAGTAGTATAAATGTGTGTAGTAGTATGAATGTGTGTGTAGTAGTATAAGTGTGTAGTAGTATGAATGTGTGTGTAGTAGTATGAATGTGTGTGTGTAGTAGTATGAATGTATGTGTGTAGTAGTATGAATGTATGTGTGTAGTAGTATGAATGTGTGTAGTAGTATGAATGTGTGTGTGTGTAGTAGTAGTATGAATGTATGTGTGTAGTAGTAGTGTGTGTAGTAGTACGAGTGTGTGTGTGTAGTAGTATGAGTGTGTGTGTAGTAGTAGTATGAATGTGTGTAGTAGTAGTATAAATGTGTGTAGTGGTATGAATGTGTATGTGTGTAGTAGTATAAATGTGTGTAGTAGTATGAATGTGTGTAGTAGTAGTATAAATGTGTGTAGTAGTATGAATGTGTGTGTAGTAGTATGAATGTGTGTGTGTAGTAGTATGTGTGTAGTAGTATGAATGTGTGTGTAGTAGTATGAATGTGTGTGTGTAGTAGTATGAATGTGTGTGTAGTATGAATGTGTGTAGTAGTATGAATGTGTAACACAGTCTGTGTTGTAAAGAACTTTGAGCGTGGCTCTGTACAAGTCCAGTCCATGTATCGTTTGTTTTTCTGTTGTTCTTCAGTGTAGTCCGGTAGTTTTTGTGTTTGTCCAGTTAATTCTGATGTTTGAACGTCGTGGAGCTGCTCCTGGATGTTGAAGCTCGGTTTGGATTTTATTCTGAAAGTTTAATCCCAGAGGTTGAACTTCCTCTTGATCCAACACTAAAAAACTTTTCACTTCTATTTGTGGACTGGATTAAAAACATTAGTGACGTCAGAGTGTGACCCGGGTTAAAGAGGGTGCAGAGGTCTGGGGCCCAACCCTCAACCCCCCAAAGTACCGTTGGTAATGCCGTGCTTGTCCCGTCAGGTACGACCACATCTTGAAGTGGGAGCTGTTCCAGCTGGCCGACCTGGACACCTACCAGGGGATGCTGAAGCTGCTCTTCATGAAGGAGCTCGAGCACATCGTCAAGTCCTACGAGGTGTACCGCCAGGCGCTGCTGTCCGAGGTGGAGGCTCGCAAACAGCGGCAGCAGTGGTTCACCCCGCAGCCCAACAAGAACTTCACGGGAAACATGTGAGGCGTCCGTACAGCATGGGGGGGGGGGTTAACATCCGCCCCTTATGGCTTTCTTACCAAACATGTGCCTTTTGCTTCATCCAAAAACATCCGAGCATCGCTCACTCTGAACGGGTGAAACGTCACGCTGCCTCCGGGGAGACATTTAGCCCGAGAGCCGATTCTAGTTTTCAAGACTGACGCGCCGAGTCTGAACACTCTGCTCTGGATTAAAACGCATCTCGAGATTGTGCCGTTAACGAGGTCAAATCCAGCAGCTAATCCGTCAAACGACAGGCAGCTTCTTATTTAAACACTTCACTCTTTGTAACCTTTATAAACTTTAAACAGTTCTCTTTACAGCAAATAAACCTTTCAGTTGTTCTTTCTGTACATTTTGTATAATTCTGCAGACAATCCAAGCGTTCCAGTGATTTTCAGATTATGTGCGAGGCGTTTGATGCTCAGCTCTTTTGTATGTTTTATAAAACAGAAGCTCGATGATGCCTTTTATCTCTAAAACAAGTAAAGTTTGACAAACAAGTGCAATTTAAGCCTTTCTGTTCCAGTGGCTCCAGTTTGTTTTGTGCACTGGTCTTCCCTGAGTTTTACTCAAACGTTCAGGATCGTCAGGAATCAGAAGAGTTTTTAATGAATTAAGAACGTTGATCACTGGAAACGAACAGAATCTGTTCTCTCTGCAGGAAGGACTCGTCCTTTCACCTCTTTGTTTCTGCAGGTTGTTTGTTCTGGTCAGCAGTGGAAATAAAACCAACACTTGTAAATTATTAAACGATTTAAGCAACTAAAACCAGAATATTATCTAAAATCAAGCTGTTAGATTCCAGTTCTCTGAGTTGTATTCAAACTGAAGACTTCTTGTTTTGAACCAGTAAACAGACGTTTTGTTGGTTCAGTATATAAAAAATAAAAAGTCATCTCAGCGAGACGTCAATAAATAAATAAAAGTCATCAAATTACGAGAATAAAGTACAAGACTTTTTGCAGCTCTTTTTTTTTTTCACGAGTCACATCCACGACGCGACCTGTCAATCAATCCAGTAGGCGTGTCAGCAAATGACCGATCTGAAGCTGAAGGGTTGCATGGCGAGCGCCGTGGGCAGCCTCCAGTGCGAGTCGCTGTGGTGATGACGTCGTCCACGATCACTTTTGGGTCACAGTTTATGAAATATGTCTCCATCCATTTTATGTCACGACTAAATCCGTCCATACGGCTTCAGTTTATCATGAGAATGTTCAACATTCTTCATTTTACCAGTTAAAATAATGTAAATCTGCTTTATCATGTCAGAGTTCAGATAATTTTACGACTTTATTCTGTTAAAAATATTACGACTTTATTCTCATAATATTATTAGTTTATTCTCGTAATTTTACCACTTTATTCTTGTAATTTTATGGCTTTTAATATTTTAATTCTTAGCGTGGCCCTTAAGCTCCGTCGTATCCAGCAGGGTTTGGCCCACTCATGGAAAAATCACATGAACGGCGCATGCGAAACGTGTTTTGCGTGTATATTTGGGGACATTTTCAACACGTTCATGTGATCCCGTGTTCACCACACGGGATCACATGAAAACTGTTTTAAATGTGATCCCATGTTCACCACACGGGATCACATGAAAACTGTTTTAAATGTGATCCCGTGTTCACCACACGGGATCACATTTAAAACAGTTTACGTGATTTTTATACGACGCTCTAAAGGCGGACGGGTGGCGGTATCGTTCTCGTCCTGCACAAAACTTTGATCCGCTCAAGGGAATTTAATGAAACTTTAGGCACACCTGCATCATCACTAGACGGAGGGTCCCGTACACTTCCATCACCCCAGCTTCAAGGTCAAGGTCACAAGTCAAGGTTATACAAGGCATCTTTGTGCCATCACTGTAGATGCTGTGTAACCTTTTATTGACGGGTGGATAATGTGCGTATGCGGTGCTCGTTTCATAACGAGTGCCTTGATGGTCCTGAGATGAACTGCTCCCTGCACAGACTCGAGGTCACCTGTGCCAGACCAGCAAACAAAACTAGAGACCAGGTGAGGAGCTCGGAGCAGAGCCGCTGCTCCTCTAAATGGAAAGGAGTCGGCTGAGGAGGTTCCTCTGATCTGAACGCCTTCATTTAGGCGGGAGGAGACCACCATGAAACAACCTGGTGGAGGGCTTGTGCATCTTCTCTGGCCTAGGAACGTCTTGAGGTTCTCCAGGAGGAGCTGGAGAGGGAGGTCTGGTTTCTCTCGTGGATCGGATGCCTTTGCGACCCGACCATGGATAAGAAGATAAAGATGGCAGCTCAGAGGAACCTGAAGCTGCTTGGAGACATGACCATAATACAAGAACAGCTAACACGTTCCACTCCAGCAGATCTTTGTTAAATAAATTTCAGTTGTTTTGGTTCAAAGACATCGAGCGCTTTTAAACGAACCACTAGCAGAGAAATGAATCGGTGCTTCATTGAGCAGACGTTTATCCACCGTGTTTCTGCAGAACTGTTGGAGCTTTTTTTAAAGAACACGTTAAATTCATGCTTGATTCAGTGAAACCAGTGAAACCAGTTTCAGCACATTATCTCCTTTAAGCTGTTTTAATAACCGTGAAAGATGAAGCTTTAAAATAGACTTGATCAACTTTATAAGAAACAAAGTCTTCAGTTCGTTAATTTGGTCCAACTTTATTTTCTTTGTGGTGCTGAAGCTAAACATCTGATCTGATCCCTTCAGGAGAAAACTGGCTAAAGACCCCCCCCCCCCCCCCTTTTAAATAAACAACGTTTGCTACACGATGTAAACAAATCCTATGGAACGACACTCTTCAGTAAACCGCTCCGGTGCCACAGGTGATTCTCGTTACGTGTTCGGGCGATGAAAGGGATCTGGACCGAGGATCTGGTCGTGTGCACGTGGCCGAGATGCATCAAATAATTCTGCACTTCCTGGCACCACCTGGATACAACCATCAACAGATTTATTTTAATAAACCGAACCTGATTTCAGAGTCCAGGTGAGACATCAACCATTTACCATGCAGGTGATGCTGCTTCGTCACACGGCAGCTTTCCCGGGACGGAAATGTTCGTTTTTAACGGCACTGAACGTCACGGAACAGAACAACGTCACGAACGACGAGTTTACACGTTAAATTATTGTCGACAAATGAAAAGCGGCGTGATATGAAAGCAAACGGCTGACTGGAGGTCAGAGAGCCTGCGGTGTGTACGGCGTCTGCAGACAGAAGGACAATCGGACGTCCCCCCTTACAGAGGAGAGGGCTCTGACCTTATCGATGCACGAGTATTAGAGAGTTCGTTACACGTGGGAGCTTTAGTCGTTGCTCAGAGTAAGTGTCCCATCCAGAGAAGTGTCTCCTGTCTTTGTCTCAGTCTCTCTTGTCCCGCTCCGCCGCCTCGTCCACCTGAGGCCCGGGGAAGGCGTGGTGGTACAGGTGCCTGTGGTTGGCCGCTACGTTGTACAGCTTGTACAGAGCCTGTGGAGCAGAGGGACGTGGAGTTACACACGACGACTCTACGTTCAATCTAAAGGACAAACATCTGGACAGTAAAAAGGACGATTTGTTGGAAAATCTCTCTATAGTGATTCTCAACCTTTATTTATACAGGTTAGTCTCACTGGTCACGAGGACTCATTTACAAGAGACACCTGTCATTAAATAAAAACATCTGGTTTGTCGTGAATTAAAACGAGACATTTAGAGAAAAAATTACAACTCGAGCAGAAACACATCTGTAACGAGACAAACGCAGAGTTAGGACTCAAAGATGCTGCTCGATAATCCAGGTAGAAACGTCAGGTCCTCTGGACGGATTAAAAAATAAAATAAATGGTTGTTCATCTTGTATCCAAAGGACTTCTTCAGTCTGAGGAGCTGCAACAAACTCAGTCTTATAAATATCACCTTCTCATGGTGGATCAACCAGTTTGTTGTTGACATCCAGAACCAGCTGTTAATAGGATTAAAAATGATGGAGGACGATCACCAAACTAACTGATGAACTGACCAACGACCCTGATGGCCGCTTGCTATTCACAGAGGGCTGAGTGATACTAGCAATAACAGCGTTGTAAGAGGGGGACCGTTCAAATCAAACTATAATTTTCCTGTTTTTTTTTGTAAATTTTTTTTGACGTCCTGCTTAATTTGTGCCACGTCTACATTAAAAGGTTCAGGAGAACGTGCTCAGAAACGACTCCATCAGCAAGTTTAAGCAACGTTATTTAGCACTTAGCATTGATTTTCACAGGAAATGCAACTTCTCTGGGAGTTGTTGTTGGTTTTGCTTTAAAATGCACTCAGGACTCTTTTCACAGCTCAAGCATTTCTCAGATGAACCAATCTCACCCAGACAAACACCAAAATGAACCTTAGTGTCTCATACGACATCAGGCCACGAGTTCTTCAGAACAAGCTGCTCGTGTTGCCTTTCCAGACTCAAACACAGAACCAGTTATTATATTTTTCACTGAGAGTCCACCCACGTTCTTTTCTACTCACCTCATTAGTGCTCCCCTGCAGAGGCATTAAAAGAAACAAGTAGAGAGTGAGTGGATCGCGTGTAACAAGCAGAACACAAAGTTCAAACAACAGTAAAGAGCGGCTCAGACAGTTTTCTACAAGTGAGCTAAAGATGAGCTGTCGTCCCCTGCTGCTGCAAACGTAACGCTTCGCCAGAGGCGTCTCAGATTTCTGCTCTTTCACCGTTAACAATATGCACTGTCCTGCCTGATTATTGTGAAAATATATTCTGCAGACTTTTTGCTGTTTTAGTCTTTTATACATCAAAACAACTCCTAGCTCATGTCCAGGAGTTCATCAGATGGTTAAGCTGTAACACCAGGAGTTACAACATTCAATCTCTTCACAAGTAGCAGCCTGACCAACAGCTCTCCCTGTGTGGCTAGAGTACGCTCCGCTTCTCTCATGCATGAGTATTCTCCAGTTAATCAAGTGGAATGGATTTGTTCATGAAAAAATGGAAACAGCGCTGGGTGAGCTAATGTTTCATGGTAAATTTGGGGTGTTCCGAATTAATATTTTTTAAATGTGGGAGGGACATGTCCCCTTCACATGTAATTATTGAGTTTGACTTTCTGAAATGACAAAAAAAATTATTTCACAATATTCTATTGTTCTGAGAAGCAGCTGTATATTGTATATGGTGGCAGCCATCTTGGATTTTAACGTGGCAGCCCAATTTTTGAAAGGAAACTTTCTAATTTCTGCCTCCATGTTGCCACACACCAAAATAGAAGTCGGTTCCTTTACTTATTTTTCATAATATCCAGCTCACAACATGCACGGACGGACAGAGGCTGTTTCCAATTCCCTGTGCTCCACAACGTGGGACCATTAGCTGTGGTGGTAGCTGAGACTGATCCTCAACACATTCTGAGAAAACAACATTGATGCCTGAAGTGTATTTACCTGGTCCCACAGCGCACCAGCCACCTGATCAATGACGGCGCCGAGTTCTCTGTACTCCCCAGAGTAGCGGATATAGGCCCAGGTGCAGAGGGTGATCAGCGCCAGGCCCAGGATCATGTTACACAAGCTGGCGATGATGTCCACGCCCACGAAGCCCGTGATCCCGGCGGCCACGTACATGACGAAGATGACCACGAAGAGCGTGGCGGGCGTGCGAGCTGCGTGGAAAATGTTCTTGGAGTCATTGTGCTTGATGTACTGGATGAACACCTCGTCGACCTCGCCTTCCAGCTGCTGCAGGTAGCGCCGGCTGAACTCCTCGCCTCCCATCTTCTTCACGCCCCGAAACAGCTGCAGGGCTTCCTCTCTGATGGCGCCGTGTCGGGACTGCAGCTCGCTGGGGGCCAGGAAGGGCCGATCCCCTCCGCAGACCTGGGAACGGAAAGAAGCGGGTTAACGTGGTGGGAAGCAGACGTCCACAGAACGTTTCAAAACTACCGTTTCCACCAACCTCCTCCATCTTTCTGTTGTACAGATCCTTGGCCGCTGCGACGGCTGCCAAGTTGTTGGCCTCTGCTGTGGCCTGATGGGAGCACAAGGTTTACGTGTTTAACACCAGCAGTAAAGTAAAGCACAAGCAGAACCAACATTTAGGTCGTTCATTAAGATTCCAGACGTGACTATAAAGTCGGATGCAAATAAACCACCAGAAGGTCTGAATCAGTGGGGTGGGTCAGGACCCTGCTGATGGTTGGGGGTTGTGGGAAGATCTCCAGAAACCAATTAAAATGTCACAGTGTTATAAAGGTAGTAATAACATGACCATAGGCGAGGGCTAGGACGTAGATAGATCAGTAAACTGGGAGCTTTTTTTATTTCACTCCAGTATTTCTTCACCACGGCAGACTGTACCAACATCCTAATTATTACTGAGGACGAGGCTCAGCCAAAAGTCTTCTCCAAATCCACAAGACACACGTGGAGAGTCAAACTCCCATGACCCCCTTAGCATCTCCAAAAGTCCACTTTGCCATGACCTCAATGAAAACCACACTGCTCCTCCTGAATTCAAGGTTCAACAATCAGAGTCTCCTCGAGGTGAGAACGTCTTTCTTCATTCTGACCATAGAAACTCCACCTGAACCAACTCTTCTGTCTCCCCTTCCTGTCCTGAACCTCAGCTCGTGCTCAGAGCATGCAAGACGGACCACGACACATTTTAACAATATCTGTAAAAAATGTGGTTGTTTTTGGTGGATCATGTTGCTTCAACAGGCAAAAAATACAATGTCCTTTCACTCTAAACACAACCGCAGAGGAGCCAGATACAGAATTCATTAAATGCACAGAGACCAGACAAATAATGAACAGGTACCTGCAGCATGGATTTAGGGTGTGGCAGCTCCTCACCTTGGTAAATTTTGATGTAAGCCTGCAGCACAAAGAAAAGTGGGAGCACAAATATCTTTGATGTTCAAAGACATTTCAAACATCTATACAGTCAGAAATTATGATAAAAAATATGATAATGACAAAAGAAAGTCCACCATGGCTTTTCTGTAATAGGACATAATAAAAATGTTCTTGTCTTTACCCGGTTCTAAAAAGATTCAAGTTCAACCTCAAGTGAATGAAAACGCACAACTCGGTCCACCACGTTGTTCAATAAACAAAAACAAGCACAAAACGGAAAAGCTGAGCGTAAAAACAAGGTTCCAGCCTCTGATAGAACCTCCTGGAGAAGGTGAGTGCTCTCCACCACACACCTGTAGAAGGCCAGCAGCCGTCCTGCCCGTCTGGAGGTAGTACCGGTGCTGGTGGAGCTTCTTGTGTCAGTGGACCTCGTCTGATCCCGTCAAATATTTGAAGACGTGGAGAATTTCCACAGCTGTGCTTCCAAAGGCCACCGGAGCGAGGCTGGGACTCCTGAAGTCCACCTCCCCCAAATGAAGGAGATGATTCTGTACCCCACACCAGTTTTAGTGAACGACCCTCTGTTTGTAGATCTGCTGCCGTGGCATCATCTGTTTCCTAATAATTGATTTATTGGAGCTGTGTGGAGTGTTCAGGGTCCTGGGGTAGTTTTATGACCCAAACCTAATCTGTATTTCTTTACAACTTTGATCTGTATGAGCAGTTCCTTGGTCTTCATGATGTCCGTTGCTTGGTAGACCTTACCGTTTAGAGGAGTTGAACTGTTCTCTGTTGGATCTGTTAGAACAAGTTGTAGATCATTTGACACTCAGATCCCTTACAGGTGAACCTTATTTTACAAATTATTTGCCTTCTGAAGGGAACAGTTAAAGTTTCAAAGTAAAAGGGCTGAAATCAAAAACCATTAAAAAATATATTTAATTTTCCCTCATTTCATTAATCTGGAGTATTTTTGGAGAAATATTGCTTTTCCTCAATCCAATTAAATTCCAGCTTGTGAACAACAAAGTCGACGAATTCCCAAGATGGATAAATCCTTTTCCTGCCCCCTGCAGAGAGGCGATCAGTCCGCTGATAATCAGTTCATCAATACGTCTGATCAGCAGCACCTGGTTCTTAAATTCTGTGGAAATCAGTTTTTCACACAGTTCATCCTCTTTGACTTTGGTGTTGTTAACAAACAACGATGTTGTCTGTGACGATCGGTTGTTTTTCTTTCCTCGAGGTTGAATTTGAATCATTTTAGAAGCAGATGAAGACCAGACCCTAGAACTGAACCGTAAGCTCCTGACTGCAGCCGGACAACTTGATTTAAGTGATAACGACGTTTTGATCTGACCTTAAAGTACTCCACCAGGCCTCTGCACGTGATTTTGCTGCCGTTGATCTCCTTCACGTCGATGTTCCGAGGACTGAGGAGCCAGGGGACCAGAACCTTCAGGTTGTTTGTGAACTCAGCATCGATTTCTAGTGGACAACGAGGACACATGCTGTCAAGATAAAGATCTGAAAGCTGACGGTTGGTTTGAACCTTTGTTCAGCTTTCTTCCAGGGATGAATCAGAAATTAAGAAAATCTAAAGAAACACCATTATCTGTGAAAAAGCAGTAAGCGCTGAACGACTGCTGAAATTTGCTGAAAAAGCTGAAAGTGAGTTGTTAAACGAAGCAGAACACTAGCTAAAAGCTCAAATTAAAAAAACTTTGGCAAAAGCTTAAAAGTTTCAAAAAGCTAGTCAAAAGTATCAAAGCCTAGCTAGTAGCTAAAAGTAGAAAAACGTTAACGAAGAGCTAAAGTAGGAAAATGGAAGCTAAAAGCATAAGTAGCATAGTAAAGACTATATATGCAGATGATAAAGATAACGAACCCTTAAGTCGTCCATCAAAGTGTGGGTTGGTGGCCACTTTGAGTCCGGGGTGAGGCATCAAGAAGCAGGAGATGTTGGTGAAGCAGGAGTGGATGTGTTTACGGACGTTCTGCAGCTCTTCGTGCTGATTTTCTGAGATCTGAATCACAACCAAAAACACAAACCTTACATGATTCATGGAGGCCAGCCTCAAAGTTTTGATTTATTTTTCCAACAGCAAACACTGGTGTAACATTGTAGAACGTCTCGCAGGTCTGACCTTCAATCTCTTCTCGAGGAACTTCATGCCGCCTTCTTGTCCATAAGGAAACTCGTAAGGAAAACTCCAGTCACGAACCAGAAAAATCATGGACTAGGGAAGAAAATGCACCATTTAACCTTTCATATAGAATGTTATATGCATTTGTTGACTTTCAAGTTCATCTTAGATTTGATAAAATTGTTCTAATTAAAATGCTTTTGATGCAGAGTAAGATCCAACAGTTAAACATTTTGTTTTAAGCAGCAGGTTATTAAAGAAAACACCATCCAGTACCTGAAAGGGCTTGAGAAAAGTCTCTTCCATTGCTAGCCTTCCATACTCGGTAAAAAGCTGGAATGAAAACAGTCACATTAGAGACGATGTGAAGTGTTTCACTTTGTTGTTACAGAGACAGACAAATTTGTATGTCCCCTTTTGCCTCACATGGGGCGCCAATATGTAGAATGAGGAGTAAAGAAGTGTGATGCTTCGTCCTCACCTAAATACGTTTATTTTATCTTGTTAACATTGGGGGCATTAGGTCAGTTTATTGACCTAAAACAAATTATGTCATAATTGGATTTATTTTTTTACCTGTAGATGCTGAAGATCATCCTCTTGTATATTCTGTGAAATGTTATAAACCTGGAAGATAATAATTAATAATAATAATCAGTTGAAAACATCCAAACTGGCGTGTCAGAGAACAAACAAGATGGGACGATCTGAGATCGTTTAGTATGGTTAAAAATGGAGGACCGACTCAAAACAGGCAGCAGAAGTATTCACCCCCCATGGTATTTTAACTTCTTTGTTGGTTTACAACCTAGATTTTTTTAAATTTGATTCTAAGTAGTTCTTCAAAAAGTATTTCATATCGTTGAGTTTAAACAGGTTTAAATTATACAAAATAATATTTATGTGTCAAATGATATACACATAAAGTAACAGCTGCCAGAATCAACACCAAACCAACATCCAACTGCCAAAAAGCAGGAGACATCATGAAGACCAAGGAACTCTCCACACAAATCAGAGAGAAAGTTGTAACAAAAGAAAGGTCTAGGTTGGGTTAATAATTCATATCCCATAGCCCACTGGCACCAGAAACATTTGTAATGTTGGGGGGGGGGGGGGGGGGGGACACACCTGGGGGGGTGGTGGGGGGGGGGGGGGGAGACACACCTGGGGGGGTGTTTGGGGGTCCTCCCCCAGAAGATTTTGAATAAAGAAAATGCTGTTTCCTGCATTCTGGTGTATTTTAACGGGTTGTTAAACATCTATGTTTACCTACATAAGTAAAGACTTGATTCTGAAACTATTTTAGAGAGCAACAAGAAGTAGCCTGACCAACAGCTCTCCTTGTGTGAACAGTCGTGCTGCAAGTCATGCTCTGTTAAGTTATTTTTATTGTCATGCGTCATGTATGATATGTTATGTAATGTTATGGTTGATGTCATGTCACATAATTTTATGGTATATCTTGACATGCATAGACATTTCCTGTCACGTCATGTAAAGCCATGTCATATGTCATGTTAAGGTCATATTTTGTTATATGTTAGGTGTATCCGGACATGTTATATTATAATAAATCATGTCATATCATAATTTGTAAGGTCATGTTTTTTTAATATTACTTAATATGTCCTGTTCTTGCTAAACAAGAATTAAGTAACAAATGAAAGTAACAATTATAGCTTTTATTTTGAATATAGTTGAAGTAAAGAATATGTGAAGCAAAGACTTCTTTGTTTGTGCTTTGATTTACCGTAATTTCTGGACTACAGAGCACATCCAAATATAAGCCAAGCCCTCTAAATTAAATAATTAATTAAATAAAAATCTATAAATTAGCTGCAGCATTGTATAAGCGAGTTCAAAGCCTGTAAAAAAAAAGTAGTTGCTTATAATCCAGAAATTACAGTATATTATTTTGTAATTTTATAAGGAGAAAACTTATTGGAATTTATCAAACTTGTCTGTTTGACACCTGGTTGGATTAATTTTTACAGCTCCGATTGGATGAAAAAGAAGTAAAATATAACTTTTATATTTTACACTGAAGTTACAAGATGACAAATCCTACTTTTCTGCACGACTGCTACCTTAGACCATCCCCGCTAACAATTAGTTTTCCTCAAACAACGATATCAAGCCAGTGCACCTGCATGGAGCTGATCATGGTGCTGAGGGCAAACACAGTGGCTGAATCCCTCAATGTGGACTGGCTGTCAAACGTCCCCTGAGTGTCCATCAGCAACACGGCGACCTGCGTAGCGAGACAGATGGACTGTGGTCGAAAACATCCTGAAAGGGCTCAAGCTTTGCTGTAAGGTGTCCGTCTCACCTTCCTGCCATCTGGTTTGTCCACCAGAAACACTTCGCTCCAGATCTGGATTCCTGTGGTCTCCCTCTCCGAGCCTCCCCTCCAGGAGAAGCCGGTCAGAGGCTCGTTTGCATCTCCGAGCCAGTCTTCAGACGCCTGAGCACAAAAACGCCCTTTAAACTGTGAACAAACTAAATGTGCGTGTGAACGGCGTGCAGAGAAGCTGCTGCTGCTGAAAAAACAAACATTAACTTCACCTGCTGACAACGGTAAGGTTTTTACCTGCTTGCATGTGTATGTTTGTCTGTAGTGTTAGCAAAATATCTCAAACCAGTGGATAGATATTATTAAAACTCTTAGAAAGAACATTTGGTGTCAATCCAATTCAAGATGGCCACCACAACTAGGCAACCTTAGCCATAACAATAGTAGCTACAATGCTACAAATTTTACAAATACAAGCCAAAAGTTTGGAGTCTTTGTGGTTGAAAGTCATCAAAAACACCAAGAGCCCATTGAGCAAGACGTGTTTTAGACCTTTGCACTTAACTACTGGCGTCAGGTCCGTCTGTTAGCAAAATATCTCATGAACTACAAAATTAATTTTAAGAAAACTTTTAAAAAATGGTGTAGTTTGTGTGATGTTTTTGCTTAAAGTTTGCCATTAACTGTCTGCAGATTAAAGTTTGGTGTGGTTCTGGCTGAGAGACATCCTCAACACGTGCACATAGCGTGCACAGAATTCTGTTAGCAAGGTCTGACTTTATTTACGCCTGACTCACTGTGACAACAGGCTTACTGCCTCGCAACATTTATCAACAGTTATCAAACTACAAACCACTGAAACTCACCTAAAAACAGCAGAAATGGCTCCTGACAGTTTCCTGAACTCAAAGAATTTAAAAACGTCTTCTCATGAATTTGAACAGCTATGGCTTAAATCTCATGTGACAGAACAAATAACACACCTCAGAAATTAAACTGCATCATTTTATCCACCTTCAGGGGCAATGGTAGGGGGTGGCCAATGGTGGTCTTGGCCCCTCCATAGATTAATCATTGGCCACCCCAATACTTTAAATGGACTGTACTTATACATCACCTTTCTATCTAATCAAGTTACTCAAAGCTCAACACAATTTAAGGAAACTATACTTCAGCAATATACTGTAAAAACTAGAAAGCATAGTTTCCTCAAATGAGGTGGTTGTGACGTTCGCTTCTCAGGTGAGCAGTCAGATGATAGAAGAGGAGCGGTGTCAGCTATGTGGAGGTAGCTTTATTTAAGTTTAATTGACTGTCCTGATCCACCCTCCTCACCTGTTGGTGGTGGTAATCCACCATATTGTTACCCACCAACAAGAAGAACCAGGAGAAGAAGAAACAGCTGGGTGGAGGTATTTCATAGTGAACAATGGTGACAGAAATGGACTGTAAATTATCTTCTGCAACACTGTCGGCACAAGGGGTTTGATACAACGACTACAAAATGTCAGTTCAAAGAGTTTGATCAAAGTTGCAGAGGAGCATTCTGGGAACAGACAGGCGTGAGCACCTGAGAGTCTCAAGGCTCACCTGTGGACACCTTTAGAAAACACTTCAGCTGAAGGTAACATCAAGAGTGCCAATATGACACATTGTACGCCCGTCAACAAACTATTATACAGCAATCTGTAGCGATGGCCCGGACAATCAAAGACCGTGTATAAACTTTGACCTTGATTTGTGACCTTGAGCCTGGAGCTGGAGTAACAAAAGTGTACATGACAGTCCGACTAGTGATGATGCAGATGTGTATGAAGTTTTGTTAAATTATCTTGAGTGGATCAGAAGTTATGAGCGGGACAAGAGAAAGTCTAAGGGCATACGGAGACTATACCAAAATACGTGTTGCCTCCGGCCGGTATATAAAAATAAACTCATCTGATTTTCAAACGCGTAACGGCATTTATTAGTACTAGTATCAGTACTCAGAGACAGCAAACAAAAGTACTTGTACTTGGCTTGAAAAAATCTCTCAGCAGAGGAGCGACTCACGTGGTTGTACATGTAGCGCAGCATGAAGTCCATCAGGAAGGACTTGCCCTTACGGAACGCCCCCGCCACCGAGATGGCCACCACTTCTCGGTCCCTGACCTTCTCCGACAGCAGGATCCGGCTCAGGGCGGCCTCGGACAGCTCAAAGGTGTGGTCGTCTTTGACCAGCAGCACCTGGACAGGCCTGGCTCGTCCGTCCGGCTCCTCGTCCTCCGAGCTCCAGTCGTAGACGTTTTTGTCACTGAGAGACCCTGAAGGACAGATTAGAGGAGGGAGTGAGGGGAGGTGTACGAGACGAAAAGTTGTGAAGTAGACATCCATATCAGTGATGATGAGCAAACTTAACGGTCCATTAGGTGAGGAAGAGGAAGATGGAGAGTGGATTCATTTTTACAGTTCTGTTAGCGCCACATCCTCGAGGCTCATCCCTCCTTAAAGGATCAGACTAGACTGGACTAAGATCGTCTTCTGATGCAGCTCAAGCAACGTTGGGAGACCTTGGATGGAACTCAGCACAACGCGCAGAGCACGTGTTGTGAACCATTCGTCCAGTTTTTTATGAAATATTTTGCTAACAGACAGCCATGGGCAGGAACAACAAACACAAGAAAGGACGAGCTGTAACAAGCAGTACCCCCATGTCCCGTCTCTGAGGGGTCTGAGCAGTGAATGTTTGTAGTTTTGGAGACGAGTGTTTTTCTGGACTGGAGCTGGACAGAGAACGTGGCCAGTTTACATGGTGATGGTGGCGGCCATCTTGGATGTTGACGTGGCAACACAGTTTTTTAAAGTGACCTTTCTTACTCCTAGACGCAGCCACACAGCAACATGGAAGTTGGTACCTCACTAGTTTTTCATGTTGTCATGCTCACAACGTGCACGACGCACAGACGGATGGATTGTATATCTAAACACAGATCTCACACAACATGTCCGAGCTTGCGGTGTGTTTCGTGAATGACTCTGAATCTGTCAAACTGACTGAGTTACTGCCATGTCTGTGTTGTTAGCTGCGGCAGCCATCTTGAATCAAGTTGACTCCCAAAGGTTGTAGACGATATCCAGAGATTATTTTCTGAGATCCGTCGTCTCTACCCACTTCTTTTCTGGGTCACTGGTGCCCATGTCCAGCAGTCACTGTGTGAGAGGCAGGGGACACCTGGACAGGTCTCCAGTCCATCACAGGGACACCTGGACAG
>NC_056518.1:32339518-32349202 GCF_014905685.2 Nematolebias whitei | reverse complement strand
CTCCAGTCCATCACAGGGACACCTGGACAGGTCTCCAGTCCATCACAATGACACCTGGACATGTCTCCAGTCCATCACAGGGACACCTGGACAGGTCTCCAGTCCATCACAATGACACCTGGACATGTCTCCAGTCCATCACAGGGACTATTTTCTGAGAGTTGGCACTATATAAATAAACTGAATTGAACTGAATTTAAAATCTCTTCAGGATTTTATGAGATATTTTGCTAACACTACAGACAGATGTGAAGTCTTCAGCAGCGGGCAATAATCAATAGTAATCAGATCACCGGATCTGTTCACATCCAGGAAGCTCGTGTGCATTTAGAGCGTTCTGAGAAGCAGCGCTGCACGTGAGCAGCTTCTGCTGTCTCATGTTGTGCAGCGTGGACGCTCGCAGGCCGTCCTGACGGAGGACATGACGGTTCCTGCCCGTCTTCATGATCCAGGATGGGTGATCAGAAACTAGAGGAGTCAGTGAGACTGCTGCTGAAGAAGCTTGAACTGAGTCGGTGAAGATACAACAAGTCGGGCAGACGCTCAAAGTAGCAAACAGGGTCTGCGTCTGTTAGCAAAATATCTCATAAACCACTGGAACGAATGAAGCTTAAACAATGTACTCAACAGATGCACATGATTACTCTTTGGAGTCCAGATGGCCCGCAGCATGACTACACATAAATGGTTATATTTTAGTCCGTTTTACAGCAACTGAGCTAAAACCGGGTGTGGTAGTAGCTGAGAGTCATTCACATACTCTGAGTAGAACACGACACGGCCGGGGCTTTCAGAGCTTGAGCAAAAACAGCGTTTCTCCAATTCAGGCGGGCGATATGCATTCCTTGGTTTGTTCAGAGGCGCGTCAGGTTCTGGGGTTTGGGTCGTTCCCTGCAGAGGATCTGCTCGACCTGCTGCAGTAAGTGGGTCAGAACAGACCAGCTCTCAGCAGAGGTCCACCTTCTCCCTGGTTTCTCCAACAGTCCTTCAGGCCTCCACCTCAGATCAGGGTGCTCCATGATGAAGGAGGTGACAGTGATGGCGGCAGGAATGATTATGGAGCAGATGATGTCAGAATATGTTTTCTGATGCAATGTTACATAATTTGATGCCACAGAGCATCAAATAAACCCCACAGGGCTAAACGTTGTAAATAAGAGATTTTTCAACCTTTGTGGATCTGGCCTGTCCCACCTGAAGCTAAGAACTGGAATCAGCTCTTTTTCACCGACAGCACCTTAAAAATGTTCTATTTTTTCTGCCAGCAGAGAAAAACCTGCACACCAGATCCTGCTGCATCACAACCAGACGCCAGGACAACAACAAATTAATGATGGAGTCGAACAGGAGGAACGTGCTGGGTGTAATTTGAAGCGCTGCACGCGCACTCACCCCAGCTGTCTCTGTCTGGACGGTGTTTGGACATCGTGCGGTCCTTTTGTCCCTCGGTTTGTGCGTGAACGAGCACTCCTAGTCGGCAGTCATGAGCGTGTGGAGCAGGGAGGGTCAGGATGCCCCGAGTCTCCAGAACGACGACGCTGCTTCTGCAGCAGCTCTGCAGGTATCAGGGCCGCCGCCAGGGGGCGCTGCGGCGGGACGTTCCCGTTAAGATGCACGAGAAGAGACGGCGCCATCTTTCTAGGTGCTAACGCCTTCCAAACTGTGAGAAGCCTAAAACATGGACTTTAGTATTAAGGTTCATGATCAATACTCCAGGTAGAAAAATCCAAACAAGTTTAGTCAGGTCCTCTGGACGGATTATGAACAAACAAAACTCATTTTTAACTAAAAGAGACCGTCCAGAGGACCTGACTTCCCTTAGCAAAAAGTAGTTTATTTAATTATACTACAAGTATACCTGTTTTACACAAAAAATCAGGAAGTGCACTTGAAGTGTACTTTTTATAAACTTTTTTTAATATACTTAAAAACAGTATAAAAATGTACCAGTTTAGTCCAAACAAGTATTAAATCAGTATACTTCTAGTACACTACAAGTATGGTGTGTATATACTTGCTATACTTAACTTAACGTATACTTGCAAAAATAAACTTCAAATGTACTACTTTTTGTCAAGGGTTAACTTTGTTGGATGGACTTTAGTGTTTAGATGTAGATAAAATAGCATTTATGTCGGCTTTACACTTGTGTGACATTCTGATTCGGCATGCTGAGCGTTGATTTTTTTCAGTTTATTTTGTAGTTATTAAAATCCACCGCTTACTTCCTGGAATTTCTCCCCTGCCATGTTGTTTTTAGTGAGAAGAGGTCATGACCTTTGACCTGCTGACTGATCCTAGCCTGGTCTGAACTGTGAAAATAAAAAATATATAGATTTTCTTTATCAGGTAGTTTTATATCAGCTGTAAAGTTGAATTCTGGGATATAAAACACACCTGAGTTACAACAGAGACTAAAGGTTGAAGGTTCACCTGAAATAAACCAGGAAGCAGATTAGACACTCGGAGCCGATCGGAACGGACCTTCAGACCAAACTCTCAGCTTCTTCTGAGTCCAGCTGCAGGAGAGAAAACCTTCTGCTTGGAGCTGCTCAACCTGAAGGTGAGTCGGAGCAAAAACTCATTCAGAGACAGTTTGAGAGACTTTAGAGGAGGAGGGGAGCCATGACTGAGCACTTCCTGTCTGCTGCTTTCAGCTTCACTCAGAGTCAAAATGGCTTCCAGGTCCGAGGAGGATCTCTGCTGTCCGGTCTGTCAGGAGGTCTTCAGAGATCCTGTTCTTCTGTCATGTAGCCACAGCTTCTGTAAAGTCTGTCTGAAGAACTGGTGGAGAGAGAAACCAACACAGGAGTGTCCTGTTTGTAGGAAGAGATCTTCAAATGTGGATCCACCAGTTAATCTGGCTCTGAAGAACCTCTGTGAGTCCTTCTTACAGGAGGAACATCAGAGTCTTTCAGAGGCTCTCTGCAGTCTGCACTCTGAGAAACTCAGACTCTTCTGTCTGGACCATCAGGAACCAGTTTGTCTCGTCTGCAGAGACTCAAAGAAACACACCGACCACAGATTCAGACCCATCGATGAAGCTGCAGAGAAACACAGAGAGGATCTGCTGAGATCCCTGGAACCACTGAAGAAGAAACTGGAGGTCCAGAAGAAAGTTCAGTCTGAGTTTGATCAGACAGCAGAACACGTGAAGGTCCAGGCCCGACTCACAGAGAGGCAGATTAAGGAGCAGTTTAAGAAGCTTCACCAGTTTCTCACAGAGGAAGAGGAGGCCAGGCTGGCTGCTCTGAGGGAGGAAGAGGAGCAGAAGAGTGGGATGATGAAGGAGAAGATGGAGGCTCTGAGCAGAGAGATGGCAGCTCTTTCAGACACAGTCAGAGCCACAGAGGAGGAGCTGAGAGCTGAAGACGTCTCCTTCCTGCACAACTACAAGGCTGCGGTGGGAAGAGTCCAGCGCTGCTCCCTGCTGGAGGATCCACAGCTGCCCTCAGGAGCTCTGATAGACCAGGCCAAACATCTGGGCAACCTGGCCTTCAACATCTGGAACAACATGAAGGACATGGTCTCCTACACCCCCATCATCCTGGACCCAAACACCGCTGGTCCAGGACTTGTCCTGTCTGAAGATCTGACCAGTGTGAGACGAAGATACAACCAGCAGCTTCCTAATAATCCTGAGAGATTAAATTCACGGTTTTCTGTTTTGAGTTCTGAGGGTTTCAACTCAGGAAATCACAGGTGGGTTGTTGAAGTTGGAGAAAGTGGAGAGTGGACACTTGGTGTGGTAGCAGAGTCAGCCCAGAGGAAGAGAGCCATATCATCTGGATTATGGAGTTTGTGGTTCACTCGAGGTGAATACAGAGCATGGCCACCAGCAGCTCTTCCCAAATATCTCCCAGTTCATAAAACGTTCCAGAGGATCCGAATGAATCTGGACTGGAACAGAGGAAAGCTGTCGTTCTCTGATCCTGATACAAACACACACATACACACCTTCACACACACCTTCACTGACAAGATGTTTCCGTACATTCATACTGCAGTTCAACTAAAAATACAACCAGAGGAGATGTCAGTGGTCCAGCAGCAGCTCTGATGTTCCTCCTGCTGAAAACAAAGTTCAACCTTTTTGATCAGTTTGAAACTCCAGATCTGAAACAGGAAGTTGGAGATGTATTTGTGTTCATGACAAACATGAAGCTGTAGATGTGATGTAATATTTTCATGTCGTTCTTCTGAGATTGTATTAAACTACATTTGACACCTGATCATGTGGTTTGTTTTCAGTCTTGTCCAGAAACTCAGAGTTTGAAGATCTTGGGTTAATTATGTCTGAGCTTCTGATTCAAACTGCTCTGAACCTAAAAACATTCAGCACTTCCGGCTCGTTCAGGTCTGGAGTCAAACAGGAAGTATAGGATGAACGAACCTTGTGTCCCGGTACTTGTGTCCTCTGTACCGCAGCCTTCACGGAGAAGTTGTCCACTCCTGCTTTGCTCAGCGAGTCCAAAAGCTTCTTGTTTTCAGCTGCAGATCGATGGAGACGCTGCTCTGCTGCTTCCTGCTGCTCCTGAGCCAACCTGTGCAGGAAACGCTCCTTGGCTGCTTCAGTCTCCAGAGTTCCTCCTTTCCATTTGGATTTGTTAAGAACCGTCAAACATTTCTTCAGATCAGCATCTGAAATGTTGATGTAGCCGAAGGTTTTATAAGAAACACCGTCCTCGCCCATCCTGGGCTGCAGCTCCACATCTTTCACCTCCCTAAACTTTCCAAACCGAGTCTGGGTCTCCTAGTGGGTCAAGCTGTCCACATTAGGTTTAGCTGATGCTGACTTGTTTTTTTGTAACTTTTATATGTTTCAGTTATTCTTACAAATCTCATCTCAAAACATTTTTTTTTCTTTAAAATCTGCTTCAGCCAACTTTATTCTTGTTCAGTCAAGCTTTATTTACACAGGTAAATCCCACTGAGCCTCGGGGACTCATTTACAAGAGAGACCTGATTTTAACAAAGAGTGAAGACAACAGTGAACGATCATAAAGAATAACAAGTGAAAATAGAATGGTATTAAAAATGTAACAAAAAAGCAGCTAGGTAAGGCGATATAGAAAACTAAAAAGAACGTGTCTGTGTTGGTTTTCCCAAGAACTTAGAAGATGTTTGAAGCCACTTAGAGAGGTCAAGGTCGAGAGCTTCAGATCTTATTGCAAGATATTCCAGGAACCAGGAGCGGAGTAGGAGAAGGTCCTTTTGCCAAGTTCAGACCTCACTGAGGGGACACTGCAGGTAATAATGTCCTGAGAGCGCTCGTCTTCTCATGTGTTTAGCTTTCAGCTACTATTCTCTTACTTTGAGCTTCTAGCCAGGCTTTTCTTACTTTTAGCTTCTAGTTAGCATATTGCAACTTTTAGTTTTAAACCATATTTTGGGTACTTTTAGTTTAAGCTAGCCTTTTGATGCTTTAAGTTAGTGTTTTTCTATTCAGAGATAAATTTTTAATGCGTTTATTAGCCTTTTGCAAGCTTGTCATCAGAGGGTCGCAGTTTCAAATCCCCCTGACTGTAACATCAGAATGTGGATGGAAAAGGTGAAGCACTTGGTAGGTAAGGCCTACCACAAATGGCATCTATCAAAATGGCGGCACAAATTCTCGCCCTGTTAGCGTAGAATGTTCTGTGATTTGCTATTAGAGTCTATGTTATTTATTTATTAACCTTTATTTAACCAGGCAAATCTCACTGAGATCACAGATCTCTTTAGCAAGGGAGGCCTGGGCTGAAGGCAGCATGTTTTTGGTCTGTGGGAGGAAACCGGAGTACCCGGAGAAAACCCACGCAAGCACGAGAAGAACATGCAAACTCCACACGGGAAGATTTAAATTTTATTGGTTGGTTCCTGCAGGACTCATGCAGATCCCACAGCCGGGAAACATTAACTGGCTTTAAATTTGCAGCTACAACCAACACGTTTGCTACGACAGCCATTAAAAAACATTTAGCTGCAGTTCTGTTTCCTGCCCCTAGGTGGAGCAATTACACAAACCTTGGAACATATGCTACCTTCATGTACCCTACGTAAATATTACATGTAACAACCGAGAACCTTAGGGTAATATATCAACATTATATTTAAAAGCACAATTAAAAACGATTATTTTACAGTTTGTGTAATTTATGTACACATACAGTGTAAAGCCATACATCTGATAAAAAATAACATTTAGTCTCAACCTATTTTGAAATGACAGGGTATTTAAACAAAAGCAACATTAACAACATCGAAAGCCGTGAATTCAATATTTTACTCAGGTTAAAGGACAAATTGCTACTCAGCGAAGGAGCACATTCTTGAGGAAATGCTGTCGCGTTTTAATTTTTTTATTCTCTGGACTGCGGATGTAGCACTAAAAATGACGTCTACTTTTTCTGTCGAGATGCCAGCTTTTCCGAGGCAGCATGAACGCAGCATAAAAGTCTAGTAACTGTCGACTCTGTAGACGTCGCGTTTTAACAGGACCTTTTTCCCTTTAAACTCACTTTTAAATCGGTTATTCACACAATTTTCTTTCAGGGTTATATACAGGAGCCTGGCACCGGTCTGAAACTGTCCCCGGAGGAAAATGACATGACTGCGTTCAAACTTGATGCCGCGGTTCGGTCCGTGCTGCTCTGAGGCGGACTCACCGAGCAGCACGAAGTTTACTACAGTTTCCTCGATAACAAAGGAGCTCCGCTGCGCTTTTCGCATCGCTAGTCGACCCCACCGCAAACTTTAAAGCTTGGAGACGATTAAAAAATGCAAGACGTTCATAATTGTCGTGCTTCTGTTGTGAAAGGTAAGCACTGTGGCTGTTTAGAGCCAGACGTAGAGCGAAGTTGAGCTTTGCGCGCTAGCCGTTAGCATTAGCCGCTTTGCCCTGTTGCTAAGCCCGTGGCTGGCTCTGGCTATTTGCTGGAATGGCCGCAGTTTTCGTGGCTGGCTCTGGCTATTTGCTGGAACGGCCACAGTTTTAAGTTAAAGTAATTCACTAGATTCTGATATTTTTGTGACTCTGCATTAAAGCAAGGCACTTTTTAACTTCAAATGTTAAATAAATGTTACCTCTAATACACTGTTTATTGTTTCTGTTCACTTTATTAAGAGAATTGGGTTTTTAAACTCCCATTTTCTTCTCAAACCTTTGCTCTCGCAGGACATGGAGTACGGAGAGGGGCCGTCTGAGTAGTTCTGATCGACCCATTTGGACCTGTGCCTCAGTAAACCACCACATTGAGTCAAGCCACCTAGATGTAAAGGGTCTGTGCGCTTCAAGCTGTCATGGATATCTTTCCCCGACCGAGTGGTGAAATTCAGAGGAAGAACCCTCAACATGACTTCGAGCTCATTCAGAGGGTGGGAAGTGGCACATATGGAGACGTCTACAAGGTACAGAGAAGTTTCTGGTTCCCACAGGCTGTCAGAGATGGAGATAACATGATCGATCAGCTCCTTTTCCACTCACGTTAACATGGGGTCAGCCATTTCAAGAAGTGTCACAAAAAAAGGGCAACTGTCCAGATAACATGATTTAACCTTTATTTATCTGGATGATTGAGCTTTCAAACCTTTTTCAAGACGTGCGTGAATGAGAGGGAGACGGGTGGAACAGTGAGACTGCACAAAGGACTCGAAGCTGCAGGACTTGGAGGACTTGGGGTCCACTGTCCAGGAACACGGGGAGTGTGGTAAAGAGGTGAAGAGTTTCAGGAGTGATTTGTAACAAGGGAAAAGTTTACAAGACGGTGGTGAGACCAGCTGTGTTGTATGGTCTGGAGACAGAGACATGGACAAAAGTACCGGTTCTCCTTAAGAGTGACAAGGATGGATAAGATTAGGAATGAGCTCATCAGAGCACAGCACAGGTTGAACAACTGGGAGACCAAGTTAGAGAGGACAGATATGGTTTGGACATGTCCAGAGGAGGGACAGTGGTAGGATGTTAGAAACGATTAAATGGTGTTCGATGCAGTTCGAGAAGACATGGAGGTTGTTGGAGTGAGGACGGAGGAGGAGGAGGCTGACTCGCTGTGGCGACCCCTGAAGAGGGAACAGCTAAAAGAAGAAGTTCACGTAGTAACCACATTTACTAGAATCAAGCTTGAACAGTAATACAGTTATTCAGTTTGTGTATATCTAAAGAACATAAAGTTAAGATGTTGTCTAAAAACAGAATAGGATCATTTGCAAATCTCTCAAATCCATATTTTATTTTCGGTCAAACAGAGAAAAGATCAAATGTTTAAACCAAGACATTGGACAAAAATTGAGATAATAAAGATTTTCTTTGCATTTAGTGGCAGCAACATGTCTGTTTAAAGATCTTCCAGATTTCTCTGTGAAGCATCTGCTCTTCTAACAGTTTTTGTACATTCAGGACCTGAGGGGACCAGTTTGAGGTTTTAGAGGACCTGAGGGGACCAGTTTGAGGTTTTAGAGGGCCTGAGGAGACCATTTTGAGGTTTTAGAGGACCTGAGGGGACCAGTTTGAGATTTTAGAGGACCTGAGGGGATCAGTTTGAGGTTTTAGAGGACCTGAGGGGACCAGTTTGAGGTTTTTGAGGACCTGAGGGGACCAGTTTGAGGTTTTAGAGGACCTGAGGGGACCAGTTTGAGGTTTTCGAGGACCTGAGCAGACCAGTTGAAGTTCTTCAGGATACTTCTCATTTCATGATGCACCAAATGTTTTCACTGTGCGAGAGGTCTGGACTGCAGGCAGGTCCGTTCAGCACCTGAACTCTTTGGTTTGAATGGATGCAGTTTGTGGTTTAACATCGTCTTGCTGAAATCTGCAAGGTCTTCCCTGAAATAAACACCATCTGGATGGGAGAAAAGGTTCTAAAAGCAGTTTAGTTAAAACCAGATGTTCACAAACACTAAAGAAACCGTTTTTCCCCTCACTGTCTGCCATTAAACTAAACCGTTCTTGGTTTAGGTCAGTTAAGATTCCTACTGTTTTGATTGGTTACCAACTAATGTGAGATTTTTTAAATTGAATTTCTTTAAAGCACATTGTGTGTGTGTTTGGTGTGGTTGTGTTCAAAGCTTCTGACTCGGGTCAGATGTTTTGTGTTTCTACATCAGTTTGTTGAACTTTAGTCCCGGTCCTTCTGACAGAACTGCTGGACCTGAGTCAGGTTTGTCGTTTTTTATTTATGGGACTAAGATCAGGACTCGGGCACGGATGCTCCAAAACATTGACGTGGTTTACCTTAATGTGTCTGTCTCCTGAGGGACATTGTCCATTAAGACACATTTGTGTCCAGCTTCCTGGTTTTCAGATGTTGCTTCAGTGTTTCCACATGATGATCTGTCCTCATGATGCTGTCTTTTTTTGTGAAGTCCATCAGTCCCTCCTTCAGTAAAACACCCCCCACATCATGAAGCTACCACCCCTGTACTTCACAGTTGGAATCTTGGTGTCTTCCTTTGTCCTCCAAATGTAATTATTGGACATGAAGGACAAACAGTTCAGTTTTAGATTCCTCAGACTACTGGACATGTCTCCAAACTTTAAGGTCTTTGTCCTTGTGTGCATTTATAAATGAATCTAGTTTTTATGTCGCTTCTGAAGTTTTGCGTTGTCCTCACTGAGTGTCCTTTTAGTCCATGTTGGTCCAGGACTTGTCTCAGTGTGGATGAAGACTCTGTCCTTTCAGTCCATGTTGGTCCAGGACTTGTCTC
>NC_056518.1:32323272-32339508 GCF_014905685.2 Nematolebias whitei | reverse complement strand
GATGAAGACTCTGTCCTTTCAGTCCATGTTGGTCCAGGACTTGTCTCAGTGTGGATGAAGACTTTGTCCTTTCAGTCCATGTTGGTCCAGGACTCGTCTCAGTGTGGATGGAGACTCTGTCCTTTCAGTCCATGTTGGTCCAGGACTCGTCTCAGTGTGGATGGAGACTCTGTCCTTTCAGTCCATGTTGGTCCAGGTCAGGACTCGTCTCAGGAAGACCGAGCCATCTCCTTGCAGAGCGATCTGACGGGACGTTCTCTTGGTGTTTATGTTTAACGAACCTTCATGCTTCTGGGAGTTGGACCTGCGGATGAATCGGCGTTGCGCAGGTTGACGATTCTCTTCCTGACAGCTTGACCCTTGTTTTTTCTTTTCGGTGATGCCACACAGAGCAGCAGCGTGTTTGAGGTGCGCCTTCAAACAAATCCTCAGGTTTGCCTCCATTTAGCTCCGATGTTGTCAGTTAACCAATGCAAAGCTTCCAAAGCCATGACATCATCATTTGAGCTTTCCAAAACTGTTTAAAGGCTCAGCAATCTTACTGTATGTAAACTTGTGACTCTTGCTTGTCTTTTTATAGATTGTATGTAAACCTCTGGTTTCAGCTGTGCTTTCCTGCATCAATGGAGTCTTTCCAGATGTGTAATCTGACCATGCCAGGGTCACTAAGGCACCCCTATATCATCAGAGAGGCAGGCTTTTGACCCCGCAGATAGCAGGCTGGTTGGGCTCTAATCTTTAGCATGGAAAACGTCATTTCCAAAAATGAATGGAAACTTTAATAATTTGTCCGACCACAGAACAGATTTCCACTTTGCCTCAGTCCATTTTAGTTGAGCTTCCTTTGACCCATATGTCTTCTTCTTTGCATGATAGAGCTTTAACCTGAATCTTTGGACAGTGTGGTTAAATGGGTTTACCGACCTGAGTTATTGTTGCTCCAGCTTTCCATACAGTCTGAATATTATATTTTTGAGCTGTCCTGATGTCAACATGCTTTAAAACGTAACGTTCATGATGTCAACATGCTTTAAAACGTAACGTTCACCTACAAAGCATCGTTGCAGCATAAACGAAGCTTCTTCAGCCCGATGTCTACACCGATGACTTGGTGCTGCACTTGGAATATTTCTAGGTCATGTAACATAACCCACACAGGTTGTGTGTTATTGTTTTAAATGTTTTATTAGTCATCTGATTCATCAGTTAGAATATTTGTCTCTTGGCATTTAAGCTCTTTGGTGTTTGTATCAGCCATCTGTTGGAGAGGAGACCAGCAGTGTCCGGTGTTTGTGCCACTTGATATGCTGTTAAAAAGTTTCAATGAAGACTGGACTGACTTTTCTCTGGAGGTCTAGATGTGGTGTGGCCAAGTTCATACAAAGAAACAAGAAAGCATTATTTGTTTATTTAGAACTCAAACTGCACAAATTTACAAATTTAAGCAATTTGAAATGCTGGTGATGACAATTAGAGGTTTAAAGGAGTCCATTTATTTAGTCACCACCATTTTAAATAACATCGCACACTAAGTTTTCCAAATATCGCGCAGCCTTAACAAACTATAAACATCTATCATTGTGTTTAGACATGGGACAGTTCATGGTTTCAAGGTACGGTAGTACCCGCTCCTGCGGCGGCTCACTCTCCAGTGGTTTTGGATATGACTGAGGGCTGCCTTGGATAGACCGGCCACATGAAATTCCTGCAACGTTATTTTCTATTCAAAGCAAATGCAACACAGTAGTTAAGGTCCTGCCCACTGCTGGCACCAGTCAGCCCAGTTTGTGGGACCAACGTGTTCGTGATTCCAAGCTAACCGCTCTTGAGGTGAAGATTTGGATGTAGATGGACAGCAGCCGTTGATTGGCCATTAGAGCTTCGACACTGGATGACTCGCCCTGTAGAACTCCTAAATCTGAACCGTCCACTTCCTCAACATGTTGACGGACGGCGCCAAAAGAAATGAGCACATTTGCCAAGCGATATCGGAGCTGATGGAGCAGCATGACTACACCCGCAGTTATAAGCAGCCAGGAAGAGCTAATGAAACTGAAGTCAGATTATAGGGCGATTAAGACGGAGTGGCTCGAACACAATGACCTGTTACGATCCCGCCCACAAAGCGGGGAAACAGTGGCAATTCACCTCCACCTGAGAAGAACCGAAAAGAAGAGTCGGGTGGAGCTGCTCTCATCAATGGCGAAGCGGTTTAAGTTGACTCAAGCAGGGCCGAGTTGAGCCGGTCAGAAGACCAGAACAGCTACAACTCCATCCTTTAGATGATCCCAGTCTGAAACACAGTCCTCCAAGGAGTTCTGGGTCTTTGGTTTTATTGTTGCTTTCCCGAGGACAAGACCTCCATTTGTGATCGTTTTTGTTGTCCAGGTTTTGATCAACTCCAGTCTTTCAGATTTTTCTCCTGCTGTTTCTCGTGCTGTAGTGAGGTGTGTTTGGCCGAAGCACTTCTATTTATCTTTCCGTCATAAACAAACGGCCCAACCGTCTGATCCAGGCGTGATAGTTCTGCTTGTCTGCCGTGGCCTCTCCATACAAAAGGGCCAGCCCCCACCGCCAGACACGCCACTGGTGGAATGCTGCGCCTGGTATTCTCTGAGCTCTCAGGCTGACGGTCTCAGAGGCTGAAATACGATTCAGCCTCTGTCTAAACATGTGTTTCACTGTGGGTGTGTTCAGGGCTAAAATAACAGTGGAAACACCTCGCATACAGAGAAGCCCTCCATTGCTGCGTTGCATGAATGGGCTTTAATGGGCACCCCCCAGTGCTTAATGATTTGCTGCAACAGCAAAATAAAATCTGTGGAGTTTTGAAAGTTGTAAACAAAGACTTCATTCAACATACGCTCATTTGAAATCGCTTTGATTGCAGACACAAATGTAACTTTTTAAACAAGGTCCTGTTTCTTGTAAATTTACCTTCAACAGACTGCGAAAGTTTCCAAACTTAAAAGATTTTCTGGTTTTGAATGTAATAAATATTATTTTTTGTTTAGTGAAGATTTTCATCTGGTTAACCGTTTGAGCCGTCTTTGACAGAAGCTTTGAGGTGGTGACAGATTTGGATTCAAAGCAGACCTCCTCATTTCCATATCAATAATATCACTTTTGGATTCTGTAACTTTTGTACATTTGTATATTTTCCCCATAGAAACACATTGAGATCTCTTCAGTTCCTTAAAAACTGTTCTCTTTAAAATCTGTTCTAGCTGACCGACTTTTATTTTGTCATTTAGCTATTCTTTCTCCACTCTTAGATTTTAGCTACTTTTAGTCCATCTAGCCCGTTGATACATTTAGCTTTAACAAACATTTGTTTTAATGGCAATTTAATGTTTTGGTACTTTTAACCTACTAGCTAGCCTTTGGCCACATTTCCATTGTAGTTAGCATGTTTCTGCTTTTAGCCGATGTGTTACTTGTAGGAGTTGTATCACTGCAGTCACATTCGTACTTGTGAACTTCACTGTAAGGTTAATGTTTCAAAATTATAATTTATGGACTTTGTTTTCACTAAAAGTTGAACATTAAGAGCTGTGAGATTGGTAAAACAGGCAAACTAGACCAACAGATTCGACAGAATTAATATAAAAACTAATATTTTTTTTATCATTTGTTGAATTCAATTCTTTCATGTTTATTCTGTAACAAAAAAGCCTTGAAAAGGTTATGTGAGATCCCAGAAGAACACTGCAGTGAGAAAAGCCTCACATTTTGTAAATAAATCATGCGAGTTATAAAACTTAACCGTTAAAAATAGTATCTTTATCTTTTTTCTTCCCCCAAGGCCCCAGACGTAGTGAAACACCGTAAATGTGGTGTTGAAACTTCTTGTCATAGCTGGAAGTCGCAGAAGGAACGAGAAGTTCTGCACCTTTTAGTCATCTCTATTCACTTTATTTGAATTCATTATTTTTCAGTCACACACACCTAAATGAAGCACAAGTTTTTAAAAGATGAATAAAATACACAGCTAATCATGTTTATTACATTTTTTTTACCTTCCATGCACACTTCAAAGAGTTTCTCCTTCAGTCGAGCGTGGCGGTTGATCTGTTCTCAGATCTTGTTTTGTCAAACATCTGTTACATGCCAAGCATTTCATTCCACCTGTCGCAGGTCGTTAAAAGCTATTAAAGCCGTCTTCTCCGACACATATTTTTCGTGAACAGTAAATGCAGGACTTCTCCTTTCCTGGTTCAGTTCTCAAGTTGGTTACAGCTTCTTCAGGAAGTGCAAAAGGAGCCACAGGTTGTAAACAAGTGCTCAGTTTTAAAATGCACTTTCAAAGACTTCAAATGGAAGGCATGCATATTCTCCACTGCCTTTCATGAAAGACAATTTAACCTGTAGCCGTTTTAATCAAACCCTAGAAGTGAGGTCATGTGCAATCATGCAGTCGTAAGATGTCACAATTAAATTATGCATTGGGGATAACCCTCAACTATCATCTCACCAGTTGTAGCCGTGCTTGTGTTTAATGTCTAACTGCTGCAGTCATCTCGAGTTGGATTGACTCCAAAAGTTAATTTTGCTAACAGACAAACCAATGAGTGATTCTTGAGCTAGATTTATCTCCTAAAGTTACACATTGTTCTTGTTAAATCAGCTTTTCTTAGATTCTCTACTGCTGGACTTTATCAAACAAATCTAGTCACAAGTTTAGCAACGTTAAACTTTAGTTAACAAAATTTGACGAGACGAAGACTGAGTGAAGAGTCGATCTCGCTCTCGTGGACCCAAAATGAGAAGACGTGAAATTATTGCCGGGAACTTGAGTGTGTGCACGGTTGGAGCCGATCTTTTCCTGTTCAGAACAGGTTCTGTTTGCAGGAACACTGGACTGTCTCTGTAATCTCAGACTACTGGTAATAAAATGTGTTACACAATTTGCCTTAATTTCCTTATTTCATAAATGCAGACAAAATTCATCAACATTTACTTGTAACACATTTCAAAAGGTTTCAAATTAAAACAGATTAAATCTCTTCATAAATCTTGTTTTTGTCTTAAAAGATGTTTTAAGAACCGTCTCCATCCATATATCCATCCATTCATTCATTCATTCTCTTCCTCCTGTTCTGAAGTCTCGGGGGCAGCTTCTTGAGGGAGCTCCAGACATCTCTTTCCACAGCCTCTTCCAGCTCTTCTGGGAGGACTCCCAGGATGTTCCCATGCCAACAGAGAGATGTAGTCTCTCCAGCGTGTCCTGGGTCTTCCCCGGGTCCCCTCTCAGTCAGACATACCCAAAGCACCTCCCTAGGGAGGTGCACAGGAATCATCCTTACCAGATGACCAAACCACCTCAACTGGCTCCTCTCGATGTGGAGGAGCAGTGGTTCTACTCGGAGTCTCTCCTGATAACTGAACTTCTCAGCCTGTCTCTGAGGGAGAGTCCAGCTCTGCAGAGGAAACTCATTTCAACCTCCTGGATCCACGATCCCATTCTTTCAGTCTCTACCCAGAGTTCATGACCATAGGTGAGGGGAGGAACGTAGACCGACTGGTAAACAGAGAACTTCGCCTTACAGGTGAGCTCCCTCTTCACCACAGCGGACCGGCACAGAGTCCACAATACTGCATATGCTGCACAAATCCGTCTGTCAGTCTCACGCTCCATTCTTCCCTCACTCATGAACAAAACTCCAGAGATACTTGAACTCCTCCACTGGAGGCAGAACCTCGACCTGAAGAGAACAATCCACTCTTTTCTGACTGAGGACCACGGCCTCGGATCTGGAGGTGCTGATTCTCATCCCAGCCGCTTCACACTCGGCTGCGAACCACTCCAGTGAGAGCTGAAGATCACGGCACGATGACGCCAACAGGACCACATCATCTGCAAAGAGCAGAGATGAATCCTGAGTCCACTAAACCGGACTCCCTCCACCCCCTGGCTGCACCGAGAAATCCTGTCCATAAAAGTTCTGACCAGAATCTGTGACAACGGGCAGCCCTGCTGGACTTCAACTCCCGCCCTGAACGGGTCACACTTACTACCGGCAATGAGAACCAAACTCTCGCACCGCTTTTGTCTCTTTTGATGAAATATTTTGAGCGTGTGAATCCTGGGAAATCCACTTATTTTGAACAATACCAGATTCATTCATAACAGAAAGATCTTTTTCTCAGAAGAGTTGCTGGAAAAATGAGTGTAGGTCATAAAAGAAGGGGTCCCTTCATGCTGCATGGCTGTTGGCTGAACGTATCGGCTGCATCTTTATTAGTTTCTACTTGGATGGAGCACAGTGCAGCAGAGAAACCAACAGTTTCTGGGAAGGTTTATTTAGTATTTAGTGCATTTTTGGCGCTGACTGTAGAGTCATTTTTTGTTTTTTGTGGGTTCGTGTTTATATGTGTACGTGATCTGCACATTCCTTGTGCTGGAAGTCGACCATACCGTACCATTTTGTGGTTAACGGCTGATTTACCCGTTACACAGATTGAACTTTACTTTTCAAATTTGACATAGATGGCGACAAGGTCATGGTTTTTCAAATGCAAGATCTTAAATTTGGGCATGAAAGGCGGCAGACCTTAGCTTTCCATCAGGGAGTGTTAGTTATTTTAAACAAGATTTTAGCCTGTATTTGAAAAAAACTAGTGATAATATTTGATGAGGCATAGCTTGCGAAAGCAGCGGGGCTAAATTTGGCTGATGGACGAGATGAGGCTTTGCTGAGCTAAAAACATTTTTTACACTCCCACAGACGCTAAATGCTCATCCCAGTAAAACTTGAGTAGACCATTTGGACACGTCCTAACAATTCAGAATATATTTTGAATTACGTTTTCTAGTATATCTTCTTTGTGTTGAGCCTTTTAGTTATTAAGTTAAAAATGATGAAGTTTGTATTTGTTTGGCTGACATCTCTGTCCTCCCATATATCATATTTAGAGCTTTAGCAGTGGTTTCTGAATTGATTAATCTCCCGATCAAAGCAGACATTTGGTCTGTAATCTTTTACGCTGATCCTGTAGAGGGGCCAACAACAGTGGATCATCTGTTGCCATTTGCTCACAATAGTAAAAAATGCTACGAACACCAGACTCCATATGTAAATTGTTACAAGTAAATTTAATTTCTGCTCAATTACTACGAAGTTACAGCAGAAATATCAGCAGGAGTTTCATCTTTTGTGGCTTCGCTCATAATTATTTTTGGTTTGTCTTTTAGGCTCGAAACATCCAAACAGGAGAGCTTGCTGCTGTCAAGATTATAAAACTGGAACCAGGTAAGAGTTGTTCATCACTTCCATTCACATTTCTTATCTCCACCAACCCCCAGTTGTTCTATTTAAACAATGTTTTCTGAATCGTCTAAAATGTATTTTTGCTGTGCCAAATGTTGTGAAAGTTATTTTCACGGTTGATGTTTTTGGTCAGGTTTGGTTTGGTTCATCATTTTTCTGCCTGGTCTGTGTGTCTGGAGGAGGACAGCTCAGGGTCTTTGCTGGTGCTGACCTAGTGACAGAGTTAGGGTGATCCAGATTAGTGGGATTATGAAAAGGCTTTGTGCCACTAGCATGCGGACTGAACTCAGCTGATGACTAACCTGTGAAGGAATGGATTCTCTGTTTTGTCTTTTGTTCCTTGTGTCACTGTCTGCACTGATGGTGGCTCGATTCAGGACCAGTAGGACGATTCTATGTCCAAAGTTTACACCCGTTCTTTTTGTTTGGTGTTTGCTTCTGAACCTCAGTTTAACTATGACGTGTTCTGTGGGAACACTGGGAAAAGAAGGATTGAAGTGTTAAAGGGACAGTTTGAACTGCAAACAAAAGCTAAAATGTCAATTAAAACGGTAGCTGAAAGAAATATTCAGTTTTTCCCCTAGGTCACTTGTCTTGACAGGACGCTCATCTCTTCTGGGGTTTTGGCTACTGGGGGATGGAGTGGGGGTGTAGGAAGGAGGAGATGGAGACACGTCTGTGTGGTGAGCTAGCTTAATGCTACGTTAGTGCTGACATTTGTTGACCCCCGGGGGGTGGGGGATGCGTGAGAGAACTTGAGTGTCTTAGCTAGCACATCTATGTTGCTATTGCGCGCCACTACCTTACCGCTACGTTGGTGCCGACAGTGGGGGGAGGGCCAGTAGGCAGGGCGCCTTCTTCTGTTGACGGAGCGAGGCGCCCTCCTTGGATAACGGTAGTGGAAAGAAACACTGTAAATGTTGATTTGGCATTCAGGTGTTAAAATGACCAGTTCTAGTAAGAATGAGTCGGATCTGTTTATTTCAGAATGACATAACAATGTTTGACTCATATTTGCTGTATTTTTGTTGCTTTTGGCCGACGGTAAATGACAATAATGTTTTTGCTCCCGTCTTAAATAACTCATGAACCAGTGGACAGGTTTTGATGAATCTTCCAGCAAGTAATTATTGGATGTACATCTACAACTGATTACAGTTGATTTAGCTTTGGAGTCAGTCCATTTCAAGATGGCTGCCATAGCTAACTGACCTTATAAAACACAAAAATGGCTTAGCCTTTTTCCATGGGTATTGAGCTGAATTTGACTTGTTGGCTCACTAACAACGCATTCTTTCAGCAATAATATATCTTTAAAGATTTTGCACAATCTGCTGAGACTGAACATGACGTGATTTTCCAGGTTTGACTCCAACGGCTACAGCTGAGTTTCTCACCAAAAGATGACCCTTGTTGACAGTTCCTGTTTTAAATGTGCTATACAAATAAATTTGACTTGACTTGTTTACCATTCTGGCATAAATGGAGGTGGGTGATATGCATTTTTTTAAGGGATGCTAAGCCTTTTAGTTTTTGATATAAACTAAGACGGCCAAAGCGTGTTGCAGAAAACATTAACTTCCTGTCTGCTGCTCAGCACACGTCCCTCCTCTTGTACCAGTATGGACTGTCTTCGGCTGGACCGTGCAGTCAGACAGGTTAGACCAGGTGGAGTGACGCAGACAGGAAGTCAATAAACAAAGTCAACAATGTTGGGAACATAGCTGAAGCCTGCAGATGTAGAGCAGTGGGGGTTTAACTAGAAGTCACCTGATACGAGTGGCTTAAACATGTTAAGTGTTCAGTATATTTGAGATGGGTCTCTTTTTTCTCTAAATCTGCATGCTACTTCCACCCATCCATCAACTCATTAATCAGTCCATCCATTACCTTTAGGGGTGCACCCATTGCAGTTTTCTGGCCGATCACGATCCCCGATTTCTAAAAAAATCTGACCTGCCGATTCCGATTTTGGCCGATACCGATTTTGTTTTATAAGCGACACTGTCAGGTATTCTAAAGTGTACCTTCAGTTTTCCAATATTATTTTGTTGAAAACATACCCTTGAACAATATCCTAGAAACAATACAAACTTGTTTTAACTGGCCATGAGGTAGTGCTCTGAAATGTAAAAAGAGTTCAGACAATTTTTGTTAAAACTAAAAAAATCTGAAAAATCAGTTTCTCCTGTACGTATCGGCCGATTTCCTGAAATTAAGGAAATCGGGGCCGATAAATTAGCCAGCTGATTTATTGGTGCACACTAATTATCTTCCTGTGGTTCTGGAGTCATCTCAGGGGCATCAGCTTGAGCAGGGAGGTCCAGACATCTCTTTCCACCTCTTCTACCTCTTCTGGGAGGACTTCCAAGGTGTTCCCAGGCCATCAAAGAGAGATATGGTCTCTCCAGAGTGTCCTGGATCTTCCCTGGGGTCTCCTCCCAGTCGGACAATTACGTCAACGCCTCCCTAGTGAGGTGTCCACAGGGCATCCTTTCCAGATTAAATGTATAAATTTGGTGTAAATCAGTCAGTTTTTAGATTTTAAGGTACAGTTTGATGTGGTAGTAGATTATACTCTGAGCGCTAATAAATTAAAACTGGCTTGAAAGGTGATGGTAGATGTTCATTCTTTGTGAGGCCTTTCAGTTTTGTTTTGATTTCTGGACATAAGCACGTACACTTTAATTTATGTATTCAACACAGCTAAGGATATCTGTCACATCTTTTTTATTATTTTTTAGCAGCCACTTAGAAAAAGGTTTTCCAGCTCTATCCACGCAGAGTTGTCTCCATTAAAACAAGCTTTTCCAGTCCTGCTGGTTTACTGGTGACTCAAATGATCTGGGTGTTAAATTGATCAAGACTAAACATAGAATAACACTCGCATAACGAATTGCAACCTGACACGAAGAGCAAGAATGTGTGCATTCAGAGAGGGAAGCGCTCAGCTGGAGAGGAAGTGGCTACATTCTCAGGCCTCAACACAACAAGAAAAAAAAGGCTGTGGGGTGACATGTTGGGTTTATTTGGGCCAAGCTCCGTTGAGCTGTTAAAATTAGCATGGCTCTAATTTTTGTGGCTTTTTTGCCGTGTGTCATTCGCGATATCTACAAATATATGCAACAGTTATTTCCTTATGTGGAGATGCAGTGAAGCACGAACCCTCAAACTTTATGATAACGGGTCTGCAGGGTAATGTATCGACCAACGTGTACACCTGCTGAAAAATACTCTTTAATGATTTTGTCCACTATAAACTAGTCCAAATTTAAAGCTATTTTAGCCTTAATATATCATATTATTTTACGTTATTATTGTTTAACATATAACTCAGATCTTCACTATTTTTGGGTGTAACTGGGACCTTGGGTGCGCAGTTTTGTTCCACCTCATGTACCACATGTGATGCATATGACTATAATGAACCTTGAACTTGTAAAACATAAAATATAAAAAACTAAATCCAGGCTGGAGTTTTTGGAAGACCTGCCAGATTCGGTAGTGGGTGAAGCCTTTATTTTGGTCAAGCATGCACAAGTTGGTGTTTGTGTGGGGCTTTCAATTTTAATTTAATTATTTTAAAACTTTATTCATGTACAACACTAGTGTGGGTTTCACATTTGATTTTTACTAAACCACATAGACTACCTAGCTGCGGCAGCCTGGTCCATCTGCCAACATGGGCCTCGTCTTTTAAAACAAATTTAAAATTTCAGTTTTAAAGGCCTCGTGGGTCATTTTGACCCAAGGGCGGGGGGGGGGGGGGGGGGGGAAAGCTCTTGACAAAGATTTCAAACCAAAGGAGAGGCATGTGTTCGGTATTGTTGGAAGGTTTGGCACACGTGGGCATTCCAACCAGACTTAAACTGGGGCATTCACATGAAGCAACCGAAAGCCTCCCAGACAGGCTGAAAATACTTATGAGAATAGGTGACGTATTAAATCAAGGCAGATTTATTTATATGGCACATTTAAAACAGGAACTGTTACCGAAGTGCGTAACAAAAAGATCACAGCATCAAATAAAAACTAACAAGATGAAGTTACAGGAGTAAAAACATAATCAGAAACGATGAACTGCTAAGTCGGATCCCTCTGTGTTAAATGTCGAGGAATAAAAACACTTAATGAGTTGGACCACGAGTTTCACTCACTCTTTGATTGTCAGATCAAGATTACAGACGAATAGTTAAAAGATCAGAACTTGGAGTGGATGATGAGGAAGATCTGTGGTTCCTGAAGTTAGTGTTGGGACCCCACTGTGGGTTGTAAAAGGACAATGTGGGGTCTTGAAACAATTTCCAGAAATCTAACGTGCATTTCTGAATAATTACTAAATGCACATTTTTACAATTCTTGTTTAAAACTATAAATACAGCAGTCGTTTATCGATAAAAACACAGCAACAATTCTAGAAAAGGTAGAGGGATGTTGTATAAAATATAATTTAAAACAGAATGTAACGATTTGAAAATCTCGTGTTTTGATTACAGTGGAACTTATTTAACTTTTCAAATAAACCAGAACATTTTCTGTTTGTTAGTGGGATAGAATAAATTGTGAATTTGGTGTTAGCAGCAATGCATAAAGAAAAATGGGTCCACGTCTCTCACTGTGAATCACAACTTTCATACTTTCATACCTGATAAATGTGCAAGAGTATAAGTAATTCCAACAAATAACGCACACCCTGGAATACAAAATAATAATAATGTAACATCGTTATCGTTCCTGGTTTTAACATCGTGGCCCCCGAGAGCCCGAACATCACGACCTTCCAATATTAACTTTCAGCCTCGACCTTTGATCAGATTTAACCAGATTCGATTTGATCTTATGAACCGTGGATGATGGGACACACTTGAACATAGGCTGGATGAAAAAACAAGTTTTATTTACCTTCATACTCCAGCCCTTGTTTTAGAGTTTAATATTTTAAGTGTCATGAGCTCATTCTGGCTCTCGATGACTGCGTGTTGATGAAGTGCTGACACTGGTAGTCTGAGCCGAATGTTCATTTTCAGATTTTGGAATTGAAACATAAACATTTCCACGTACTCCAATCGTGTCTCTATTGTGTTTAAGAGAATTTAAAAAACAACCTTTTGTCCATATGTATGTTTTCAGGAGATGACTTTTCCATCATTCAGCAAGAAATCTTCATGGTGAAGGAGTGCATGCACCACAATATTGTGGCCTACTTTGGGAGCTACCTTTGGTAAGAACCAGCTGAAAATATCCGGTGTTGTTATTTTGAGTCCTTCAGGACCGGGGGTCTGTTTCTGAGGATCTGATTTGATCCGGTCTGCATAAAACTGCCTCAGAGTTCCAGCAGGTTTGAACTGGAATCTGAGCTGTTTAATAAGGCACAGCCTGCCACAAAGAGCTCAACCAGTAAAAACAACAGATAACAGCCACGTCATATTTATCATGTAAATACTGAACCACACCCTTTTCTTGAGATATATATATATATATATATATATATATATACACTTTTTTTTTTTTTTCCATACGTTTACTTTTTACAATCCATGTCTGTACTTGTTGCTTTTATAGCCATTCATTTAACAGAACATTCTGCTCATTCAGAAGTCTGCGATGACCTTTGTGTTTTTTTATTGTGATGTTTAAAGTTTTCAAAAATGAAAATTGATCAGCAAACATGTTTCCCCAAGAAATACGTGGAGAGCCATTGACACCTTCCAAACATTGTTCAGCTTGGGCTCTCTTCCTGTTTTTATCTTGTACTGTTTATTAGATTTTAGCTACCTTTCTGCTGTATTTGGCTTTTAGCTATCTTTAAGTTGCTTTTAAATTTTCATTTTGCGTTTGCAGCTTCCTAGCATTCTGCTAGCTAAACATTGAGCTATTACCATTATCCACTTTTGGCTTGTAAAAGCCTTTGTTTCTTTAAGCTACCTTTCTGCAAATTCTGCTCTTTAGCTAGCTTCAGGTTACTTTAAAATTGTAGCTCATTTTACAACTTTTATCTTATAGCTAGCATTCTGCTACTTTTAGCCATTTTTGCTACAAATCTGCTATTAATAAATTTTAGCTACCTTTTTGCTATTGTTAGCTTTCAGCTTTTTTCTGCTACTTTTAGCTACCTTTCTGGTGCATTTGGCTTTTATCTATCTTGTAATAACTTTTACATTTTAGCTATTTTGTTGTTGTTGCAGTTTTAGATAGAATTTGCTACATTTAGCTGTAAAATACATTTCTGCTCTTTGCTATTGTGTTTAGCTTTTAGAAATCTTTGTAATTTTAGGTTCATTCTACTAGCTCTTAGTAACTTTTCAATTTTAGCTATCCTTTTACAGCTTTTAGTTTTTATCTAGCTTTCAGCTACTTTTAGCTTTTACAACATAATGAGAGGTTTTAATTTTACCCAGTTTTTTGTTTCTTTTAGCTTCTAGTGAGCCATTAGCTACTTTCAGCAAGAATTAAGGTACTTTTAGTTTTTAGGTAGCATTTTGCTACTTTTAGATTTTTTTCTAACATTTAGCTTTTAGCTAGCCATCTGATACTGTTAGCCAGCCTTTCTCTTTTTTACAGACCCATTATCTTATTTTAGATAAGTTTTTTTTCTTTTAATTTGTGTTTTATGGCCTTTAGCTGCCGTTCAGGTGCTAAAGGTTTAGTGTTTGTCATTTGTTTTTGTTTCTCCAGTCGAGAGAAGCTGTGGATCTGCATGGAGTACTGTGGGGGAGGATCTCTGCAGGATATTTATCATGGTGCGTTGTTCTCCTCTCCATAACTGCTCAGACGTTTTTCATTGAAACGAGCAAACACTGAATCATATTCTGCTCCAACAGTGACGGGACCTCTGTCAGAGCTTCAGATTGCTTATGTCAGCAGAGAAACTTTACAGGTAACTGTGCTATTATGTAATAATTGTTTTAATTAGTGTTAACTGTTTGTGCACTTGGCTGAGCAGATTATTTTCATTTATCTTACAGGGTTTGGGATATCTGCATGGCAGGGGCAAGATGCACCGAGACATCAAAGTATGATGGCTTAAGATTTTTATTTTAGCGTTAATTATTCATCTTTAGCAAAGATACAAGCAGTTCGATTAAGGCTGAAATATACAAGTTATTATTAGGGTGGCACGGTGGCTCAGTTGATAGAGCTGCCGCCTCTCTGTGAGAAGGTTGTTGGTTCAAATCTCGGTTCGGGGGCCCTTCTGGGTTGAGTTAGCATGTTCTCTCCGTGCTGTGTGGACTTTCTGCGGGTACTCCTGTTTCCTCCCACAGACCTAAAACATGCATGTTAGTCTGACTAGTAACTCTAAACTGTCTCTAGGTGAAAGAGAGAGTGAGTAGTTGTTTGTCTCTACATGTCCCTGTGATGGACTGGAGACATGTCCAGGGTGTCCCTCGCCTCTCACACAGTGATGGCTGGATGTGGGCACCAGTGACCCCATAACCTGAAAAAGAAGAAGCTGGTAAAACTAATGGATGGATGCATCTACGTTATTAAATTTCATAAACTTGTGAGAAAACGTGTAACAGTTCAAAACTGAAAGCACATCTGCGATTGCAGATCTTTAGGCTTCAACGCAGCAAAGGTGTAAACTGGTTTCAGAGAGAGCTCAGCGGAAGTTGAGCTTTTTTAAAAAAACGAGTGGTCAGTGAATGACAGATTTTAACTTCAGCTGTTCACGTCTGATGAATGCAAAGTCTGGAGCCTCACTCTGATGTGTTATCATAAAGGTCAGGGTTGGGTCTATTATCTTTTCTCAGCTCGACGCAGTAAGGGTTTCCTGTTTCCTGTACTCTCACCCATAGGATGCTACCACAGAAACTGTCCGTCACAACCAACATAAACACTCTAAAACCTGCAGTGAATTATTGAAAGTCAGAATAGATAGAAATTAATACGAAGCGCTTGTTTTATCTTTTGTGCTAATGAGAGAAATGAGCATGCAAATGTACTTTGTGAATTGTGCGAATCATTAGCTGAGTTTCTTAAGCTTTAACACGTTTGTGGGACTTGTTAACAGGGTGCCAACATACTTCTAACAGACAACGGAGATGTGAAGTTAGGTGAGCTGCTCTGTACCGTCCAAACACTCCTATTTGAACAGAAACTGAATCCGCTTCGTCTGACGTGCGTCTGTCACTCCCTGTTTCAGCTGACTTTGGAGTCGCAGCCAAAATAACAGCCACGATTGCCAAAAGAAAGTCCTTCATCGGAACACCTTATTGGTAAGTGTGTCGCTCTCTTAGGAGGATCCAGTGTGTGTGATATCCGTGGCTAGACAAGTTCAGGTTTCTATTGTCCTGGGGCAAGACATTGAACTCTTGGATCAGGACAGAGGCCTGTATCCTGCTGATACAAGCTTCTGCTAACCTTTGTCTACCAACCTTTTGGATTATTACAATATTAAAATAAAAATTGATCCCTCATTTTTGTTGTCCACCATCGCAGAGCGAACGGGGGAATTGGAAATGCCCTCGGTCTATCCGTATGTACATATTGTGAGCATGATGACATGAAAAGTAAACGAGGTACTGACTTCCATTTTAGTGTGTTTAGATGCACAGTAGTCCCTCGCTACTTCACGGGTCGTTTATCGCAAACTTGCTCAATCGCAGTTTTTCAAAATAAGATTGGACGTGACGCACAATTGGCTGACTGATAGATGAGCTGCACGATCGGCATGGAATTTTTATTTAAAATTAATTATTTAAAATATTTAACACCTGCTGCACATTTCTGCAGCCCAGAGCTGCAGAAAAAGCTTCTGCTGCAGGATAAACGACCTGCTGCAGCTGATCAGCTGTTCGGTGTGCAGAACGGAGAAGTGGGCGTGGCCAAGAGAGCTTGCAGGTGACAAGAGCAGAAGAAGCAGAGAGCTGAAATTATGTTCTGTGCTGTTTTAGAGCGTTTACAGTTTAGAAACGGTGTTTAGATTATTGCAAGAGTGTGGGAAGGGTTTATAACACCTTACATT
>NC_056518.1:32314987-32322872 GCF_014905685.2 Nematolebias whitei | reverse complement strand
CACGCACACACTCTAAAATAAACTACTACTTACTACTTGTACTAGTATTCCTATTTCGTGATTTTTCACTTATCCCGGGTCATCAGGGTATGGATCCCCCACGATTAAACGAGTGACTACTGTATAAAAAGAATCACTATCACTTGGGTTGCCATGTCAAAATCCAAGATGGCCACCATCATATACTGTAATTTCTGATCTATAACTGCTACTTTTTTCACAGGCTTTGAACCCCGCAGCTTATACAATGCTGCAATTAATTTATGGTTGTTGTTTTGTTTTTTTTTGACGGACTAACGAGCTTCATGGCACCAAAACATTTAGCCTCGTCACACCCGGGCGCTCACAGAGCTGCCCAATACACATCTCTCTTGGGGGAGTTAAGAAATCAGGTCTCTCTTGTAAATGAGTCCCCAAGGCTCAATGGGATTAACCTGTCTAAATAATGTTTGAATGAATGAGTGGGTCCTCTTGACTCAGTGAGACTACCTATAGAAATAAAGGTTAATAATAATAATAATGTAATCAGACCAATTAAATTACCAAACAGGTCACAGTGAACAAATGAAACTTCCAATTACAGTAGTCCCTCGTTTATCGCGGGGGATCCATTCCCTGAAGACCCACGATAAGTGGAAAAACGGCAAAGTAGGAATAGTAGTACACGTAGTATGTAGTAGTTTATTTTTATTATATATATATATATAGTAAGTTGTATTATATCCATATTATCAATATTAATGTTAATTAGTTAATGTTATTAATATTCTAAACAATGTTTCTAAACTCTAAAGGCTCTAAAAGATCACAGAATGTCATGATTTAAGCTCCCTGCCTCCTCTGCTCTCAGCCACCTGCAAGCGCTCTTGGCCACGCCCACTTCTCCTCTCCGCACGGTGAACAGCTGATCATGCACGAAGAACACAGAAAGGTTTCTCTTGAAAATGAGTTCTTGTGACTCAATGAGACTACCTGTTTAAATAAAGGATAAATGAAAACAAAAAAGACCAAATGCACGGAGAGCAGCTGATCAGCTGCAGCAGGAAGCTTCTGCAGTAAGGGCTGCGTAAAAATGCAGCAGGTGCTAAATAATTTAAAATAATTCATTTTAAATAAAAATTCCATGCCGATCGTGCGGCTCATCAATCAATCAGCCACTTGTGTGTCATGTCCAATCTTATTTTGAAAAACCGCAATAGAGCAAGTCCGCGATAAACGAACCGTGAAGTAGCGAGGGACTGCTGTACCATAAATCAAACACACTCAATACTTCAGTTATTTTGCGCTTCGTGCACAGACCGTCATCATGGAAAACACACGAACAAATGCACGATGCAGCTTTCAATGTAAAGGCCGTCGATGTGGCTGTCCAAGGAGGAAATGGAGCTGCTGCACGTAAGCTCGGCGTCTCCTGCCAGGCTACTGTTTTCATTTATTTTCATCCAGCCGTGTTACAGGCATCGTCCAGAAAAAAACATTTACTGTACATATTTGTGTATGTTACTGGTACGTATTAAGTTATCAGGTTTAATTCCAGTCATCCCCAGAACTACAAACATTCACTGTTCAAAGCTCTCGGTAACAGTGGACGTTTTTGTACAGTGTGTGTTTTTATTTTGTTTTTAGTAATGTTTGTGTCCTGTCTTTGTTCAGGATGGCTCCAGAGGTAGCAGCCGTGGAGAAGAACGGGGGCTACAACCAGCTGTGTGACATCTGGGCCGTGGGCATCACGTCCATCGAGCTGGCCGAGCTGCAGCCTCCAATGTTTGACCTGCATCCAATGAGGTACGTCTCATCAAGAAGAGTCATGAAAGATTCCTGCGCTGCTTCCTGCTTTTGTGTTTCTTTGAATGTTACATCACGTCTTAGTGGCTCGAGCGGTCATCCTGTTTTAAAGCGATACGTTCAGGATATGAATAGAAAATCCTGAAGGCCTTATCATTAAGTTTTGGGAGCATTCTCTGAACTCGTTTCTTTGTCCTGTCTAGGGCTTTGTTTTTGATGTCCAAGAGTGGTTTCCAGCCTCCTAAGCTTAAAGACAAAAACAAATGGTGAGTGTAACCAGTGTGCTGTTTGGAAGGTTACCACGTGATGCGATCTTCTACCATGTGGGTGCTTTCAAACGTAAATGTCTTCTCTTACAGGTCTGCTGCTTTCCATAACTTTGTTAAAGTTTCTCTCACAAAAAACCCCAAAAAGCGCCCCACAGCTGAGAAACTTCTATCGGTAACAAATCTCACTCTTGTCCTTTACGATTGGTAAAATATTATTTTTATATTTGGAATAATTTGAAAATTTAAATTTTTTCCAAGTAAAGAATCTGAGGTTTTTTTTCAAACATCAAACACTTTTGCCTCTTATTTGAGTTGGTGTTGAAATGGCACACAGCAGGAGATTTAGTGTTTTGGGTCATCCGTTTCATCCGACTGTTGATGAGACTGTGGGAAAAATCATAAAACAAACTATGATTTTGTAAAACTTTCAAACGTATTAAATGCTCATACACCTAAAGTTTGGCTTCCTGTGAGTTTAAATAATTTTCCCACAGTATGTGTGAATTGTAGAGCTCCTAAGAGGGCTGTTTGTGTTTGACCAAAATCCTGTTGATTTACATTTTATGTTTTATTTCATCAAGATACCAGACAAAAGGTTGTTTTTGAACGTGTTAAATGCATATTGACTGCTCTTTTTTTATGTCTACATTTACTCATTATCTGTATTAGTTAAACTTGTTGAAAATAGTCCATATTGATCAAATAAAACCCATAATTATATTCTGAATAAAAATGTCTTTAATCCTGTTTTTTTTTTTGCTTCAGCATGTGTTTGTGGCCCAAACGGGGCTGACACGGAGGCTCGCCGTCGATCTCTTGGACAAAATGAACAACCCAGATAACCACCAACATTACGTTGGAGGGGACGATGACGATGACATTGAGGTAATCACTGAATACGTTATAACATTATAATCTTTCTTTTTATCAAAAATAATTCATCATCTTTTCTGACTCGCCTCTTGCATTCTCCTGAAGTGTCCCTTCCCCCCACTTGTTCTCTTCATTAACATTATTATTCCAAAGGGGGTCTACATTACATTTATGTAGCAGCCAAAGAGGTGGTGCCAGTGCCTTTTCGGCGTCATTGTGCTTTTCTTGCCCAGACAGCAGCGGCACTGTGTTGGCCACGATGAGTGAAAAACACCCGGAGGCTATTGACTGCAAGCACTGGAGCAAACAAACAACTGCTCGGATGCATGATAATGTGATGATTCTCAAGGAAACGGCTCCCGGCACTTCATGACTAACAAGTTTCACAAAGGGTTTTTAACGCATAACTCAGGTTCTAGTGTTTTCTTGAAAAAAGAACGTCCGCCATTTTTTTTTCTACGGTGTCAAATATCAACATCTTGCACACATGACCAAACTTTGAGCCCGAGAGACCGAACGCTCTGCCCGTTTGTGTCTTTCATGGTGAGAAAGGAGCTGCTTAGCTTCTTGCAATTAAACAATATTAACACTAAAAGACAAATTTTTATATGTTCAGTTCTTGTCCAGAATAACTCAATCCCTCAGAGACAGGACATTGGCATACTGCTGGTTTTTATTACGTAACGCAATCATCAACATAATCTAAACTGTTTCTGTCCCTCTGCAGTTTACCGTATTTTCCACCGTACTCGTTGCACCGCCCTATAAGTCGCATCAGTCCAAATCTGTCTAATAAAGTGGAAAAATCCATAAATACGTCGCATCTATTATGTGTCACCGCTGACAACCTGGAAATGTGGGCCGGTGTTGTGCCAAAAATCGATGGGCTGCCAAATGGGAGCGTGCACAGGAGGACTTTAACAAGAATTTAACAAGATTAACACCTAAAAACAATTATTGTTTGCTCGAAATTATAGCAAAGGTGTCTCAGTTTTAACGTTTCCTTAAAAAATGCACTTTGACGGTCAAATCAGCTGCATTTCAAAAGCCGATACGCAGAAGTAGGCGCGTGCACGGGAGGACTCGCTGTGCATTTCTTTGAAATTTAACTAGATAAGCACCTAAAACAATTATTTGTTTGCTCGACATTATAGTAAAGGTGTGTCTCAGTTGAACTTTGACTTGAAAATTGCACTTTAATGGTCAAATTAACTGCGTTTCTCTGGGGCGGCGCAGAGAAATGAAGCTGATTTGACGTTTCCTCCAGGCGAGCTGGACGAAGGTGGCAGCATATGGCAAGCTGATTGTGTCATTAATAGCCACTTTTACCTTTTACATGACACAACAGCATGCCATACAACTCGAGTGCCGTCTAGCGACTGAAAATGTTAGTGTTCAATATTTTCAGTGATAATGAAAACGGTCACATCTCTGCCAAGAATTGATTTATAAATACGGGGAAAAAACATAAGTCGCTTCTGCGTATAAGTCGCAGGGCATGTAAATTATGCTAAAAGCTGTGACTTATAGGGTGAAACATGTGGTAATCCTCTTCACTATTGGACACTTTAAAGCTCTGAACCCAAGAGACTAAACTGCAGCACAACCTGAGACTGATACAACTGAAGAACAAGTTTTTATCAAATCAGAAAAATTTTAAAAGAATATTTAGTACTGAGGGTGGGACACTTGTTGGAGCCGTCCCCCCACAGCAAGCAGCTCGTGCACAATGACCCGAGTTTTTGTACGAACGAGGTTATATTCGAATAACTTCAGAACCGGGTCAGGATCGGATCGTCTGTATTGTCCGATGCAGAAACCCCTGGAGTTGCAGGAGGGTGGACTTTGTTTGAGCCATGACTGTAAGCTGCTAAAACTCAATCACTCCGACTGTTTAATCCAAACATTGTGTTTTATCAACCGCCTCCTCCCTTTGTTTGTTTCAGATCATCCCTGATGTCCGACACACCATTCGTCCCACCCCCAAACAAGGCAAACCTGAGAGGACGCACTCAGACAGTACGTCAACACCAAGACCTTCCTGTGTGCTGTGCTCATGCCCACCATCAGTCAGCTGGGCTTTTTAGACCCAGTAGGATGTTTGAGGGCCAATCCGCTAATCTTGCAGATTTTATTTTATTTTTTAAGTTCTCAGTAACTTGTTTCCAGACAACTTCAGTGTTCATATAAATTTAGGGGGAGGAGCCTGTTTATTTGTACAAACCTAATGTTCTAGTAGTTTTCAGGGAAGTTGTGTTGAAGCTGAACACTGTCTGGTTTGCCAGTAGTCTGTGGTCATGACCCACATCATCTGTGATACACAAAGCTGAGATGGGTCTCACATGTTTTTATTTGTAGAGATGCATTCTTTGCCGTGTTAGTTGCGTGGTTGTGCTGTAATCTTTTGTACCAGATGTACATCCTGTTGGGTTTTATCTTAATTTTTCCAACATTATGACCTTTCCTTTTGCATGAAACAAACAATGGAACAGACCAAGACGGGCCAATTTTAAGTCCTAGCTTCACTGGGGGACACCAAGGGGTCCAAGTTAGTGACAGAAGAGTGAGAGGGTCTTTGTTGAGGTCCAAAGCTCACTTTCAAAGCTTCTTGAGGAATGGGACCGCACTGTAGAGCAGTGATTCTCAAACTGGTTCTGCCTGTGTCTCCTGTGTGGTCTCCTTCCACGAGTTCTTCACCTTCATAGATTTTGATGGTTCAGTTGTTGCTGTGCTTCTTAACAGCCTCGTTCATCTGCTCCTCGGTGGAGCAGTAGAAGAGAACTGACCATCTTTGTTCATCTGCTCCTCGGTGGAGCAGTAGAAGAGAACTGACCATCATCGTTCACCTGCTTTTCTGCATCAACACTTCCACATATTGAAACATACCCCTGAAAGAAAACCTTCTGCCCGGACCTGGTGTTGAGAACGGGGCTGTCTGAGACGGTCTAATTTTTGTTACACAGCTACGTCCAGTTCTACGTCACAGGGCCCTCCCTCAGCTGGTCTTACCTCCCGCCAGCATCAATGCTCTTTTGTCTGAACATGTGTGGCCTTTATGAATTTGTTGCCAGCCAAGGTAGTGTTGGTTTTTTCCCACAAAGACCCATCAGGGTGGGTTAGCTTCAACCCCCCTCGTCCCCTCGTTCCATTCAGAAATCCCAGTGAAGTGGCCAGAAGGTGTCCCAGCTTGAAGTGTTTTATGAAAGAGCCTTGGGTGTTGGTCTGCAGGGGACAAGCTGTGACCCTTTGAAGACCAAAGGACCAAACTGGTGTTTTTGGGTGTGGCTGCATCTAGGCGTAACAAAGGTCACCATCATAAATTGGGTTGCCATGTCAATCCAAGATGGCTGCCACCCTGTATGTACGTATTTAAACGTTGTGTTGGATGACCTGAAACTAAGCAAACGTCTCTAATGATTCTCATGTTTTGGGTCACCAACACTGGATAAGACAAGTTTTAATCCTGTGTGTAAGATCATAACTCTATTAGAAAACATCCCCTGATAAACATCTTTGTAGACATTTTATGATGGTGTTTGGATCGAGCAGGTTTAGTTTATTAACTTTACCTCTCTATTATCTGTTTTTAAAAACCAACACAACTTCCAGGTTTAGCAGCCAGATCTCTCCTTCTGCCGCTCTTACGTCAGAAGAGCATCGTCACATTTATGCCTGGCACCAGACCAGTTAGTCCCACTGGGTCACATCTTTCGCTCCATGTGACCTGAAACCCAAGTGAAGAAGATAATTTATTTTCAAGTCTTGCTTCCGAACAGGTTTTCTCCACATGAACGGTTCTGTTCAGTTTCAGGAGTGACCTGTGTTTACCTTTAATGACGAACTTCTTCCTGTCTCGGACCAAACGGTCATAAAGCAGCATCTTAAATCCGCTTCATGGACGCCGGGGCCATTTTGGTCAAACCTGGAAAACATTTTGTTTAATCTCATCCAATGTCACACTCAAGTGTGTTGTGAAGGATGCTCAGCTACCACCACAATAACCTTTAGGTCAAAATCTGTAAAATAGACTGTTATTGTTGTAGACATTCATCCATTGATGATTTCCTGTAAGTGTCATTAGGATTCTTTGTGTGCTTTGAGATATTTTGCTGACAGACTCTCGAACAAAGTCAAAAACGTTTCAGTTGTTTTCCTTGGCTGCAAAGAGTTTCTTCTAATGATGGAGGGTTTTGTGTTTTGGTGTTTGCTGCCCTCTAGTGTCAAAAGTGTCCAAGATAAACGACTGAAGTCTTTTTTGTTTACAGGCGACAAGATTCACATCTCGAAGGAAACTGAGGCGCATTCTGAAATGGTAAAGAAACTTCTTTTGATACAAAAGGCTCAGTTTAATGTTCGTTTGCTGCTTTTTCAATACAGAAATAAAACGAGCACATCTGCCTTTCCACAGGATGTGAATAAAGATCATGACTTCCCCTCGCGATGGAGTCCTTTTAGAGAAGGAGGACTCACACCCAGGTACTGTACGGACCGGGAACTGTCTCACGGTCTGGCTTGTGTTGGATAAATGCACTTTGTGTCCCCCGTCACGGAGCAAAGAGGGGAATTAGAAATACCCTTTAATCAATTTGTGCATGTTGTGAGCATGTTAACGTGAAAAGTAAGTGAGATGCATGTTGGTGTGTGGAAACATCTAGGCTTAAGAAAAATGCCTTTTGAAAATTTAGTTGCCATGTCAAAGTCCAAAATGGCTACCACTGCATATGCGTGTGCACGTGTATATATTCAACATTTATTTGTGCAGGTTAGTGTCATGGAGTCACGAGGACTCATTTTCAAGAGAAACCAGTTTGACAACAAATAAACTACAGACAATAATTCAAAAAGCAATTAAAAATAAAACGAGTGGTTATAAACACGGTCAAATCAAGTTAACCTCAAGTTAACCTCAAGTTAACCTCAAGTTAATAAAGTTAACCTCAAGTTAACCTCAAGTTAAT
>NC_056518.1:32280762-32314977 GCF_014905685.2 Nematolebias whitei | reverse complement strand
GTTAACCTCAAGTTAACCTCAAGTTAATCAAGTTAACCTCAAGTTAATCAAGTTAACCTCAAGTTAATCAAGTTAACCTCAAGTTAACCTCAAGTTAACCTCAAGTTAATCAAGTTAATCAAGTTAACCTCAAGTTAATCAAGTTAACCTCAAGTTAATCAAGTTAACCTAAAGTTAACCTCAAGTTAATCAAGTTAACCTCAAGTTAACCAAGTTAACCTCAAGTTAACCAAGTTAACCTCAAGTTAATCAAGTTAATCAAGTTAATCAAGTTAACCTCAAGTTAATCAAGTTAACCCCTCACCTAACTTGGAGGATATGCCACGCTTGTGAGGATTATCTTTGCAGCGGGGGAGCAATTTCATCCACCTGCTGGTGGTGGATGAAATTGCTCCGTGCTCTCCAGGATCCGTCGCTGCACCTCCTCAGACAATAAAACCTTCTGTTCTCCTCAGTGTAACTCCTGCTGGACTATGTGGCACCAAAAACCTTAAACTTCATTCTCTGTTCAGTTCCCGTCCTGAAAAACACTCCTCTCTAAAACTACGCTCACTGTTCAGTCCCTCAGGGACGTCGAGACAGATTTCTGTAAATGGACGTGGAAGCTCTGATTCTGTTCCTGCTTCTGCTCCGACTCGTCTGCACGTTAGTTCTGACAGCTGCTAGTTATCCTTTAACACTAACCGGTTAATCACCCTGTCTGCACTTTAACATGCTGTTTTAGTCTTTTGAGCACTTATCCTTTAACGTTTTGTTTCTTCCACTTTTCTCTGTCCTCTTTTGTCTGCCTCACCCGTGTTGTCCTTCAAAGGAGCCTTCTGAAAAGTGTTGAGGACGAGTTGTTCCAACGGTAACACTGACACTGTCTGTGCTGTAGCACCTCACACCAGTTCACCCGTTGCTTCGTCACTTCCATTTTCACATCGGTGTGAATTCAATAATCCCTCAGTGACACGTTCTAACTGCTGCCATGTAGCAAGACGTGATCCTGATCTTACAGTCCGTACTTCAAAACTCACGATGAGTGAGAGCACGACCGTTGTTCCTGTCGTGTTATGATCCACGAGGGTTGGGTGATTGGACGACTGCATCGGCCATCTGCAGCTTTAGCCCTTTTTCTTATTTCAGCCGAATCACTGGTCGGTTCAGGAGCTGTAACGTTAAAATAAACGTAGGAGTCGAACTGTAGCCTGAACGAGCTGTAATTCACACAAGATCTGCACTGTAGATTTGTCTAAATTAAACTATAAAAAAAATTGGTAATAGGACTGGGAGTGGTGGCGCAGTGGTTGGAGAAAGTGGGCCTGTGATCGGATTGTCGCCGGTTCAACTCCCTGTACCGACAACATCAAAATGTTGGGGCAAGGTGAAACAGTCACACCTGCCTCCACCCTCTTTTGCCCCACTCTGGGCCCTTGAGCAAGGCCCTTAACCCCCACCATCTGTTCCCCCGTGCGCCCTGGATGGCAGCTCTGCTCCACACAGAGGGCGGTGGTAGCATCAGGAAGGCATCCGCCATAAAAACAATCTTCAAGTCTTCGTGCGAGTTACTTCACTACGGCGACCCCTGAAGAAGGGAGCAGCCGAAACATGAAATAAAGTAATAAAATAAGACAAATGAGAAGTTGTGGTTTGAAAAACTTTAGAAAGAATAGTCAGTTTTTCATATCGTAAGGAACCGTGAGAGAAAAAAAAATCACAGCTTTGTGTCTAAAACTACTTCCTGTTGGCTCTAAATTTTAAATAGACTTAAGTTTTAGGATCAATTGAGACAAAATTTGAGCACGAAGAGTTAAAAACAACAACCTGGCTTCACTTTGTGATTGAGGTGCACTTTCTGATCACTCGCGCTCGTTTCATACTTCTGTCGGAAGCCGAACGGTCGGCTCGTGATCACGTGGCTGTGAGACGCTCGTTTTCTCACGCGCCTTTCAAAGTCCACGAGAAACACGGCGCAGAGCTCCTGAGAAACCCCTCCCGCTGCAGTGCGGGTCACGGCATGGGTTTCTTCTTGCCAGGGTCTCCACTTCCTCCTTGCAGTTGCCGTTTGGCCACAAGAAATGGTAAACGGACTGTACTTATACAGCACCTTTCTATCTTATCGAGATACTCAAAGCTCTTTACAACAATCTGTGTCATTTACCCATCCATACAGCTCTATACTAGATCTCTACAAAGATAATTGAACAAATCATTCTAAAGAGACTAATCAGAGCTTTATCACGTTCATACACCGATGGGACACGCATCAGAGGAATCGAGGGGTTCAGTGTCTTTGACATGTGGGTGCAAACTGTCAGGTCAGGGATCAAACCTCCAACTCTCATAGGAGGACGACCGCTCCAACATCTGTGCCACAGCTGTCTGATCAGTATGTGGGGTTAATGATGCCGCGACGCGTCATGGCAGCGTTCATCAATCACTGCAGCCTGCCTGGAGCTCCTGATGTCCGCTCAGATCTGACGTATTTCATGTGAAAAGTTCAACCTAATCCCAAATCAGTGACAAAACAGACATCTGCTCCTTACAAATGAAGACAGCATCATAAAATAAACCATTATAATAAACTGTTTGGTGAATCGTTGTTTGTTGGACTGTTGATGGCTGATGAAAAGGCTGGTCCGTCACCCAACCCCAACGCCCGTTTGGAGCTACCTGAGCGTTCGTCTCCGTTCTGATTCTTGTATTATTCATCTGCAGCGGACACATGGCCCATCTGGAAGACGCCTTTGAAGAAGTTGAAGTGTAAGTCTAGTCAAAATCAACTGTTCATCTTTGATGTTTAACTAAAATTGTAAAACAATAAATGTTTGAATTTCAGGTCGACACTCAAGCCGTGTGCTCCTCCTCCTCTGCCCCCGAAGGTACGGCTGTTTTTATTGGAAACTCCCTTTAGTCTTACAAGAAAACAAATCGTTTTTCTTTCTTCAGCCGCGGATAAACAGCTCGTCGGAGGAGCTGGGGCTAAGCGAAGAAAAGTCCCTGACCATTCGCAGTTTCTCCAACCCGGTGAACGGGCCGAGCCAGGCGGGCCGCCGGCAGAGCACGCCCGAGCCGGGCTACAAGGCGGAGAACTCGTCTTCTAATTTCCTCTCAGTCAGCGTCAGCAGCCCGGGCATTTTGTCTCATGACTCCGATTCTGGTGAGCACAGATGGCTCCAGCACCGAGTTGAAGGTCACAAATCAAGGTCAAAGTTGAAACACGGTCTTTGCTTGTCCCGCTCATGACTTATGCTGCGCTCAAGAGAATTTATCAAAACTTCATACACGCATGCATAATCACTACACGGAGCCTCTCGTACATTTTTCACAACCCCAGCTCTAAGCTAAAGGTCACAAATCAAGATCAAAAGTTAAACAGGGTCTTTGCTTGTCTGAGCCGTTGCTGTAGTTAGTCGACAGGTGTATAATACAGTGGTTCCCAACACTGGTCCTTGAGGAACACCGCCCTGCATGTTTTAGTTGTTTCTCTGCTCCAACTCACCTGATTCATTGATTTAATTACTTCAAGTTCTGCAGAAGCCCATTAATCACCCGTTCATTCAAATCAGGTGTGTCAGAGCAGGAAACAACTAAAACATCAAGGATGGTGTTCCGCAAGGACCGGTGCTGGGAACCACTGGTTTAATGTGCTGTACTTGTTTAATTTTTGAAGTTTTTATTTTAATTCTATTTTATTAGAAATGTTCTGCGTTCATTTATGTTTGGGTCTCGTTGTCGTAAATCATCTTGTTGTTTAACATTTTCTGTTTTTACAAGCTCCCATTAAAAGTGAATCTAAAGGTAAGGGAAGACAAATGGGTCTGATATTTGTATTTTTGCATTCTTTAGATTTTACATTATTATCGATGATAAATGGGGGCGTAACGAGACAAATCTCTCGCGTAACAATTTCTAACATTGTTAGAAAAATGCTTTTGCTGCAAACTGATCAGACCTTAAAAGGGTTAAATTCAAGCTGCCAAAAATCTTTTTATTTAATTAAGACTTAATATTTTTGTCTTTTTTCTCAGCACCTTCTTTTAAACTGAAAAAAGGAAAATGCCGTATAAACAGGTTTTAAAATAAAGTTTGATCAGCAAGTTTCCTCCACTCAGATGAATTAACGAGCGCGTCTAACTTCATGTTCTCAGCTTCACAGTGAACACGTTATTGTGTGACCTTTGAATCTCATTACGCCTCTAATGAAACCACTCGGACGTAATCTGACCCGCCTCTTTCCCAACAGATGATTCAGACGGAGGGGATAATGGCGGCGGTACCAAGCCGCCGCAGCAGCATCGGAAAGAGAAAAGGGAATTTCCTGTGAGTTTGAAAACAGTTCACATCATCATCTTCTGTAGGAATTAACTGTCGTTTCATTGGTCTTCAGAATAAAACCATCTGTGGTGCCGGGCCCAATAAAGCCTGACCTCAATGAAACTGCATTTACATCTTTTTCCTTTAGCAGATCCAAATTATTTTGGTTTAAAATGATTTTTGACATCCAGTTGTGATCAACATTCGACCCAAAACCAGTTCCTGTTGCTCGTCTTTTATGGCTCATTGTTGGGGCTCGAGCTAAGTTTCTGATTTCTTTTTAAAATGGTTCTCGTTGCTTTGTGTGTTCATCTTTATGTTTCCTCTGCTCCTCCTCAGAAACCAGCGATAAACGGCCTTCCTCCCACTCCTAAAGTGCTGGTGAGTGAATCGCCTGCAGTCTTGGCGCTGGTTTTATAGGCCCTGTCATTAAACTCATCCGAGCTGCTGCTGCACATTCTGCGCATGTTTGGGGTCTGCAGAGTTGTCTGCTCTGCGGTGCGGCTCAGTAAACCCTGACGTTTAGGTGCCAGAGCCTGTTCTGAGCTGCTTTGTGTTGCAGATGGGAGCCTGTTTCTCTAAAGTGTTCGATGGATGTCCACTGACCATCAACTGTGCCACCTCCTGGATCCACCCAGACACCAAAGGTGCGTTCAGCCTTCTACACATGCACATATGGACAGACAGAAGATCTAATTAACCACTGCACAGATTTTAGCAACGCTTTCAGGAAATATTCATGGAATAAACACATTTAATGAATTGCCAGGACCAACTCGCATCAGAAAACACTCAAAACAATCCATGTCAGTCTTACAGATATCGAGCTCGATGTGGTAGTAGCTGAGAGTCGTTCACAACTCGGACTCTGAGCGTAACTTTATTTTTGAGGTTTGATCAAAATGACTCCATTTGGCAGCATGAGATAATCTTAGTTTAAAACTTTGACACGAACTGCAGCGGGTTCAATGAGTGTTGGTCCTTTAACGACTTGTTGTTGAGACGATGCTAAATTAGAAATCAATGTTCTTCTAGATCAGTACCTAATCTTTGGAACGGAGGAGGGCATCTACACGCTGAATCTGAACGAGCTGCACGAGGCCACCATGGAGCAGGTAACCTCAGCTGGAACCAAGTCCAGTCTTTGCTTCTCTGGGCCATAACTTCTCATCTACTCGATGATTTAATGAAACTCCATACGTGTTTATACCTCCACTAGACGGCGTGACAGTTTGTCATCACTGGGCCTGTCCAATAAACAGTAAATCAATTAATCGCATGATAAATGAAAATTATCAACCTCATTTTCATTTATCGGCTTTATCGTTTCTTCGTGTCTCTTTCTACTGAAGACACTGGACGACAAAATGCTCAACTCCAGTGCTCTTCACTGACTCCTCCTTTTCTCTTTAAAATCTGTTTTAACGATCCAAAATCACGTTTTTGGATCGTTAAAAGCAGCTAAGCTGAGAAGCTAAGCTACGAGCTAAGCTAACAGGCCGACCTCGGGGAAAAAACCTCCGTCTTGTCGAAGCTCCAAAATTCACGGTTGAAACTCGTGCCTTCGTGTAAAAAGTTGTTTTTCTCTGCAAAAAGAATCTGAGAACTTGTTTACTGATTTTTTTTATTAAAAGCTTTGTGCGACAAATGCTAAAGAGCTCAAATCACACCGAGGGTCCACCATTTTGAGAACTGAGTAAAGGAAAAGAGACAGCCCATGTCACGTCAAGGGGCCTCCCTCCCATTTTTCTTAGAGACACTCCGCTCGCTCCCTCACTATCCATCCTTCGGTTCAAAATACTGCCATCTGGTGGCCCGAGAAAGGTACTACATGCAAAACAAATTAACATTTCTTCTTAAATTATAGAATAATTATTAATTATTGTCAAATTTCAAACAATATTATCGTTTATCGCAATAATTTCTGAGACAATCTATCGCCCAGTAAAATGAGTTATCGTGACAGGCCTAATTGTCACTGCAGCTCCAAGGTCCAAGTTTAGACGAGGTCTTTTCTTGTCCGAGCCACGGCTGTAGATGTCTGTATGACAGTTTGTCGTCTGCTGAACTCTTCTCTTGGTTCTGTTTACAAGTATAAAGATGTCCGGGCGTGTTTCTGAGCGCGGAATAATCCAACGAAATGTTGGAATTTAAGTCCGCCTCTGCACGGAAACCTTAATTTTCTTGTTTTTAGTCTCGTCTTCAGAGCTGATGGTAAACGAGGTGTTGATGGTATTTTTATTTTATTTCCCCTGTTAGCTTTTCCCAAGGAAGTGTACGTGGCTGTACGTTATCAACAACAACCTGATGTCTTTGTCAGGTAGGTGACGTTCTTATCACAGCCTCCTGCTTTACTGCCTTGTGTTATAACCCGCTGCCTGTTTGTCCTGTGTTATCTGGCTGCCCCTGAAGGCAGCACAGACGCCCGTGTCTTCCACCCTAAAATAACTGTGTTACGTTCAGGGCCACACGGTGACGTATGAGTGATGCACATCTTTAAAATGTCTGTTTTCCTGCTACAACACAAGACAGGTTACAGTGTTTACCAGCTGCCGAATCAGGAGAGGTTTGTTTGTTTAAGAGACGGGAAGATGAGCTCTTATTTGAAACCATAGTTTGATTTAGGACTCGTCAGAGCCTGTTTTTAGTTGTTTCTCAGTCCAGGATGGGATTACTGACAGGTCTACTTGTGATTTGACCTTCATTCTTAATCTGTTCTCTTCTCTTTCCTTCTTCACTTGGACTCTGTCCATCCTCCTCTTGCCTGGCTTGATATTCTACTAACTGGCTTCATCAGAAGGTAATCCCCCTCATCATCATCATCATCATCATCATCATCATCATCATCACACTTCTGTTTTAGTCACATCTAACCGTTGTGTATGTTAAGACTGCTTCATGGGGGAAAAGAAAATATTTCAGTAGTGCGCTCCACTCGTGACGTTATCCGTGCTATTTACACAGATGATCCCCCCCCCCCCCCCCCCTCAATGACTATGTGAAAACATATTTTTGAAATGTTTGCAAATTTATTAAAAGTAAAGAAACTAAGAGATCACATGGACATCAGTATCCAGGAAGCTCAAAACTGATGCGTTGGTAAAGGGCACGTGGCAGTCCGCCTGCAGGGTCATCCCTACAGTGAAGCATGGTGGTGGCAGCATCATGCTGTGGGGATGTTTTTCAGCTGCAGGAACTGGCAGACCCATCAGGATAGAGGGGATGATGAATGCAGCGATGTGCAGAGTTTCTGGATGAAAACCTGCTCCAGAGCGTTCTTGACCTCAGACTGAGGCGACGGGTCATCGTTCAGCAGGACGACGACTCTAAACACAGCTGAGACGTCGAGAACGACTCCGTGAAGGTCCTGGAGGGGCCCAGCCAGAGCCCAGACTTAAATCTGGTTGAAAATCTCTGGATAGATCGTTTGTGCACCGACGCTGACCTGACGGCGCGTGAGAGATGCTGCAAAGAGAAGTGGGCTGTCCAGAGATAGACGTGCCGAGCTTCAGGCTCGTTATTCAAAATAACTTTTGTCATGTCATGAGGTGCTGTGTGTAGAGGAGAATTAAAAATAAACTATTCCATGTAGGAAGGCTGTAACGCAACAAAAAGTGTAAGAAGTGAATATTTTTCCGATGCAACGTTCAGGGACAGGATTGGGGTGGCCATGTTTGGATCCTTCACCTCCGATGAAATGTTTGAAGCAGACGTAGGTCTGGTTTCACTTTTTATTATGACTCACCCCGTTGCTCAAATCCAGCAACTGTACTTCTCTGGCTGCGTCTTCAGCTTGACGACAAAGCCCCCCCTCCACGTGAGGACGATGGTTGTAACTCGAGTTATCACTGGGACTAAGCCCCAATTATTTAATGTCATTTTCCAGATTTCTTTGAGCTCGAACACTAAAACACCCTGTGGTCGGTTCGTCTGCAGTTTGCACGTCACGTGACCAGTGTTCTATAAATAGCATGAGTGAAGAGCGCTGTCATTTCTTTCAGCCACGTTTTCCCACAAACACACGTCAGTCCACTCCTGTTTGTACATTTGAAGGTAAGATGGGAAATCTTGTTTTTGTCTGTAGGGCGATCCTTCCAGCTGTACTCCCATAACCTCATCGGGTTGTTTGAGCAGCTGAAGAAGTCTGGCCTGGTGGCTCAGTTCCAGACGCATCACTTCCCTGACAAGTCTTGGCTACGGTAAGATCAAAGTCCTGAATTTGAATCTGAATCAGTCTTTCTGGAAAAAGGTTTATTTTATTTATTACCGGGCGCTGCTAAAAGCCGAAGGCGGACAATAAAAGTGGCAGACTAAAATATCTCATGAAAAAATGGGCAGATTTTAATGAAACTCCCAGGAAATAATCATTTAATGCACCTTCAGAAATAAACATTTGGAGCCTACTCTATGGTCACCTCAGCCATTTATCCTTAGAAAAAACAAAAAGACAATAATTCGGTCAGTTTCTCAGACATTGTGCTAAAATGTGATGTGGTTGTGGATGAGTCGTTCACAACATAAACTAAACGTGACATCTCACGATATTATTTAATATTTTAGAGATTTGACCATAACGGCTAAAACTCCATTGTTTCTGATCACCAGATGATTTAAGGGTTCAACATGATTTAACACGTCGGATGTAGCTGAAGTTATCGTAAACGGGCTTTTTCTCACGAAAAAGAATCGGTGGGGGAGAAATCCTGATGAATCCTCCCACTGCAGTCAGGATCGTCACAGACTACGCTGCTGTCAACGTTTATTTCCTGCTGATGAGGAAACATCAGCTGTTATCAACCGAGGAGAAACGCTGTTCTGTAAATTAGTCAACGAGTTCGCCACCAGCCGCCGGTTCTGTGCTCAAACTGTCCCATCTCCTTCCACGAGTTCTTTGACTACCTTTACTAGTTGTGTTTTACTTTCTTTTTAATTTTTGCTGGAACAGTGTCATGTCGTCTGCAGTTTCTCACAGCACCGGCTAGCAGCTCCTCAGCAGACGCTGCTCAGAGATCAGCACATCGAGAACAAACACACCCATGAAGTTCAGGGTTACCAGCGACTCTGGAAATCAAGAATTATGTATCGATGCTAGTAGTTTAGTATCATTGAGCACATGTGCTGCTGCAGGTAGTCCATTTATCCTCAATGAGTGGCTCTGGTGGCGTTTATCTGATGTTATACGATATAATTATTATTTTTATTATTATTTTATTATACATACATATATACATATATATGTGCTGTGTGCACATGACTCCGCCCGCCATCTAAGATTCTGGGTTCTTCATCAAACTGAAATATCTTCTTAAATTTCAGGATTTACTCAGGGAACACTCAGGTAATTTTATTTCCATGCGATGCTGGGAACCCTGAAGTTCTGACCAATCCCACAACGATTAAGTTTGGTTTATACCTCTAGTCTTGCGTCTTGCCTACGCGGGCGCGTGACGGAACTTTTTGTAGCTTCCTTCTGTGACCGCCTGCTGACTCCCTGTCTTGTGCATTGCCCCCAGTCAGAGCTCGTCTTGCAGGCTATGCATCGCACATTCTGTGATTCATAGCTTCACGGAACAGCGCATGCTAATGGCATGATGCATGCTACTTCTGCATGTCGTTCTGCTGAGTCTGAGAATACATTTTCAAGTGGGGAAAAAAAACGTCCATCTTGCTGTCACTGCTGGCGTTTATATGCTTAGCTATGCATGTGACGTGCGCTACAGTGGCGGTGCTTCTTCTCCTGGAGGATAAACACTCCGAGACAAAATGTGTGAAACTACAACGACAGATCCGCTGGTTTACATCTTGTTGAAGTTTAATCCAGGCTTTACTGCGTCGTGCTGTGAGAACTACGGTAGTTCTGACTGGAGGCAGCGCACAAGACGGGGTGTCAGCGGGTGCTAAGAAAGGAAACGTACAACGAGACTCGAGAATGGTCCAGATCTCATGGACTATAAATCAGCCTTTAGTCTAAAACCCTGGATTGAAAGACGACGGGCGACGTGTCTTCCTTCAGGGACTGTTTGGCCGTTTGTGAGTTAAAGGATCAGGTCACATGATTGTTTTTTATTAAACATTTTTCTACACTCTTAGTTTGTTGTTGTTGGTGTAACATCGGTGAAACAAAAAGACCAAACATGCCGACACCCCTGATTCTAGACGTCAGTACGAGGTGTGGCCGTCACAACTTCTTTCTTTTTTCTCACCCCCTCAGGCGATTTGCTTTGACGACAAAGATCCCCGACACAAAGGGCTGTCATAAATGCTGCATCGGTGAGTGGCCTCTCCTCCCAACCACTCTTTTATTTCCCCAGTTATTCGTTTCATGAACCCATCCCAAATACACATCACAAACACGCGTATCGTGCACCCCTCAGATTTATGAATGAACGCTGAGGCCAGTTTTATGTCCAACTGAAACACGGACATGTTCTTTCCTTTGTCCAGTAAGAAACCCGTACACGGGCCACAAGTACCTGTGTGGGGCCCTTCAGTCTGGGATTGTCCTGCTGCAGTGGTATGAGCCCATGCAGAGGTTCATGCTCATAAAGGTCAGTTTGTTTCTCTTCCAGTTAAACTGTTTTATACATTTCTCAACTACTAACATGTTTTATCTTCATTCTATCATTCCTTTAACATTTAAGTAACCCGAAGCAGACATGAGAGCAGCGTGAATATGAAAAAGCAAAGAAACCTTAGGAAATACAAATAAATCTATAACTTAACAGATTTTACACGTTTTGAGTTACAGTTTGGTGTGGATGTAGATGAGCATAATCACCTTCACACGAGTGCCTGAACAGTGGCTGAAACTTGGTTGTATAAGAAAACATAAACAGGACCAGTAATCTGAGACAGATTTAAAAGAGAACGTTGTTTTAATTCATTAAAAATGCTAAAGGCTGGCTAAAAGATAAAAGTAACAAAATGTTGGCTAGAGCGTAAAAGTATCATAAAGTTATAAGTAACTAAAAGCTAAAAGAAGCAAAAAAATGGCAAAAGTTCATAAAATAGTTGCTAAAGCTAAAAGTTTCACAAGAATATACCGTACTTGCTGCTGTTCACGTCGCAACGCCGTATAAGTCACATCAGTCCAAATATGTCTAATAAAGTGGGAAAAATCATAAATAAGTCGTTTTGCCTTAAAAGTCGCATCTATTACGTCGCGTTTGTTACAACCCGGAAATGTGGGCCGGTGTTGTGCCAAAAATTGATAGGCTGCCAAATGGTGGCCACGGGGGCGTGCACGGGAGGACTTTAACAAGAATTTAACAAGATTAACACTTGAAAACAATTATTCGTTTGCTCGACATTATAATAAAGGTGTGTCTCAGTTGAACTTTTACTTAATAAATGCACTTTAATGGTCAAATCTGCTGCATTTCGTCGGGGCGGTGCAGCGAGATGAAGCTGATTTGACGGTTGCGCCAGGAGTTCCAGAGCGAGACGAAGGTGGCTTGGTATGGCAAGCCAAGTGTCTCATTAATAGCCACCTGTTAATGAGACACTTGGCTTGCCTTATTAGTCAAGTGAAAATGGTAGTGTGCAATATTTTCCATGTCAGAATTAATAAACTCATCAGTTCTCAGCCAAAAATTGTTTATAAATATGAGGGACAAACGTATATTAGTCACTTCGGTGTATAAGTCGCAGAACGTGCAAATTTATGCAAAAAGATGCGACTTGTACGGCGAAAAATACGGTAAATAAATCCAGTAGCTGAAGCAGATTTCAGAGAACAATAATTCTGAAGGCAGTGGAAAGATCTGTGTGTTTTTATGGATAAAATACATGTAAATAAATGTACATGTGTTTGCTTACGATGACGTCATTAAATGTGATGCCTTCAGTGACCTCATCTAGTCACTGAATGCATCACAGACATCCTCTGTTTTCTACAGCACCCTCAGCTCCACTCCTGCGGGGTGATGGGAAATAAAATCAGAGAAAAACAAAATGTGGGCGTTATTGTTTTTAATTTTTTACAAAGAATATCTTCTGTCCATCATGGGGAGGGCCAGTTCGAGCTGCCGCTCAGCGGACGGATGAATACGTTACAGCTCGTAATTCGTTATAAAACACACGGGTCAGGTCACGGATCAGGTCACGGATCAGGATGTTGGCAGGTCGTTGTTCCCTGAAGAGGGGGAATTAGAGTCCGTCCGTGCATGTTGTGAGGATGATAACTTGAAAAATAAGCAACGCACCGACTTCCATTTTGGCGTGTGGCTACAACTAAACACAAAAAAGCTTCCTTTCAAAAACTGGATTTCCACGTCAGTGTTCAAGATGGCTGCCACTGTGCATGCATGTTTCTGGTTTTATTTTGCTTAAAAGTAAAGTTTCCTGAGATGATTGTGGTGGCATTAAATTGTTTTTACAGACATTTCAAACTCCAAAGATTTTCACTTAATATCAGCTGTTTGTTGACAGTCAGAAGATAAAATGTAACCAGTTTTGTTTTATATCATTAAGAGCACATTCTGCTTATGCTTTGTTCATTTTAATGGCCACTACCTTACCTCGTCTTACCTTTACAGGTAAAAATGTAATGACTGCAGTTTTTGATGTTGTTTTTATGACGTAATCGTGAAGAGTGGAGCTGCAGCATGAACTCTCTGTCCCTCAGCTGTTTAACGCTCTAAAGCTCCTCCACGCTCGGAGACTGAACTGCAGCAAGATCAAACTGAAGAACGAGTTCTCGTTCGATCAGAAGCATTTGGAATATATTTTGTTCTCCCGTGCATGTGCAGGTTTCCTCCCACAGACCAAAAACGTGCATGTTAGGTTTGCAGGCGACTCAAGACTGTGCCTAGGTGTGAATGAGAGTGAATTTGTCTCGTTTGTCTCTGATGAACTGGAGACCTGTCCAGGTGTCCACCTCACTTAGAGACTGCTGGAGACGAGCACCAGCCCCCTAACATGCACAGAAAATAAAATGGATGAATGTTTTGTATTTGTTCATTATAGTTCTTTGAAAGAAATTTGCATTGGAAAAATTGGTGTCACAGCTGTTTGAATAATGAACATCTGTATCGACCCCCGAAACTGGAATGGGTGTGTCTCTGCTTCAAACTGGATTAACTGCACTGGTAGACGGGATCTGCTCAAGTTGTTTTCTTTGTGATCTGTCAACACGAAGTTAAAAGTCTTCGTCTGTCTTTGACTTTTTACCGGGCGCAGCACTTTGACTTCCCACTTCCAAACCCGCTGCAAGTGTTCGAGATGCTGGTTGTACCGGAGCAGGAGTATCCTCTGGTGTGCGTCGCCATCAGCCAGGGTACAGAGCCGGGCCAGGTGGTCCGCTTCGAGACCATCAACCTCAACTCCTGCTCCTCCTGGTTCACAGAAATGGGAACGAGTGAGTCAAACGTTCACTTCAAGTTTGTTGCCATCATTTCAATGCAGCCAAATGTTTTTAAACTCTGCGTTTTAATGAGAAGTCTTAACGGACAGCGTTCCAGGCACAGTTTGAGTTGTTGTGTGATACAAAACATACGTGCAAATATAATGGAAAAGGTGTTTTAGGATATTAGTTGTGTTAAAATATCATGAGAGTACAAACTACAGACAAGAGTGAATGAAATGACAGGACACAACGCAAACATTTAGTATTCTATATTCTATGATATTATATTTCTAAGTATTATCAGAAAATACTTAGACCGTGTAATTTTTATACACCCGTCCAAGGTGGGACATATTATTAGTCATTGTCCGTAGAAAAACCTTGTCTTGTCCCACCCATAACTTCTGATCTGCTAAAGATAATTTAACAAAACTTCATGCACATCTGCATCATCACTGGACGGAGTGCTGAGTAAGTTTTCATCCCTCTTGTCTCATCATTCTTTCATAACATACTGATTTGTTATTTTTCAGCCCTACAAGTTCATACAAACCCTGGCTGCCAAATATTATTGTGACTTTATTGTAATCTGTGCTACATTGAATTATTTAGAGTGTTAAACAGAGTTGTCAGAGTTGCACCTTGCCTCCTCTCAGGTAATCGGCAAGTGGATGCGATCCACGTCACGCAGCTGGAGAGGGACACGGTGCTGGTGTGTTTGGACAGTAAGTTCAGCTTCCTGTTTCTGCTCGGTTCAAATGTGCCTTTAACTGTTTTCATCATCTCAGGTGGCTCCGTTTTAACAATCAAACTTCTTCCTCAGAAAATATCAAGATCGTTAACCTCCAGGGCAAACTCAAGTCCAACAAGAAGTTGGCTTCTGAGCTCAGCTTCGACTTCTGCATCGGAGCGGTCGGTAAGTTTTCAGACGAGGAAAACGGTTCAAAACGTTTTCAACAAGTGTTTCTATGTCCTGCCCTCCATTTTTAATACCTGCAGAAGTTCCACTTTAAGTTCTGTTTGGTCCGATAATTGTTATGTTAAACGGACTGCAGTGGCCACTGATGGCTCTAGGCTAGATTTGCAGCTGCCATCTTGCTAGGTGCTACATGCATCACTGCCTGCTTTACATTAGCTGCTTCGCCATTAAGTTCGACTCCACTCAGCCTCGTCTTCTCGGTTCTTCTCAGGTGTAGGTGATTGTGACTTGTTTCCCCGCTCTGTAGGTGAGATCGTCACTGCTCGTTGTGTTCGAGCCACTCCGCTCGTTGTGGTTTTTAATCGTCCTGTAATCAGACTAATAATCGGCACTGCTTCTAAGTCCGGGTGTAGCCGTGCTGTGACATCATCTCTGATATCTTTATGTAAATGTGTTTGTTTGTTGTAGCGTCGGCTCGATCAGAGGAAGTGGAGGTTCAGATGTATTTTGCAGTTTTGCTGAGTGGGTCATCTGGTGATGTCGCTCAGTTGGCCAATCAACAGCTGCTGTCCGCCTGCGTAAAAATGTTCGCCTCAAAGCAGTTCGTTTGAAACCACGAACAAGATGGTCCCAGAAACCGGACTGAGTAGGGTGGTACCGGCACTGGGCAGGAATGTAACTGAAGCAGAACTGATGAGAGTTGAGTCGGAGGCAAAGCGCCATTTAACACGTTGCGTGAGCTACATGCTGTGTCATCGGTCTAAACACTTAAAATGGCCCCATTTCACTTTTAATGAAAACATCAAATGCAGTGTTTCTCCTACCATTATACAAGGAGGGCACCCTGCCTACAGAACCGAACCGTCCTTCCTCCCCATCGACAACTAGCTCTGATGTAGCGCTAAGCTAGCTGCCCTGAGCGCTTGCCTAGCTACAGAGGTAGCGCTCTGTTTTCTAGGATGTGTTTCCCCCTGGATGACTAATCTTGGCGGGGCGCTCATTTCTTCCATTATCTTTGATTTTTATCAACCTGGAATGTGTGGGGGGTTGCGTCTGTGTTTGTACCGACCGTTTCGGGGGTGAGGGGGAGACTGATCAGTTTGAGGGAAGCAGAGCGCTACCTCTAGTTTTTTAGCTAGCGCGTCTGTATTGCTACATCAGTGCCGGCAGATGTTGATGTGGGTGGGGGTGACAGTTCTGTTCGGTAGACAGGGCGCTGGGTTCTGTTAACCGGGCGGGGCGCCCTGCTTGTATAATGACAGGAGAAACACTGAACAGAGGAGAAAAGGCTAATGAGCTTCCCAACAAACTCATGCTGTGATAAACAAGTGCTACAAATAAAGTCATACAAAGTATTTGACTCATACTTTTAAAGAACAAAGGTAAATGCGTTCCACTTTGAAGTTCAGGTTCCAACATTTATAACGTTTAATGACAAAACTTTGTGCTTCTTGGCTGATTTAGTGTTTTTTCCTCAGATCTTTGTGGTCTGCTGCTGGCTGCAACTTAAAGGTGCCGTGAAGCACCTACCAAGATGGCAGCACACGTTTTCACCTCGTCTGCATAAACTGTACTGTGGTTGTGTGTGTTTTTTATGTTAATCTTACTTCACAGTTTTCAGTTTTGGGTGTCTTTGGTTTAAAATGATTTGTTAATTTAATTTTACTTCTTGAGTGCAGCGTTTATAAAGTCTTCACCCCCCCTGGTGATTTTGTTTTGGATGCAACCATCCGAGGCGTTGAGTACTTTGTGTAAGCGTTGTCTGCTAACATGCTAACCTGTGTGTCCTTCCAGTGTGCCTTCAGGACAGTGTCCTGGCCTTCTGGGAACACGGCATGCAGGGAAAGAACTTCAAGTCTAACGAGGTAAGATCTAAAGTACCCACTAATGAAAAAAACAAACTGATGATTTGCATCTGTTCAGCTGCTAAAACGTCCTTTAAGTTAACAAAGAATCCTTTTGTACATCCTTGTTTACATTTATCCTCCCTTTTAAAACCACTATTGGTTAAACATTCTTGATTTGTTCCATCAGTAAGAGTTTGTGTGAAACTTGTTGACACACACCTGCATGTGTGGCCAACCACACCTTCAGTTCTTGACCGTCTGTGCAGAATTCTGTTGTCTGGCTTAGTGTTCGAGTGGAGCCGGACGACGTTTCTTCTTGTGATGACTTTATTCACCTTTTCATTCATCAGTCAAGCTAAGCTGCACAGTAAAATATCAAGAGATCACGGGGAGGTGAAGCGTTCTCTTTTGATGAAAAGTGATACGACCGTCGAGGAGGCGCTCACCTGAAAGCTGGCCGGGGTCCTCGAGCGTTCGGCCGAGACAAAAAGGCATTTTCCAAGTCTGCGTTCAGCTCAGAAGTTCTCCTATAGCAAGGACTTCTGAAATGTCATGTAAAATTTATGTACGATCATAAATGCAACCCGTCGCACAACAGGGGCGATAAATTATTCATCCTTCGTCTTGTTAGGATCCTTCTGCTGAGGGGAAGGCGGTTGGGCTCGGCGATCCACGCTTGTCTCGGGTGGGCGCTCCATCGAACACCTAAGACTTTGTTTTCATTTAGACTTAAACGGATCAGGTCTCTGCCAGGCCGAGGCTTACACCTCGCAGGTGTCACCCTCCGACCCTTTCATATCTGTCAGCAAATATTCATGACCCGTCAACGAGTTTTTTAAAGGCGCTTCGTCTTTTACGCTACGAAGAGCCTCGTTGCACCTCGCCACCGGAGATGGGCAACCTTCTCGCAGAGAGGCGACGGCTCTGCGAGCCGCAGCCCGATGGGATTCATACTTTAGGTTTTCCTCTGCTTTCAGTACAACGGTCAGATTCCAGAAGTTCAACTCTGTGCTGCAGTCGGCTGGAAGCAGCAAGGTCAAATGTAAACCCTGGACAGAACAAGCGCAGCAGAATATCGTTTTGTTGGCTTCGATTGATCGCACGTCAGAGTTGATCCAAACACACTAGCATGTAAACACAGAGAGCTGCTTGGATGTGGTCTTCTGTGAACCGGGGTCGCTTCAGGGCCGTACGTGGTTCACCCTGGAGTCTGATGACCCTGGAGTTAAATTATATTGTGAAGAACCACAGTCATGTTGCTGTCATTCCTTCCTGATCGTGTTCTGGACAAACCCAGACTGGGTGGTGTCTGCAGGGACATTCAGACCTCCATGATGGAGAAACTAATCATCTCCACAGACGCATGGCTCGACACTGGAGAGCAGCTCTTCAGGAGCAGACTCAACTGTCCACCTACACCTCAATGATAAGGGACACTGCTGAGGACCAACCGGTCCAGACCGGCGGGGGGTGGGGGGTTAAGGAAGACGTTTACGTCAAACAAAAAAAACCACTGAAAACAGAAGATCTCCAAGTTCAGCGTTCTCAAACCTACCCAGAAGCGTTAGAGCTGGTTCCAGCTCAGTGAAGTCTTCAGACCGGCTCTGGTGGGGCACAGAGAAGACGGGTCTCAGTAACGAGGTCTCAGGCTGTGGGGTGCACCCTTTTATTGTCTAATTAACTTGGCTCTCGGTCATTCAAATTGTCTCAAAACAATGTCATGACCAACAAAACTTTCTGTACTAACACTACGCACAAAACAAACCAAATTATCTAGAGATCATGGAGCTGGACCCGTCAAGACTTGATGCTGGAACTGCTTTAAGGTGGCTCTCCAAGTCTACAGTTTTGGGGCTTGACTACAAATTCACAAACAGTTTTATATTTTTGAATGATTTAAATCATCTGTTGATGTTTTCATCTAGAACGGTAATATTTCTTGTTTTGGCTGAGCAGAAGGTGAGATTAGAGACGGCGAAGAGTCTCTGTGATGGTGTGGAGTTGTGTTTTCTACCCCCCACCCCACCGTGTCTTCAGATTAGCTGACAAGTCTTCATGTTCTTTCTTTCTAGGTGACTCAGGAGATTTCTGATCCAAGCAGAGTCTTCCGCCTCCTCGGCTCTGACAGGTTAGTACAAACAGCTACGTCTGCTCAGCTGGGATTAACATCTGGAAAAACTAATTGGGGAAAAGAGTTTGGTTCTAATCTTATCTCTGACATCAGTTTGTCTCGGAGCATTTTAGTTATTTGATTAGATCAAGTCCGGCCCCTCCCTTGGGTCTTTGGTATCCAGGCAATGGAAAAACACAAACAGTCTGTTCACCCCTGGTGAGTTGCACTCGTGGCTCTACTGTCATGTTTGTCTCTTCATTCTTCTCTTATTGTCACGAAGACGTTGGGAGCAATCGTTTCCTGTCGCATAAGAAAAAATTCAGACCAGATCCTCTTCATGAAGGTACAGCTTCAAACGTGAATCTGTGGCCTGTTGGCGTCTTTCACACGGAGGGAACTGTGCTGAATATTTCTGTAAGTCTGGTTTTAGTGAGCTTGATCATGAAGCTCTGCTGAGCACAGACTGAAGATCTGTGGACCTCCCCCTAACATAATCTAAAATCTGCACTCCCAGATCTCTCCAGGACAGTTCTTAAACACAGAGGAGGGATTTGAAATGTTAAAAATATTTGAATATAAAGAAGAAATGGCTCCTCGTTGAAGGAAACACTCCTTAATCTGAGGGGTTAGGAAGAGTCAGGATGGTTTGAGCACGAGCGACAGACATCGTGTCGTGCTTGAAGGTATCTGGTCTTTTTTTTAACGACAGAATTTAGTTACTAGAAGCAAAACTAGAAAGTGTTGTCCAATATGGATGGAGAAAAAAAAACTTTCAATCTGAGCCCCCTGAGTCTCTTCAGGCCAGCATAGCCTCTAAATTGAACCCACATTTTAAGGCAGGCGTCTGATTGTTACAAGAACTGTAAGTTAGTTATTGTAAAACTTTCAGAGCTACCAGACGAGCAGAATTTCATAAAACATTCATGTTGGGGGAATTAATTCTTCTCGTACCAACCCCAACAATCCAGATGTCTTTAATTAGTTAATAGTAGAAGATGTTCGTTAGCTTTGGGTTCTGTTACACCTGATGGTACAGCCTGGGGGGGATTATTGCATAAAAAAGCTAAAGGGAGAAAATCTGTAATGCAGTGAAATAATCCCTTTTGAAAATTGGGTTTGGGTTGCCGTGTTAAAATCCAAAATGGCCACCACAATAAATGTTTATATATTAACCTTTTGAGTTGGATGACTTGAAAAATGAGCAACGTGCCGACTTCCTTTCAGGTTTGTAGCTGCATCTAAGCGTTTATTGCTTAAAAAATAAATTTCCACAAATGATACGGGAGCCAAAGATCAGTCTCTGGTGGCCATGACCACCCCGGGCTCCTCCACTGCTCCTGGCGGAGGATAAAATGTGTCGTGGGAAAAAAAAAGATTCCCAAAACAACCAGGTGTCGATCCCTGCCTTCACCTGTCTGAGGTTCTGACCCGTTCTGAGCTCCCTGTGGGGTGCCAGCCCCCCCGCTCTGTCAGCTGCACACTGAGAAGTGTCGGGGAGTTGGTTCTTCACATGGCGGGGACATCGGCTCACGGCATGGTGTCGATGTGCTCCAAGATGATCGGAGGTTCTGACGGATCTTCTGATTCTTCGACTCTCTGAACAACAGGCTGATGTTCACGAAACGTTTTCTGTCACGCAAAACATGATCACCCTTTGGCCTCAGCTGATCAGACACGTGAGGGTTTTGACTGAAGGGTGAACTGATGATGGTGTTCCACAGGGTCGCTGCCCTACCTGTGGCATCAGAGCGTCGCCCGCCTCCCACCAGCCCCCCATGTTTTATTCACTGGTGCCTGGGCACTGCCAGCCTGGTTTGAGTGTCTCCACAGCTCTGTAATTTCATCTACTGGACCGGACGGTACCGGCTGTAGCTCGGCTGCTCTCCTGTCACCAGCAGACAGATTGTATGTGACGATGCGCTCACCCCTGTCCTGATCTGACATCGTTGTGTTGCTTAACGTGCACGACCGTTGTCTGAACGCCGATACGTCAACGTGCCCGACACGACCCGCTGGCAGCGCCGTGTTAAAGATCAAGCTTCCTCTCTGCTCTGCCGTCTGCTTCTGCAAAGACAAGAAGGCCATCGAGTGTTGGCCCATGCAGGTTTGTAGTGTTAGCAAAATACCTCCTGAAATACTTTGTGGCTTTTAATAAAACTCTTGACAGTAATCGTTGGATTTCATCTACGGCTGATCGTTCCCCATCGCAGGGAGAACAAGGGGAATTTGAAATACCCTTTGTCTGTCTGTGCACGTTGTGTCCGTGCACGTTGTGAGCATGATCATAAAATACGTAAGGTACCGACTTCCATTTGTCGTACGAAAGGTTTGTTTTGAAAGTGGGTTATCACATTAAAATCCAAGATGGAGGATCTGTCTGGAGGACCACTAGAAGCTGCTCAGAGCTGGACGGGTGGACAGGAAGAAGACGTCAAGCCTGTGGAAGAAGGTGCTGTGGTTAGAGGAGACCACTCACACCACCTCCCATCCTGCTGAGAACTCTGTCCCTACAGTGAGGCACGGTGGCGGCAGCATCATGCTGTGGGGAAACGGGTTCAAGGGACGATGGAGCAAAGAACTGAAAAATTCTTGAGGAACTTGTTGGGAGTCTTTCAAAGATCTGAGGCGGAGGTCCTCCTTCCAGCAGGACAATGACCCTGAACACACCGCTGAAGAACCCTCCTCTGGTCCTGGACTGGTCCAGACCTCAGTCCAGATGAGGATCTCTGTCTTAATTTAAAGACCGTTGGACAGAAACAACACCGTCCAACCGGAAGGAGCTGGAGACGTTTGGACACGAAGAATGGACAAAAAGTCCAGGACCCTGGATCCAGACCTGATGTTGGAACTGATGTCATCAGTGTTTGGGGGTGAACACTTACACACGTCCCGTTTCTTAGTTTTATGTTTTTAAATGAGTTCTCATTCATTTGAAGTATTTTTAAAAATTATTAATTTTGTAAAATTAATTATAAATTACTGGGGGGGGTGGACCTGCTGTTCATGGAGGACACATCATGGAGGACACATCATGGGGGACACGTCATGGAGGACATGTCATGGAGGACACGTCATGCAGGACACATCATGCAGGACACGTCATGGAGGACACGTCATGCAGGACACGTCATGGAGGACACGTCATGTAGGACACGTCATGGAGGACAGGTCATGCAGGACACGTCATGGAGGACACGTCATGGAGGACACGTCATGGAGGACACGTCATGGAGGACACGTCATGCAGTACACGTCATGCAGGACACGTCATGGAGGACAGGTCATGGAGGACACGTCATGGAGGACCCATCATGCAGGACACTTCATGGAGGACAGGTCATGGAGGACACGTCATGGAGGACCCTGGAGATGACGATAAAGATGTTCTATCAGTTTTCTAACCGCTCGGTTAAATAACTCCATGCTTGTGTTTTCTTGCAGGGTGGTGGTTCTGGAGAGCCGACCCACGGACAAACCCTCGATCCTGAAGAACATTTACATCCTCGCGGGTCACGAGAACAGTTACTGATCCTCCTCCAGAACCAGCTCCTCTTCTCGCCGTGAGGAGCAGCTCAGTCTGGGAGGAACCTCCAGGTTTGGACCTGCAGCTTTGACCCGATTGTTGGGAGATTCGGTGCTGACCTCTGACCTCTTGAGGACCAGCGTTCATCAGGAGGCCGATGTGGACCGGACCAGCTCAAAAGAACTTTTGAGCAGAACCTGGTGTTTTTATGACTGTACTGTGAAGTGAGTCCAGTTTCCTCCAGGCGTTCTTGACTAAAGTGCCATTAAAACTCACAGTGATTGTATTCTAAACAACGGGAGAGGAATAATAGTCTTTAACCGGATCGTTACCGGCAGCAGACGGCGTGAGGTTTTACCGTGGTTCAACGCCCAGGAGCATTGTGGGAGTTAAACCAGTATTTATGAACCTCGTCTTCAGAGGGAACGTTTGGTTTCCATTCGCTGACGGAGTCACGTCATTTTTACTGCTTTGTAACGTCGTCGTCTCCGCAGCGCTTTTAGAACTTGGATATGATGTACGTCTTCTCTTTTATTGACCTTTTACTTCCTAATATTTGCACCATTTAAGCACTTTTGTACATGTTTTTTATTTAAAATAAAAAGACGAACCGAGGGGCGACGCTGGGTTTCATCTGCAGTCCCTCTGAAAAATGTTTCAGGTTCACGTTTTTTGTAATAAAAAGCTTCAACGCGGCAGCATGAGCTGGGGTTCGTGCTGAGGCGGGAGCAGCGGATCGTGGTTCTGCTGGGAGCGCTGGAGACGGGTGAGTGTTTGTTTCCGTTCTCTTCCTGTTCGGACCCGCTCCCCTCGGACTCGGCTGCTCTAATTGGTCTCAGCGTGGCACAACTCTGAATCCTGCCGTCGCCGTAAAACAGCGACAAGGCTGACTAGACCAAAACTAGATCAACGGAGGTTTCTGTGGAACTGCAGCGTGAACCAGGAGCGCCACCAAGGGGGGGCAGAGGGGGGCAATGGACACCTTAAAAACATAAGTGATGTGAACTGTAAATTAAAAAATAAAGTTGACCTGTGTGTATCAGAAGATGATTCCTTAATGTTGAGACATTTTAACAGAGGGTGTGCGTGACTATAAATCTGACAACCATCAGCATAACAATGAAACGAAAAGTGAACTGTAAATAATAATAAATAAAAGAAAGTTGACCTGCGTACATCAGAAGATGATTCCTTACCACAAATATCCAGAAATGTATTTTTGGTGCCACCCCAGCAGTTTCAGTGACCAGATTCAAAGAGAACAATACGAAGTATTTTGGAAAAGTATTTCTTTATGAAAATATGTTTAAAAGGATGGATGTTACCGATACTAAACGTTAACTACTTATTCTCCACCAAATCAAAGGTTTCAGTTTGGGTGATTAAAATGACGCGACAGTGACAACAAACAGGAAATGTTCTAAAGAGTTGAAAGTGTTTAAACGTTGCTGAACGAGTTGCGTCATAAAGTGGATGTGAACAACGCCTTAGAAAGATTCACAATAATTCTTGATACATCGTCACATCTGCTCAGGTCTGGAAACCGAAAGCCCCACAGCTCCTTACTTTAAACATAATGTTTCAAAATAAAGCTTTAAGAGACTTTAAATCATTTCTACAGGACCGTTTTTGGAGAAGCTTCAAAAATAAAACTCAGCAGCCGTCTGCCGATTGAGCTGAACGTTTCATGTCCACTCAGGCTGCAGGTTAGACGCTTACTAATGTAGGAAAGAAGAAAAACAAATCTGGTGTGTAAACAGCCCTGTTTTCTCCCTGTGGGCGGAGTCAGCTGTTACCGTGGAAACCAGAAACGGCAGGAGTGAAGGTCCCAGGCGACACACTAAACCAGACATCCGGTGGTCTTCCCCTTCAAAATAAAACCAACCACGCCTTCTGAGAGCCGTTGAAGGAAAACACATCACCCGCAGCTTTAAACTGAGCATCTCATGATGGGGGTGTTGTTTTGGTCCAACCTTGTGAATTCTGTTCCCCACAGTCTCCTAAAACTTGGAAGACGTCACTAGACCTGTCTGCACTCGGGAGTTGTGTTGAGGGCGACTTTCGGCTACTACCACGTCTAACTTTAGCTCAGTGCTTGAAGTCACCGTCTCCTGAATGAGCTGAAAGTTTTGATGTATTAACAGCTAAAATCATGTCAAAGAGCAAACAACAAAAACAGTTTAAGCTTTTATTGCTTTAAACTTTTGCTGGAGGAAACGCTGTCAAAGTGAAAACCCAAAAACAATGATTAGGTTTATCACCAGAAGATGATGTAGAGTTTATTCAGATCATTGCAGCAGAAACAGTGTTTTATTTTGAAAAGCCTGACAGGAAGTGGGGGTGACCCTGTGTGACTTGGTGCCGTGAAGCTCGCTGCAGCTGTGAGCAGAAGATCTGCGTCTGCAGGAGGACGAGGAGCTGGATCAGAACATCTGCAAACCAGTGAGTCCAAACTCTTCCTTTTATTCTGAAAATCTGATTCCTGGTACCTTGAGGGGGTTCTGCTGGTTCTGTTGGACCACACATCTGTTCTGTTGGACCACACATCTGCTGCTGTTCTTATCTAAAGTCACAATCTAAAGTTCAAAAGTCCAGCTTGAACATTTTCTTTAAATTGCTTGTGAATGAGTTGTTTTTCTGTTTCCTCGCTCCGTTTTATTTGTTCAGCGAGAGTCCGTGCAGGAAAACGAGCTCAGAGTCTGTGCAATGCAAATGCTTCATTAAGCAGCCCAACTGTGGGGAGGCAGGTGTAGTGTTCCCCCCCACCTGCTGAAGAGCTCACCTGAACATGGTCCCTGCAGGACGAGCTGCAGCCTGGCTGTTCAGAAGAACTCCATCAGTGGAGCAGAGGCTGCTGAGAAAACAGCTGAAAAGCTTTCATCACTGACGTTAACGAGCTGAATTTAATCTGCTGACAATTGTTAAAAGCAGGAAAACAGCTGGAATGTGTAGAAAAGGCTGAAAAGAGCAGATCAGCTGAAATAGAGTCTTAACGGATTACAATCTGAAATGAGCAAAAATAAAGTAGCTGTAAAAGCTCTTAAAAAGTTTAAGTTATTCTAAATTGACAAACAGATTTTCAGAAACGGATACAATTAGCAGGAAAGCACCTTTTTAGAAATGGATGAAAAACAAAATTTTGCTTAAAAAATCTGAATGGAGGATAAAAAGCTAAATAAAAGGAGGTGAAATTGGCAGAAAAAAACAGCTGAAATGAGCAGAGAAAAGCTTTAATTAACAGAAAGAAACAAAAAGGTTGCAATTATTGGAAAGAAGCAGAAAAGGTGGAAAGTGACAAAAGCTAAAAATGTATAAAAAGTAGCTGAAAAAGCAAAAATATAAAAGCTGAAATTAGCAGAAAGAAGCTGAAAAAGCAGAAGAAAAGCTGAAATGAGCAGCACCACGGCTGAAGAAGCTAAATATTTCAAAAAGTGACAATTACACGAACTCCCAAAGTCACAGCAGGAAAGTCCTGAATGAGCCGAACGTTTTGAGAAGAGAGTTGCTGAAACCGAACAGAAACTGCAGAACGAGTTCTGTGCTGAAAACTGGGCTCAGTAGAGACGAATCTTTGAAACATCGAGAAAATAAAAGCATCTTTAAACGCTGAGCCGGTTTAAACTACAGCTGCATTTATTCTGCAGTTTACCCGTTAATCACTAAAACGCTCCTCGGTCAGGAAGAGTGCTCAGACTTCAGTGTTTGTAACTTTTATATTTATTTCACTTTATTGTGTGGATGAATCTTAAATCGCTCAGACTTTTGAGATGCTGTTTTTAGCCTTGTTCTGTTTTATCGTTGATAATTTCTGCCTTTTGTGCTTTTCAATAATTAGTTTTTTATGCTGCTTTCATCTGCTTTTCTGCTGATATCAGCCTTTTTAGCTTCTCTTCAGTTAATTTCAGCTTTACGTGCTCGTTATTTTCGTGCTTTCAGCGAATATCAGCTAACCGTTTGGAGATTAAACATTTTCGGCTGGTTTCAGCTTCTTCTGTAGCTTTCAGCAAAAACATAAATGAATAAATAAAAATAGTTCAGCAGAAAACATCCACGCTGATGTTAGCAGGAAATTACGTTTCTGTTTTTCTCTTGGGAATACACTGAAATGTTTTCAGTTCCTTTACAATTTCAGCTGGTTTTGCTTGTTTTACCTCCTTCAACAAATGTTCAGCTCTTCAAGTTTTGCAGAAAATATGTTTGTAGTTCAGTTTTCTGATTTATAAAACGAGTTTTCCTCCACCTTCATGCTGAGACGTGATGGTGAAGTTGATCAGCCTCAGTCGTCCCGCCCGTTTCCTGCTCCTGAAGCATCTGTCGTGGAAAAAAGGGATTCCCAAAACAACCGGGCGTAGACTTCATCAGATTTGTTTCACAGCTGTGGAGAGAAGCCAGCAGTCACCGAAGATCGGTGCTTTCACCTGTCTGAGGTTCTGACCCATTCTCACTTCCTGAACAGAAAAACATCTGTTGTTTAGAAACAACCAGTCCTGTCTGGCTGTTTTCAGACCCCAGCTGCAGTCAGAAGCTGGAGGGAATCTGGGAACCAGCAGCTCTCAGGAACTGTAATATCAATCAGACCCGAGGATAAAAGAATGATCTCTTGCCGTCCATTTACTCACATGTCACATGAAGACGGATAATTACATAGAACTCGTGGAACATTTTAATGTCATGTAACGATAAAAGAGCAGTGGAAGTTCTGGAGCATGGTGAGTGTAAATAAACACATTCTCTTGACATCTAACACTGTTCTCCTGACAAGGATGGAGAAGTACGAGAAGATCGGGAAGATCGGCGAGGGCTCCTACGGCGTCGTCTTCAAGTGCAGGAACAGAGACACGGGACAGATCGTGGCCATCAAGAAGTTCGTGGAGTCCGACGACGACCCCATCATCAAAAAGATCGCGCTGAGGGAGATCAGGATGCTGAAGGTGACGGCGCCGTCTGCACCGAGTCCCTGCCGATCGTCACATCTCAAGTTAGAGGGGGAACACTTTGTAGAATAAAACATTTTGAGCTTCTTAGTTTTGCACCGAAGTCTCTGCTCGGACTCGGAGTTTGATTTCCCCTCGAACAAAAAGACAAAACGTTGCGTCGCGTTTGTTTTTCTACAAAAGCCGCAGTTATCAAAGACGCGCTGATGCAGTGGTGTGTTTTTAATTAGTCACGCCGAGAGCAGCCAGCTGGACAACAGGAAGTCATAAATAGACTGGTTGCCAGGGGCAACAGCATCTTTATCACCTCCTGTTTACAGAGGGGACCACAGACAGGAAGACACTTCGGCTAGTTTTTACAGATGTTTATGGTGTGTGGGTGGGTGTGTGGGTGTGTGTGTGTGTGGGGTGGGGGGGGGTAGTTTTTGTTTCAGGTTGTCTTGTATGGACCAATTTTACAAAAAAATCATGCATTGTGGGAACCAACTGCTCTTTATGGACCAAAGCCAGGTCCCTATAAGGAGAAGTCTCGTTGGGGGTGGGGTTAGGCATGTACTAGTAAGGGTCAGGGTTAAGGTTAGGGTCAGGGTCAGGTTATAGAAAGTGAATGGAAGTCAACGCAAAGTCCCCAAAAAGTATGTTTACAAGAACGTGTGTGTGTGTGTTACAGCAACTGAAACACGCCAACCTGGTGAATCTGATGGAGGTGTTTCGCCGTAAACGGAAGCTTCACCTGGTGTTCGAGTACTGCGACCACACGGTGCTCAACGAGCTGGACCGCCATCCCAGAGGGTGGGTCTGTCCCCGTCTGTCCTCACACAGAGTCCTGGTAGTCGGGTCAGTAAATTAAAGGCCGATCGTTCCTTCATGAACTGCACATCGCCCGCTGCGGGCTCGGAGTAGAGCTGCTGCTCCTTCACGTCGAAAGGAGTCAGCTGAGGAGGTGCATCTGATCAGGATCCCGTCTGAACAGTCCCCGGGGCAGACCCAGAACTTTCTGGAGCGATGGTGCATCTTCTCTGTCCGGGGAACGTCTCAGGATCCTCCAGGAGGAGCTGCAGAATTGGGGGTCTGGGTTTCTGTCCTGGACCTGGTGCCTCTGAGGCCGGGATGGATGGACAATCACTTTATACACAATGTGTCAGGACTCAGGTTCTGGCTGACTCTCAGCTACTACCACACAAGTTGTAGCTCCATGTCTGTAAAACTGACGGAGCAGCTTTTTCAAGCTTGACATTGATTAGCTGTGGCGGCCATCTTGAATTGCTTTGACTTTTACAGTCGATACGTTTTGATGAGCATCCAGTGATTACTCTGGTAGAGCTTTATTAAAATCTGTCCAGTGGTTGATGAGACATTTTGCTAACAGACATGGTCGTCAGCCAAAACATTATCGCCCTTTAGATTCTTCAATTTGTACTGATGAGATTGACATATATCCATCTAAACGATGGACCGGTGCGTCAATAAGTTTGATCAGTACGAGTTTATAAGTTTTAAATCGTCACATTTTGTTCATATTTACATTTTGAAACGTCTCAACTTTGTCGGGTTGTGGTTTTATCTCTGAGCGTACGATACGCTCCATCCAGCTGCCATCGTCTCCGAGGAGGCTGAGCAGTTCTCTGTGGCATGCGAGCCCAGATCCTCGTCCTGCTGGTCTTCAGGGAGCCCCCAGTCTGTCGAGTCCCCCCCTCCGGGTCCCTCCGGGTCCCGCCTGCAGCGAGGCTTTCAGAGGACACAAAAGAGGAGACGAAGACGCAGACACAGAGGGTGAAGATTGTAATCGTCAGCCACAAGGCTGGAATTAGTTATTGCCACAGCAACGCTGATAAACGGCTGCGCCTGAGCCAAGAGGGTGTGGGACACCGAGCAGCAGGACCGTCCTTCACTGTCGACCACAACCTTCTGAAGAACTGGGACAAAGAAAATACCAGTACAAACAATCCTGACGCTGCTCAATAATCCAGGAAGAAAGATCAAACAAAGTAGAGTCAGGACCTCTGGACAGATTCTTCTTGTTGAAACGCTTTTATCCAAAGGACTTCTTCAGTCTGAGGAGCTGCAACAGACTCAGTCTTATAAATAGCACCTTCTCATGGTGCATCAACCAGTTTGTTGTTGACATCCAGAACCAACTGTTCACATGATGGAGGTCCATCAGTCTAACAACCGATCATTAGCGCCCTGATGGCCACTTGCTATTCACTGAGGGTTGAGTGATACTATCAATCACAGCGTTGTAGGAGGGGACAGTTTAACACGGAGGCTCCGCCCCTGTTTAATGATGGACGGGTTCTCTTCACAAAGATGGCCTCCTTTACTGCTCTTTCAAACCATCGTTCCTCTCTGTCCAGGATGTGAACATCTTGATCCCTGGAAGAGTGACCTCTGACCTGGAGATGAGTGTAGACCGCAGATATTGCAGAAGAAGAATCCGTCCAGAGGACCTGACTCTACTTTGTTAGATAAACGTAGAAACCACTTTGGGTTTTGACTGATCAGTGATGTCATGAAACGGAGCTGTTGGAGCTGTTGGAGCTGTTGGAGATGTTGGAGATGTTCGATGCTTTTTATTAAACTTCATCTTGGTTTATTGGACAGTTTGCTGCTTTCTTAATATTTGGTGAATGTGTGAAGATCTGTTTTATTTTGTAGGAGGGAATCTAAAGATTTGTTTTATTTTGTAGGAGGAAATCCAAAGATCTGTTTTATTTTGTAGGAGAAAATCCAAAGATCTGTTTTATTTTGTAGGAGGAAATCTAATATACAAATATAAAACCTGAACTGATCTGCTGAAAATTCTTTCTCCGCCTTTAAAATGTTCACTGGTTGTTTGAAACTGAACTAATCTGAATCTTCTGAAACTAAATGGCTCAAAACGTCCTGATGCTCAATAATCCAGGTAGAAACACCTGAAAGAGTTCAGTCTGGTCCTCTGGACGTTCAAAAACAAACAACAAGTAGAAACGCTTCGTCTCAGACGTCCTCAGTCTGAGGTGCTGTTTTCAGCTCAGTCTTATAATTGCTCAAACTTTTTTCATTTTTTTTTGTGGTGGGGTGAAGGGGGCGGGGCCATTGTAAATATGCCCCGCCCGTCCATGTTGTTAGTAAAATAACTTGAAAAGAGAAGAAACCTTCAGAACAAAAAGTGACCGTTGTGTTTTTTGTGTCGTCAGCGTCCCGGAGCATCTCGTCAGGAGTATAACCTGGCAGACCGTCCAAGCCGTCAACTTCTGTCACAGACAAAACGTGAGTGTGCGTGTGCGTGTGCACGTTCTCCTCCTGCTTCACGGCTCCTTTTGTATTTTAACAAGAATTCCTTCCTCCTGGCTGAGCAGCAGTTAATGTTTTACTTAGACAACAAATGCTACAAGGGCCCCTTTTGACTGTGGGTCTCACAAAGTCCAGACCCCCCCCCGGGCCCTCCTTTCTTCTCAGCATCGTAGATTTGTGCTCGTCGTGGCGCTGAGACGCTGCTGCTTGTGTTCCTGCAGTGTATCCACAGAGACGTGAAGCCGGAGAACATTCTCATCACCAAACATCAAGTCGTGAAACTCTGCGACTTCGGCTTCGCCAGGATCCTCAGTGAGTCTCGGGAGCTCCTCCTCAGCAGCTGGTGGAGCCCTGGGGTCGTTCCACCGCCTCCGTGTTGGGCAGTTGGGGGTTTGAAACAATTTAAAGTGCTGCCATTAAAACTGGATGATTTAGATAAACTTTAATGTGAAGATTTTAAATAAAACTCAGTATAATTTAGATGAAGTCGCTCTGTTTTAAAGATCTACAGCTAAAGTGCGACTGTAGCCTGGAGTTGTGTCGTCCTGATCCATTTTGTGTTTTGTTCACAACCAGCGGGCCCGGCTGACTACTACACGGACTACGTGGCGACTCGCTGGTATCGGGCCCCCGAGCTGTTGGTGGGGGACACGCAGTACGGCCCCCCCGTTGACGTGTGGGCCATCGGATGCGTGTTCGCCGAGCTGCTGTCCGGAGTTCCTCTGTGGCCCGGGAAGTCCGACATGGACCAACTGTACCTGATCAAAAAGACTCTTGGTAGGATGGTTCTGGTCCTGGTGCCATAAGGTCCTCAGGGGCCACTGGAGGAAAAGTACTACTCCAGGTTCTAAGTACTACATGAAATAAAACTATAAATTAGAACATTAACAAGAACAACTCATGTAAACAGAAACACTGCACATATTTGCTCAGTGCACGCTTGTTGACATGTTGAAACTGGACGCTGTTGTTGGTCGGTGACGTTGGTTTGGTCGCCCTCTGCAGGAGAGCTGATCCCTCGACACCAGCAGGTCTTCAGCAACAACCAGTTCTTCTGTGGAGTCTCCATCCCAGAGCCACAGGAGAAGGTCAGGCTCACATCTGGCCACACCTGGACGCCCTTTGACCTCACACATTTCAGCTTCTTTTCTTCAGAAACTGTCAAACTGACATCCAGCTGCCATGTTTTCAAAAACCTCCTCCTGTTGGCTTTTGTAGGAACCTTTGGAGCAAAAATATCCAAACGTGTCGCATCAAGCTGTGGGTCTGATGAAGGTAAGACAAAAGATGTTGTGGTTTCAAACTTGGTTGGTGTGCTCCTAAAGCATGGGAGAATAACTGGTATTTAATGCTTCATTATTTTATTTTTTTACCACAGCATCCGGGCATGACCAAACCTGAAACTTTACTCCAAAACACAACTCTACCATCAAACGTCGACATAAAACATCCAGTTATCACTTTCTTGGTCTGGTGCTCAACTCATCGACATGTTTATAATTCACCACTGTTTTAGCCCCGCCCACTAACTACAGGAATTACATGTTTTAATCATGAACGTCATTCTCTGACCTGCTTTACCACGTCGTCTCGTCCAGTTCATCCATCTGTCCGTTCGTACACGTTGTTCTTTGCCTTGTTAAAATCCAAGATGGCTTCCACCTTACATGTTTATATGCAAACCGGCCACCTTGAGTGAACTTTGGTTTCTAGTTTTTCTATTGATTAAAGTATAATTTCCTGAAATGATTGAGGTGGCCATAAGATAAATCCATGGTGGCCAAGGCCACCATTTGCCACCCCCTGGCTCCACCACTGCACCTGGTGGTGGATGCGCTGCCTCACACCCTGGTCTTCTACGGTGTAACTCTTGAACCAAAACATTAGTTTTCTTGTACTTTCTGTTCAAGTCCAGTCCAGAAAAACACTCATATCCAAAACCACAAACATTCACTACGTAAACCCCTCAGCTAGGGTGGACATTAGAGTGAAGAGCGACCATCCTGCATGTTTTAGATGTTCCTCTGCTCCAACACACCTGTTTTTACTCACTGGGTGATTAACTGGCCTCTGCAGAACATAAAGAGTTAAATCAGGCGCGTTGGAGCAGAGGAGTAAGTAAAACATGTAGGATGGTGGCCCTCAAGGACCACTATTGGGACTCAAAAGATTCAGATATACTGGTAAGCTTCAGACGTGGTGAATATACTATCATGGCGTGGGGAATTAAATGTTAAGAAGTGGTGTTTTTCTCACAGCGTGTGGGCGTGGCTACACCTCAAACTGTCGACTCGCCGCTAAAAACAAAATATTGTAACTCCCGTAAAAACATCTGGTCTGCTCTGAAGTGCACACCTTTGATCTCCAAATGGTCTTCCAACATGTCTGCATGTCAAAATGCTCCATCAAGCTGAACTCGTTGTCAGATAACGGACATCAAGTTGACGGTGCTGGCTGTTGAAATCTGACTTTTTAATGGGCAGCTGGCGCTGGCTGCCATCTTGAATTGGGTTGACTTTAATGATCATATTCCAGTTGTTTGCTTTGACGCTCCTGTATATTTTCAGCTAAAATGCGACGCTGCTGTTTTTGCTCGTCCTGTAGAGCTGTCTGAGGATGGACCCGGCTGAGCGGCTGAGCTGCGAGCAGCTCCTCCAGCACCCCTACTTCGACAGCATGAGAGGACGCAGCGAGAGCTCGTCTCGGGAGCGGAGCCGGAACGTCGACAGGAGGACTCTGTTACCTCGCAGACAGCTGCCCCCGGGGGTGAGCACTCAGCCGCACACCCTCCTCCACGAGCCCCACGTTCAAAACTATAAACGCTCCTCTAAACAAACTCAAGCTCTAAAAGTTTATGGAAGACGAATGACCGGAATCAGAAATGTTTGAACACGTCTCAGTTGAGATTTATTTGGATGCTCATTTTTCTGTTCCCCTCACTTCACGTACGACTTTGAACTTTTTTTTGTCCCTCATCGTGGAGCAAAGAGGAAATCGCATCTGTCCGTCTTGTTGTGACCATGATGACTTCAAAAGAAGCGAGGGGCCGACCTCCAGGTTGGGTTCTTTCAAAGTTTGGTTGCCAAATCAAAATCCAAGATGGCCACTTCCAAAAGATGTCATCATCATGTTTCTATACATCGATGACATTGTGCTCTGCGGTCGACCAATCACACCTGAGATTCACCCAGGTGGAGCAGGGGGCAGCTCCGTCAGTGCACGAGTGGCAGTTTGGGTGTCTTGCTCAAGGACACCATGACATGTTGGCATGGCGAGGAGTTGAACCTGTGACTTTCTGATCCAAAGCCGGCTGCCCTACTATTGCACCACAAAGATTAATCTATGGGGGTCAAGGTCACCATTGGTCACCACCTGGTTCTGCCATTGCACCTGGTGGTGAATTAAAAAATATCTGGTTTAATAAACATAAAAACATTTAGGTTTATTTCATTTCCTGCAAAAACACTCTTCAGGAAAACGACAAACATTCGCTCTTCAGATCCCTCAGTTTTCACGTTGGTTCCTGCCGTGTTATTAAAAATAACCCCTATTATTTCACATTATTTCTTTAGTCACCCCCGACTGATCGGCTGTTTGTTTTTCAGGTTAATGAAGGTTTGAATCAAACTCCGAACTCAATCATTAGATAAACATCTGACTTTTAACATCAGCCGGACTCCAGATGACCCCCACAGATAATCAGAAGAATACCCGAGTGTCAGTTTTACAGATATTGAGTTAAAGCTGACGCAGTATTGGCTCAGAGTCATCCAGAACATGTAACATTACTATTATGACTATTACTGTTGTTATTATTATGACTATTATCATTATTACTATTGTTATTATGGCTATTATTATTATTACTATTATTATTATGACTATTACTATTATTATCATTATTACTGTTGTTATTATTATCATTATTACTATTGTTATGACTATTATTATTATTATT
>NC_056518.1:32279367-32280752 GCF_014905685.2 Nematolebias whitei | reverse complement strand
TTATTATTATCATTATTACTATTGTTATGACTATTATTATTATTATTACTATTGTTATTATTACCATTATTATTCTTGTTGTTGTTTGAGGTTCTGACACTTTATTTTCTTAAGAGTTTAGTTTCAAACTTTAGCATGAACGGCAGCAGACGAGATGCATTCCTCTCAGAATGTGAGGCTTCCATTTACTCCTGGATCAAACATCTGGCCTGACAGATGTGTAACATAAGCTAAAGCAGGGCTATTCAATAAAACTGCTCAGGGGCCACAGTTTCTGAAGTCCAGCAGCTCAGGGGCCGGACATCCAGCGATTAAAGCCATTATGTAATTAAACCAAGATTACAATGACGTCACCTTTTTAATTTATTTTGTTGCATTGAATCATAAATGAAATAAACAGAACCCAAACCCAACAAGTAAATTTCTATGAACTCATAGGTGGGCTGAAGTCACCCACAGGCCCACATTTGAATGGCCCTGAGCTAAATTCTGCGGACTGTCCCTTTAAGGTCGACAGATTTCCCTGAAAGCAACAGTTTCTAAAATAATCTATAAATTAGTCAGATGAATAAAAACGTGTTTCTAAAATATAATTCTGTGCAGATACGTTGAGCTTGGCAGGATTTTAATGAACGTCTTCGTCTTAAAATCTTGTTTTTGTGTGTCTCCAGTATTTGCCACAGCTGACGGGCAGCAGCATCTTCCCAGCTCCGGACAATAAAAAGTACAACAACCTGCGCAGGTTCAACTACCACCTCCCCAACATCTAAACGTCTCAGCCCAGACTCCAAGAGAGCGCCTGGCCCGCTCAGGAACTGCACTTTTTGTTGGATTTATTTGTTATTTCCTGTTTGTTCCTCCTGAGCTGCGCCCGACTGCTCTTTGCACCACACGGTAAACGTGCGGCTTTTCGAGAACCTTTAGTTTTTTTATGACGTGTCAAGACAAGGAGTGATGCGCTGCTCTGCTTAGTAGACAGAAGCTACATGTGCTGCCTCGCCTGCTTTGCCAAACGTATTTTTACACGACGGGCTCCTTTAGAGCGACACATTTTCTTAAGCAACTTTAATATTTTGGTAAGTTGTAACTTAGAATACAAACCTGAACGGCGTTTCTGAAAATATTTATTGACGTCTGCGAATGCAGCTGCAAACATCAGCCCCGTCCACATAAGCTCCTCCCACCTTGACTTATATTTATAAGTAATCTTGTAACTTGTTCTGTTTGTTGCTGAAACTTTGGTGCTAAGGATGATTTCTACCTTCTGTCTGTCTGAGTTTATGACAAAATGCCAAATTAAAGTGAAATGACACTGACAGGCTGTTCACACCTGCTGTTAGTGATCAGCATTCACACCTGCTGTTAGTGATCAGCATTCACACCTG
>NC_056518.1:32273204-32279357 GCF_014905685.2 Nematolebias whitei | reverse complement strand
AGTGATCAGCATTCACACCTGCTGTTAGTGATCAGCATTCACACCTGGCTGTTAGTGATCAGCATTCACACCTGCTGTTAGTGATCAGCATTCACACCTGCTGTTCATGCATGTGATGTGATTTATGCAGACTAGCTGCAGATCAGAACATAAAACTATTATATTTTAGTTATCTTTGAACCATTATTCTTTCACTCATTAAATCCCAACAAAAAGTCTGTTTAGATTAAGGATATTGCTCAACAATACATTAAAAACGCAACAATAAAAGCTGCGTCTTCAAATCATTCATAGCTGTTCGGGGACTTTAGTCAACCAGCAGGTGTAATATTTAGAGACGTGGTCTGGACCTGGTTTTAATGAGCATTGGAGCAGTTCAAGGGTTGTGATCAGACGATCAAACATGTCCACGTACGAATGTTGGTCTGAAGCTACAAATGTATTATTTCACATCGAGGCAGCTCTGTCTGAATCTGATCACTAAGAACTGGTTTTAATGGCAGGTATGAGCAGCCCCTGAAAGTCCTGAGCATTTTTTACAATCTGCCTTCTCTAAATATGCATTTACAGAATAAATAAAGGACAAATCATCAAAGGGGACTTGTCAGAGGTGTGTTCTCTGGTGGACTGGTTCTTTAAGACCGGCTTTAATGAGGGCCGGTTCAGCTTGTCCTCCCAGTCCTGCCCAGCTTGTGTTTCTGCCGTGGACTGAATTGAAGCAGGATGGTATCGGTCAGTCCAGGTCCAGTTCTATGTTCAGCTGTGGGAGTGCCCTCTGCAGTCGGTCCACGGTCACCTGCTTGTCTTTGACTCCGGGGAGGTCACTGAGAAACAGATGCTCCAAGTTCCTTATCAGGAGGAAACAACAAACGGTCATCGTTAAAGATTAAATGAATCCAATGATTTCACGCTGCACGATAAAAACGTACCTGAGTCTGTGCAGGGCTACGAGGCCCTTATCGGTGACGTTCCCACAGGACACCAGCTCCATCGTATACAGGCTCTGCTGCAGGGACTCCACTGAGCTCAGCCTCTCCAGGCAGCCGTCCTCGATGTACATACACTTGTTCAACTTCAGCTCTTCCACGTGTTTCAGGCCATCTAAGAGAAAACGTAAAGCTCCATCAGTACACGTAACCGAGATCAGATTAACAAACGTGCACACTAGGGCTGCACCGTACAATGCATCAGTATCAAGTGCAGGAGATGATGGAGCAGTACGACCCACGTTCTGCTGCTGATCATAGATTTAGTCGCTCCAACAGATTCATCGACTGTAAAACCCAAACCTGGTTCAGATGATGGTGATGACACAACATTGTCAATAGTAAAAAAATCACAGGTCGTAGGTTTTTCTAATTTGTTGCAGACCTAAATAGTTTTGTGGTTTAATCACTGATTTGATCCGTTTATATTTGATTTAAAGTGTGTTTCATACGTCACAGATATTTGCAGGTTAATTTGGCAGCTCCATTAATAACTAAAATGATTGAAAGTTCAAACTAACGAGCGGCACGGCTCCACCGCTAGGCGCAGTGGTGGAGCCAGGGGGGGACAATGGTGGCCAAGGCCCCCATAGATTAATCTTTGACCACTCCAATCATTTGAGGAAACTATATTTTTAAGTTATTTAAAAACTAGAAATCAGTTTTCTCAAATTATAGGGGTGGTTGGTTCACTCACACACACACACACACCACACACACACAAATTCAATTCAAAAATACTTCATTAATCCCAAAGGGAAATGAAGTGTCGTCGTAGCTCATCATCCTGGTTTCATTCAAGAGTTGTTATAAAAGCTGATGGCCGTGGGCAGGAAGGATCTCCTGCAGTGAAGTCGAAAAATCTGGCCACAGATACTGATCCACCCGGATCCAGCTTGTCAGATCCACTGGGCCTCTTGGTCCTCCTGGGCAGCAGGACTGCCCAAATGCTGGGCAGAACTCCTCCCTGAGCAACGGTCACTGGTGTTTTAAACCCTTCCCACACTTTTGCAATATTCTAAACAATGTTTCTGAACTCTAAAGCTCTAAAAGAGCACAGAACATCATGATTTCAGATCTGTGCCTCCGCTGCTCTTAGCCACATGCAATCGCTCTTGGCCACGCCCACTTCTCCACTCTGCATGGTCAACAGCTGATCAGCTGCAGCAGAAAGCTTATCCTGCAGTATGGGCTGCACACAGGTGCATCAGGTGCTAAATAATTCAAAATAATAAATTTTGAATAAAAATTTCATGCTGATCGTGCGGCTCATCCATCAGGCAGCCAAATTTGTGTCATCTTATTTTGAAAAACCTCGATAGAACGAGCTCGCAATAAACAAGTCGCGTTGTGCTGGTTTTAGCTTCTGTTGCGCTGTTTAAATAGTTAAACTAATATTTCATAGTTCAGCCATTCAAATTCTTATACTCGGTTTCAGCTTCTTCATCAAATTTCAGTGAAGTCATTCAGCTTCAGCTGCTTTTGGGCGGTTAGAGTAATATTTGTAGCTGAGCTGAAGCCAGCTTCACTGCATCACTGACCCAGGTAGTCGAAGCCCCTGTACATGATGCAGGAGTCCGTGGCATCGATTGCTTGGATCTTGTATCTGCCTAGAGGTCCAGTCGGCAGTCCGTTGTAGTCCTGCTGCCACCGTTCGAAACCTTCAAACCGCACTTTGGCCCCACATCTCAGCAGCCACTCTGCTGCAGCTCGGTCCGGACCAATAGTTTTGATTCTCTCATGATCCACTCTGAAAGAAACACAAACGCACACAGCCGAGTGCAGGACATAAAGGCTGTGCAAAAGTTCAACTCCAAAAATAGCTTTGTCCTGACAGATTATTACTCTTTAACTAACGGCTCGTTATCACCTTATTGTTACAAAAAACACATTTCATTTGTTAAACTGACAGCTTTGTTTTTTTATGCAACTAAAGAAAGTCTGACTGATTTTGTGTTTGTGTGGTGATGTGAGCAAATAACATTTAAAATTGGATTCTGAGTGAAGGTGTCGGTCTGTGTATTCAACACAAGACGACCTAATCCCAAATAATTCAGTTTAGATAACACTGATTCACAGCAAGTCATCCTGAGCAGCACGCTGGAGACGGTGGTAAGGAACAACTTCCTTTGAACAGGAAACCTCCAGAACTCCAACCAGAACGTGTGAATTTGACAGGAAGCCGATGGAGAGGAGCTAAAACTGGAGGAATCTCAAAATAATTGTTCCTTAATAAATGAAATCCTAATTTAAAAGCTGCATGTTTTATTGTCTTTGTCTGAAACTTGGCCTGCTCATGCATTAATATGTAACTAATGTAACCTGTGGTTTAGGAGGTGTCTCACTTGTTGAAAACTGCATTGAGCCAGCTCCAGAAGTGTCTCCTGCTCTGTCTCAGCAGGGACGGTCCTGTCCGCGACAACAGGCTCATCTTTCCCTGAAGAAGAAAACGTTTTAATAAACCCTGCGCTCTCAATGGAAACCAGGAGGAAAATACTAAAACTCCAACAGTCACAGAAAACAACTGTTTGTCTCTAACCTGTCCTCCAACAGAAAACCGTGTTGTTATTCGATCGCCTCCATTACTGTGGCCTTTGACCTCACCACGTGATCAAAACATGCTTTTCCATTGGCTAAACGTGACTACGTCACAGCGCAAGCTAAGAGGCGTGGCCACGCTGCTCCTGAGAGGGATGAAGGCTAGCTGTGTAGCAGCGATAAAAAGAGACGACACGAAGCTCAGAAATTCTGTGAAATGTTTGTACCATGAAGAAACAACCGTGAGGTGTTTTTAATCGCGGTGAAATGAACCGAATACTGAGCAGCAGGGCGACTTTAAAGGCTGTTTGTTCAGCCAAACCGGAGCTGCTAATAAAGGGCGGTGCTAGCAGACACCTCCACAGGTGAGTGTGTGTCAGCTGTAAGGCTAGAGTCCACTCTTCACACCAGCTGCAGGCACCTGCTTCGATCAGAACCATGGGGGGGTCCTCCAGCCCTGAACAGTCTGGAGTTTAATTTAAATATTCAGGTTTAAGTAAGTATTAAAGAATCAAACCAAACTAATGTCTTACCTGTTGTCAGGTTTATTTCTCTCAGGGCTGACTCAGCTGCAAGATGTGGTTCTTTCTGCCTTTACAGAACCATCAGGATTAAAACTTCAAACAGTGTTTGTTTGTATGTGATGTGTGAGGAGATGTGCTATTTCCTGCATGTCATACCCTGAATGTAGTTACTGATTAACTCAACCTAATCTGCTGCAAACTAAAACCTAATCTGCTGCAAACTAAACCCCAATCTGCTGTAAACTAAAACCCAATCAGATGCAAACTAAAACCTAATCTGCTGCAAACTAAAACCTAATCTGCTGCAAACTAAAACCTAATCTGCTGCAAACTAAAACCTAATCTGCTGCAAACTAAAACCTAATCTGCTGTAAACTAAAACCTAATCTGCTGCAAACTACAACCTAATCTGCTGCAAACTACAACCTAATCTGCTGCAAACTACAACCTAATCTGCTGCAAACTACAACCTAATCTGCTGCAAACTAAACCCCAATCTGCTGTAAACTAAAACCCAATCAGATGCAAACTAAAACCTAATCTGCTGCAAACTAAAACCTAATCTGCTGTAAACTAAAACCTAATCTGCTGTAAACTAAAACCTAATCTGCTGCAAACTACAACCTAATCTGCTGCAAACTACAACCTAATCTGCTGCAAACTACAACCTAATCTGCTGCAAACTACAACCTAACCTGCTGCAAACTACAACCTAACCTGCTGCAAACTACAACCTAATCTGCTGCAAACTACAACCTAACCTGCTGCAAACTACAACCTAATCTGCTGCAAACTACAACCTAACCTGCTGCAAACTACAACCTAATCTGCTGCAAACTAAAATCTAATCTGCCGTATGAAACTAGACCAGAGATCAGGACCCACGACCATTAAAGATTAGTTTAACTGGTGTTTGAAGAGTTGTTAAATGTTGAAGCAGGTGGGCTGAGATGATGTCCGTTCTTTATTTATTGGTTCAACCCGTTCATGGAGCTCAATGACTCGATACAAATGACCAAGTAATGTTACAGAACTTCTCGATGCTCACTGGAGCAGATGCAGAGAAGTTCGCTTTCCATCCATCTGTCTGTCCATTAAAGTTCTGAGTGTGAAGACTTGGCAGAGCCCCTCCATGCGTCACAGTTGGGCTGGTCTTTTCTTTTAAACCTTTTATTTGACCCGGATCAAAGAGGGGAGTTGGAAATATTGTCAGCCCCTGCATGTTGTGAGCATGACTTCAAGAACAAGTGAGGTACTGACTTCCAGTTTGGTGTGTGGCTGCATCTACATGTAAGAAAGGTCACTATTGAGTATTGGGTTGCCACGTTAAAATCAAAGATGGCCGCCCACCACAAATGAATGTAAAACACTGACCGCCTCATCATCTCATCAGCTATGCGGTCTAGTTTTATATTGCTTAAAAGTATGTCCATCATCTTTACCTGCTTCTTCCTTTTTGGGTTGTGGGGGTCACTGGTGTAGCCAGCTTCATGCTACACTGGTGCCCATATCCAGCAGTCCCCCTTCAGATCCCTCAGAGACGGACGGGGTTTCAAAGGTTTCTTGCTCGTTGAGGCGCGTCCACTTGGACCTTGAAGCAGGATCTGCAGCCTCCAGGTTCCGTTTGACCCGTTTCCTCTGTTCCAGCTCGTACGATGTGGCCGTCGTCGGTGCTGGGATCGTGGGCCTGGCCTCGGCCAGGGAGCTCATTCTGCGGCACCCTTCGCTCAGCTTCGTCCTGCTGGAGAAGGAAGAACAACTCGGTGGGTGGAGCGTCCAAGTGAAGTCCAGTGTATTGAAAATAAAATTACACAGTGATTAAAAACAGGCACAGATAAAAGTTTTTAATACTTTTGGTAAAGAAAAGCATAAAGTTACTAAAATTACTTGAAACTGACAAAATTACGTAAAAAAAAAAAAACTCCATAAAAACTCATTACTTTTGAATTTTGCTTCTCAAGAATAGGACCATAACACCTGTCCACAGGTGTTCCGGTCCACCTGTCCACAGGTGTTCCGGTCCACCTGTCCACAGGTGTTCCGGTCCACCTGTCCACAGGTGTTCCGGTCCACCTGTCCTCGGGTGTTCCGGTCCACCTGTCCTC
>NC_056518.1:32240042-32273194 GCF_014905685.2 Nematolebias whitei | reverse complement strand
CGGGTGTTCCGGTCCACCTGTCCTCGGGTGTTCCGGTCCACCTGTCCACAGGTGTTCCGGTCCACCTGTCCACGGGTATTCCGGTCCACCTGTCCTCGGGTGTTCCGGTCCACCTGTCCTCGGGTGTTCCGGTCCACCTGTCGGCAGGTGTTCCGGTCCACCTGTCGGCAGGTGTTCCGGTCCACCTGTCCCCAGGTGTTCCGGTCCACCTGTCCGCAGTTGTTCCGGTCCACCTGTCCGCAGGTGTTCCGGTCCACTCGTCATGAACAATCTGCTCCAGCTGTGTCAGGTCTGAAGGGTTTCTTCTCCAGATGTTTCAGGTCCTTCCTCAGATGTTCATCAGGTTTGGATCAGGGCTCAGGACACTCCAGAACAGTCCAGTGTTTGGTTCTGATCCGTTCCTGGCAGTTTTTAGCAGTTTGTTTTGGACCATTATCTTGTTGGAGCATCATTGTCCTCTGACTCAGACCCAGCTTCCTGGCTGAGCAGCACATTTCACTCCAGAGTGCTTTGATAGTCTTGAGATTTCATCGTCCCCTGCTCAGATTCTGGACACCCTGATCCAGAGCAGAACCGAGCCTCCACTGTTCTGTAGGTACTGGGTTCTGTTGTTTGCTCCAGTGTTGGTTCTGTGAACACAGCTGATGGGACTGGTTGTCAAAAAGCTCCAGTTTTGTCTCATCTGTCCACGGGACATTCTCCCAGAAGCTTTGTCCTCTCAACCAGTCCTTGTTAGGATCTGGTGTCCTCCTTGGGCCACTTTGTCTCAAACAGACGGAGGGTGTGATCTGACACAGATGACCTTTGACCTTGGCGTTCACCTCTAATCTCTTTGGAAATTGTTCTGGATTTTTTACTTATCAATCATATTATCAGTCTCTACAGTGTGTCCTCAGTTGTCCTCTTGTGGACACATCCAGGGATGTTGTCTCCAGTCCTGTGGACCTTCTGAATAATCCGAGCAGCTGCAGTCAGAGGAACATGGAGCTGCTCTGATAGTCTTGACTTCAACATGATGTCAGTCGTTGTCTTTCTAAGCTCTGAGACACTGTCCTCACTTCCTGTGGTCCATGTGCAGTGTGCTACACACCTTGCTGCCAAACAGCCCTGTGACTACCTGCTACTCTTTAAATAAGCACGATGACCGAGTACAGACACACCTACTGACGAAGTATCAGGAACAACATCACCGCCTTTCATTACAGCTCGTATTATTACGTGACGTTAATATTTCCTGAGCCGATAGTTTTTTGTTTTTCCTCGAGACGTCTCATCTGTTTTCCTTCTTGTTCCTGTGCGTCTGAGCAGCGACACACCAGAGCGGCCATAACAGCGGCGTTGTCCACAGCGGGATCTACTACACCCCGGGCTCCCTGAAGGCTCGGCTGTGCGTACGAGGAGCTACGTTGGCGTACGAGTACTGCGAGAAGAAACGAGTCCCTTACAAGAGATGTGGGAAGGTCTGCTTCAGATAAGATCCGTCTTTTTGTCCGTTTCCCTCAGGCGGAGCGGCCGACACTAAACTGGGACTGAGACGCTTCAGGACGATTTTGTCTCTTCTCTTTTTACTGCCTTTTCTTTTTAATGTCCTCTTTCGTGTCATTCTTGTAGTTTTACGCCTCGTTTTTGTCTCCTTTCTGTCCTTTGTGTCTCCTGATGGTTCCTGTCTGCCCCCACAAGCATCAGTTTTGTCTCCTGTCCACATGTTTGTTTTGTCTCATTTCTTTTGTCTTTGCATATCTCATTTTGTCTTTTTAGTTTCTGTCTTTTGTCCTTTTCAGTTCCCTTAGTTTTGTCTTTTTATGCATTCTTTGTCTCCCTGTGTGGCATTTTGCATCGTTTTAGTATTTTTAAACGTCCTCATGTGCTTCTTTTGTCTCTTTGATCTTTCTGTGTCTTGTCACGAGTCCTTTTAGCCGTTTATTTTTATGTCCATTTTGTCTCCTTATGCGTTATTTTAATTTTAATTTCTCCTTTAATGTTTTAGTTTAATTTCTCAAACGCGTTCTTTTTGTCTTCTTAAGCGTCCATCTAATGTTTTCAGTTTGCAATGCATTTATTTATTTATTTTTAAGCTCATTTTTTGTCTCTTTAAATTAAATTATTGACATTTCGGCTAATATTCAGCTGTCACACTCTGTTCAGCTACATAGTTTTTGCAAAGTCTTTTGGCTCTTAGCATTCTCTTGTTTCCAGTTGGTGAATTTTAAACGCGTCTGTTTTTTATTTTTGGCAGCTAATCGTCGCTGTGGAGCAGGAGGAGATTCCCAGACTGAAAGCGCTGCATGACCGCGGCACCAAGAACAACGTGCGCGACCTCAGCCTCGTGGACGCCAAGGGGATCAGAGAGCGAGAGCCCTACTGCAGGGTAAAGACTTTATTTAGTTGTTTTTGAACAGAAGGCCGCGAGTCGGGAGAGGCTAATGAAACGTCCGCTGTCCAGGGAATTCTGGCCTTGGACTCGCCCAACACCGGCATCGTGGACTGGAGGGCGGTGGCTCTCAGCTTCGGTGCAGACTTCGAGGAGGCAGGTGGCACAGTGGTTACTGAATACGAGGTCAGCAACATTTCCACAGCCAAGGAAAGCCCAGCCGGGAGCACTGAAGGTAAAAAACAGATTTTAAAAACGGTCGATTAAAAAAAGAAGTAGCTTCCTTTGAGTCGAGTCACTCGGTGCAACACGTGAAGGGACGTCACGCCTTTAGACTAATGACGTGAAGATGACCAGTGACGGGCGCCCTCCTCGGCTGGAAATCCCCTCTAACTATAAAAACGATGATTGCCCCTCCCCCATAATTCATCTGATGAAACTATATTTAAAGCAGTGTAAAGAAAATACAGCATATCCTCCGTTTGTGTCAGCAAAACGATCCGTGGAGACGCCTGAAGACGACGAGCTGCTGTGAAAATCCAACGCTTAGTCGAGTCCTCGTGGCTCCGTGTTGGCTGGAGCAGCGGTTTGCGCATCTGCCTCTCATTTGTCAGCATGCGGTTTGATTCCCGTGGAGGGAGGTTTGTTTACATCATTCTTAACTAAATTTAAAAAAGATTTAGCTTTAAGTAGATGGCAACAATAATATTTTTATGAAGTTTAAATTGATCTCTGATTAATTCAGTTCAGTTTATTTATAAAGCACCGAGTCACAACAGATGTCATCGCTTCGTATATATAAATAGTAAGTTAATAACGTTTTTATCCTTAATTTTTTATTGTGTTGTTCTGTGTGGATGCATGTCAGACATTTATCGACCTGTATTTATAATTTATAAGATTTTATTATTTTGTAACTAGAAGAAAATGTTTATCTTGTAAGACCTCGTGACCCAGAAGCGAAATCAGTCGTTTTAAGGAGACAAAAGTGAGACAAAAATGAGACAAATGACACAAAATGACAAATGAGACACAAATTAGACAAATGAGACAAAAATTAGACAAATGAGACACAAAAATTAGACAAATGAGACAGAAATGAGACAGAAATGAGACAAAAATTAGACAAATGAGACAGAAATGAGTGTGAAAGGAGGAGGAGAAAGACGTCCGGTGCTCCTATTAGTTTCTGCAACTTACCTGTGAACATGAAAAATACTGTTTCGTTTCACTGAACAACATTTGACTCTATCTTGAGACAACCTGTCCACGTGGACGGGTGGACAGGTTGACGGGTGGACAGGTGGACGGGTTAGTTGAATATAAAGCAGATGCTGGGCGTGATGTCTCGTACTTCATGTGTTGTACCTGGTTCCTCTCCTTCAGGGAACAGAAGTTAAATCCATAACATGTTTTTTGTTCACACATCCATCCTGTTTCCCGTTTTCTGATTTTAGGAATGAAATATCCCATTTCGATCAGAGATAAAAAGGTAAGATTTAAACAGTAAAACTTTTAAAATGCATTCAGTTGTTTTCCTGTTAAGTTTCTTCTGTAGGTTTTTGGACTCTTGTCTACATGGGCAAACGTTCAGCTGTTTGGACTGCTTCATGGACGAGCACCGTCCATTCATGTTTTCATGCTAACGTTACATTTAACCCAACAAACTCTCTGGCCTTGGTGCCACATCTGGTTCAGGTGACGGTGCTGACACATGGAAAACAGAAGACTGAGGGAAATGTCAATTTATCACAATTATTATTGTCATCACAATACTAATCGATGATATTGCACTTTTTGTGACGTTTTAAAATTATTAAAAAAAATTTTTCCTCATACAAATACATCGGCACCTCTTCAACGTCCAGTTCATCTTAAAATATTTTGGCTCTTTGAAAGCTTTAGCATCCTTGTTTAGTTTTAAGCTTATAGCTGCTGTAGCTTTAGCTAGTTTAGCTTTTGTCTTTTAGCTAATGTTTGCAAATTTCGACCATCGTCTAATGCTAATTTCACAATTTAATGACTGTTGTGCGAGTTTTAGCAAAACAGATGCGTCTTTGGGCCCTGAAGCAACGTTCAAGGTTCTTTATCGTCGTTCACATCACACCTGGTACACGAGGTGGAACAAAATTGTGTACTCAAGGTCCCAGTTACACCCAAAAATATAAAGTATAAAAAGAAACAGTATATAAGGATCAAAGATATATATATATATATATATATGCTAAACAATCATCATCATCATCATCATCAGCTTTTATTTATAAAGCGCTTTAACACGAGCCACAGCTGAAACAAAGTGCTGGACATCAGTAATAAATAAGATTTTAAAAAAGCATAAAAATAAAGTTATGAAGCTAAGCACACAATAATGAATTAAAAACTCGTATAATACTGTGTATTTATCAGCAGCCAGGTAGCAACAGAGCTGAAACGGTCAACATACTCGGGTGCAGGACAACAACAAACTGATCAGCCAGAGAAGATCCATGACGACACACAGCAACTTTGTACTTACATTTAATAAATGTAAAATAATCTCTGAAGTACCGTAATGTCCAGTGTATAGAGTGCACCCGAATATTAAGCCGTGCACTCAAAAATAATAATAATAATAATAATTGTACTTATGTGCCTGTGTATAACTTTTTTAATTAAATTCGTACCAGTAACATACACAAATATGTACATTATGGTAAAAATTTCTGAACAGTGTCTTTAACACGGCTGGTTAATAAAATAAAAAAAATAAATACAGCAGCTTACCAGGAAGTCATTGATCACGATCTTCAAGCTGTCCTGCTCTACAAGCAAAAAGTGCTCTGAGAGCATGTGAGTCTCATGCTCCGAGCATGTGAGACTCACATGCTCGGAGCATGCAGGGGAATCCCCCTTGGGGGGGGGGGGGGATTTCGGGATTTCCCCCTCATGTCTCTCCTTCCCTCTGTTTAATTGGTTTGACTGGGACCTGTTCGGTAATTTCATAGGTAAATTTTTTTTAACCTTTTATTTATACCAGTAGTCTCATTGAGTGACGAGGGCCCTCCTCCCCACGAGAGACGTGCATTAGCAGCTCTGTGTGCACCCAGGTGTGACGAGGCTCAATGTTTTGGTGGCAGGAAGCTCGTTAACACATTAAAAATTGCATTGTAAAAGCCACGGGGTTCAAAGTGTGTGAAAAAAGTGGCGGCTTGTGGACCAGAAATTACGGTAATTAAAAATGTTTTTAAAACAATTCGAGGGGGCCGTTCATCAGAGTTCTGCTCCTCTTTAGGTTCAGCGCTGCTTAATCATCTTCTGTTGAACAAAATAAATGTGTTTATAGTTTATGAATTCACTGTCAGTAAAACAAAAAGAATTAAATTATCTTTAATCAGCCTAAAGTTTGGTAGATTTCTATAGAAAACTAGATGTGACTCGGAGGACATGGAGGTTGTCGTAGCTGTGACACGTGATGGGCAGACGTCCAGCGTTATCAAATTATAATCATGGATATTATGAGATTCTCTCGGTGAAGCAGGTCGTGAACTGGAGCTTCTTGAGTCGAGTCGTTCAGCGCTCACGCTGCAGACGTTTCTCGTCTTTGACTTGTGTTTTTTCCAACAGGGTAACGAGGTGCGGTGCAGGTATGTCCTGACCTGCGGGGGCCTGTATTCAGACCGGCTGTCGCAGATCTCTGGATGCAGCCCGGAGCCGAGGATCGTCCCTTTTAGAGGAGACTATCTGGTCCTGAAGCCAGAGAAGCGCTTCCTGGTCAGAGGAAACATCTACCCTGTAAGTGCTGAAGGCTGAGTTTGACCCGAACATAAACACGAGTTCTTCCTGCTAAACGTTCTCAGCTTCATCAAACCCCAAACTCTGCTTTCTTTTAAATATTTTGAGGGAAAAAATGCAACAGCTTTGAGTTCATTTCACCTCTTGGCTTTCAGTCTCGTAAAAACTTCAGGCCAATTTTGAGCAGCTAAAATAATTTGGGATAATCGTTCTTAAAATAATAAAATGTGTTGATTTCCTCTTGGATTATTTATTTTTGCTCTAAACCGGGGGTGGGCAGCTGTTTTGTCCAAAGGGCCAAATCAAAGTAAGTAAAGCGATAGAGAATCTCAAAATATTTTTTATTAAGACACAATATCTTTCAAAATAAAAGTTTTTCAGGCTTTTTCTTGTTGTGAGGTATGGAGATTATCCAGGGGCCACTGTTGGCCCTCGGGCTGTACGTTGCCCACGTCTGCTCTAAACGATCACATAAACAGTAAAATCAACAAATATATAAATTATTACAAATATTTAGCTTTATTCCTCTTGCCCTCATCTTGTCTCTCCTCCTGAAGGAGCTCTGCCCTGCTGCTGCCTCCCATCGTGGGGGTGGGGGCACCAAAACATCAGCTGCATTCAGAAAGTGCAGCTTTTAACAACAGACGGTTTATAAGAGAATGAATAACGTCTAGATGAAGGGTGTGATTTGGGAGAACTGCTTCCCTCCAAGTTTTGCTGAAACCAAACGACTGAGAAACGTTTGAAACCAAAACCTTTAGATGAGTCGGGGGTGGGGGGGGGGGGACTCGTTATATTACCTGTTAGTAGCTTGTCACTATTGTCCGACTGAAACTCAGTTCCAAGACTGAAAAGCTGCTCCATCAGATCTGACTGGTCTGTTCACAAAAGAAGAACGGGCAAAAGTTTCAGTCAGTTGAAGCTGGTGAAGACAAACCTGAAGTGCTGCAGCTGGAACCGAATCCTAAAAACCAGTTTTTCCACGTCCAGTCTCGCCACAAGACGCCTCGATTCTCCTCTGGTACAAAAATGACAAAACGCTCCGTCTTCTGCTCGGTTTCAAAGTCCAGCCCCTGAAGAAAGACCTAAAATCCTGACTCGGGGATCGCTGAATGCAAAAGAACGTCACACAGTTCAAGTTTTTATTTGTGAAAATTCTCGGAAAATGGGTCTTTTTTTTATCTGCTTCTCTTTTATTTACTACTTTATGTTGATCTATCACGTAAAAGTCCACTAAGGGACTTTGTTTGTGGTTGAACTTTGCCAAAATGTATAAGAAAGTTCAAAGTACAAACCATTTTCAAGGCAACTTTTGCCTCTTTCTTCATCTTTAAAAACATTTTGAAGCAAGCATTTAAAATGTTCCATTTAATAAAACATTGAGACGTTTTTGAAAATGATCGTTGTCAGTTTGCTGCTGAGTTTGGGTGAATTTGAGTTTTTGGGTGATTTCTGTAAAACCTTTATCAGGTTCCTGACCCCCGCTTCCCATTCCTTGGAGTTCACTTCACCCCACGGATGGACGGGGGCGTTTGGCTCGGCCCCAACGCCGTCCTCGCCTTCAAAAGAGAAGGCTACAAAACGTGCGACTTCAACGCTCGGGACTTTGCAGATGCGCTCTCCTTCAGGTGCGTTCCTGCGGCGTTTCTGTTCTGTGGCGTTCGCGACATCAAACTTAATCCGTGTCTTTTCACCCTGCAGAGGCCTTCAGAAGCTCGTACTGAGGAATCTAACTTACGGCGTTGGAGAAATGTACAGAGGCGTCTTCATCGGCGCACAAATCAAAATCCTGCAGAAGTATATCCCTGAGCTCTCGCTAAACGACGTCCTCAGGTACACAGAGTGCACCGATAAATCCCGATGCTGTCGGGAGTTCCAATTCACTAACAACATCACCGTTGGACCTTCTGTGAACCGGTTTGATTTCTTGTCCAGGGGTCCTGCAGGAGTTCGAGCTCAGGCCCTCGATCGTGACGGAAACCTCGTGGATGACTTCGTGTTCGATGGGGGCGTTGGAGACGTGGGCGGCCGGGTGCTCCACGTGCGTAACGCTCCCTCGCCGGCAGCCACCTCCTCTCTCGCCATTGCTGAAATGATTGCAGACGAGGTGGAGGGCCGATTCCAGCTGTGACCCCGAAAGGAAACGAGCAGGAGGTCCAAACATCTGGACAGGTGTCACTAAATGGAACCGTTCCAGCTGTCAGAGACGTTCTGATGCGCGCCAGCTCTTAATTTATCTGAGGATCCAAGTATCTTTTTAATGACGGTTGTCACTCAAGTGCCATGTCCGGTTGCACAAACCTTTACTGCCTCACGTTGCTGTAAAAAATCACTTTGCACTACGTTACTTTCTACAAGTAAAACCCACACTGAGCCAAGATTAGCAAAGCAGACGGACTCCTTTGTTGGTACCTTTCTACAATTAAACAACAACCTCTGAATTAACCCAGAACTGGAGTTTAAACGCTTAATGATCGTTTGTTCAATTTCCGTTCAGTTTGTTTATAAAGTCACAACAGAAGTCGTCTCAGGACACTGTACAAAAACATTCCCATACATAAAAATTTAATTGGTAGAAGTTCTCTCTCTAAGGAAGCAGCAGGTTGAGTTGAATCTTCACTTAGTCACAGTCTCTCATCCTGAGCAAGAACAAAGGAGACAGTGGAAAGAAAAACTCCCTTTAACAGGAAGAAACCTCCAGCAGAACCAGGCTCAGGACAAGTGATCATCTGCTTCAACCAGCTGGTTTGAGAGGACAGGAAGTAGAAACAAACAGAATGACAGGTTCAGGTGAACTTTCTTTAGGAGGAAAGATAAAAAACACATTAAAATATAAATAATTACAAACACAAACAGGAGTAGAGCAAGTAAAGAGGATGTTATTACCCAACGATTTAAAACGCAACAGGTTCATAAATACACCTAGACACCGAGTTCTACAAAAATATTATAATTTATTAATATTATTAAAACAAATAATCCTATTAAATCACAGGCTTCAGGCCTATTACTCCCACTTTAGACACTTGTTTTAAATTTAATCACTTAAAGTGCCTGTGACGTCAATTCTTTTTAATCAATATGAATACATTTTTGGATAGATAACATAAATAACGTATTGCAAAATAAAAATCTTGCCGTTGAGATGAACAGTTGTTCAGATATTCTCTTGCACAGTAACAGGAAGTGATGTCAAAGGGGAACAACATTGCTACAATCATGGCTGACAACACGGACAGAAGAATCTGTTTCTTTGGATTATTTTCAGTCTGAGAGTCAGAGTTCAAATTGGGTTTCATTAAACAAAGACCAGGAAGTTCCCCCTTTTACAATGATGTCACTTCCTGTTTCACTTTGGCCGCTCCAACTTAAAAAGAAAATCTGCCAGTTATGTGACAAAATGGGTGAAATCATGAGTATTATAGAAAACTTCTTGCATGTTGAGAGTTTTCTTCCACTGTATTTGTAGGATACACCAGTCACAGGCACTTTCCAGATAAATTAAGTATTGTTTCAATAAGTTGTTAGGATATTAACAAATTCTGAAATTAGACATCTTATATAGCCATTATGAATATTGTTTTAGTTTTTCAAGTGGTTTTGTTGCTGTGAATGTAGATATGGGGTTAAGTGCCTCATTTGACACTCGATTGCACAGAAAGCTCAATTCAGTTTTATTATTATTGGGATTAAAAATCAGAGGTTAAATGGAGCAGTTTTTGAGTGTTACAATTTTGTTTTTAATGTTTTAATATTTCAATGCTGCATTAGCAGTTTGGAGATTTGAAAAATGTATTTTTCACTGGTATTAACACTTGGGTATTTTTCTTTATAATTATATATATATATATGGATATTAAAATGAACAACTCATCTGGGGTTTATGCCATGAATGTTTTTTTATTTTATTTTATTTATTTTTTGGCACGCAAGTCTAAGATCTAATATCATCTTAAGATTCTAACAAATTTTGGGGCTGAACTTGACTTATCCAAGTTGTAAAATAAAATAAATATAGTCTCTGGAGATACCGCTGAAATGTCACTGAGTGTAAAGTTTGTAAACTATTGTGAACATCATTTTAAAATCAGTTATCAAACCCAGTAGTTCCCAAACTATTTTATACTTTCTACCCATAAAATAAAAGTTACATGGACTCTTTATGAACATTGCTAATAAATTGTCTAGGGTTCCTGGAAGGAATAAATGTCACCCGTCACCTTTCAGGACAAAAATCAACACTGAAGTAATTTTCTGTAGAGAAATGCGAGACCGCGTCAATATGTGTACGCTTCATTAAGTCACATTCATTTTCATGTATGCAAGGCCTGATTAGCTGCAAGGCCATATATATATATATATATATATATATATATATATATATATATATATATATATATATATATATATAATGCAAAAAATCTAACATTTCATATGTGCTGAATTCTATGAAAATGAATTAATCTGAAAAGTAGCGTGATTTGCATGCAGACAATAAGATCCACAAGCGTACCACAAGTTTTACAAATGCATAAATTCAAGTGTGCACGTTTCAATTTGCACAACTAGGAACATTCTGCACGTACAAATTCTCAAATACACGAGCACAAACCACCTGCTCATAACTCCTTTATTAAAACACATGCACTAACATTAACATAACTGGATTTTAATAATTAACGGAACTGTTCAGTCAAAATAAACAACCTAAAATGAGCAGATTATTCTTCATTTGGAAAATGTTTTTGAAACAAAAAACATTTTAAGTGTTTTAATATAGTTTGAGCTACTGTGTCATGCTTGAAATGCGTCTTTTCCCATTAACTCAGTAAATCTGGTAAAGCTCTGATGTCCCATCTTTCCGCCAGCCTTGAACGCACCATTACCATGGTGACTCTGTTTCAGACGTCACGTTCACAGGCAGCTGATCCGTGCGCGTGCGCAGCAGCTGATTTGTTCTCGTGTTTTTGACGCTGTGCGCAGAGTGTTCCTACTTGTGCAAACTGAAATGTGTTCCTTTGAGAAACTGTTCATGCATTTGTAAAACATGCGCACTTGTGGGTCTTATTGTACGCATGCAAATGTCGTGCGCGCGCGTGCCTTCCTTGAGACTATGTTCATAGTGTTCTGTTGGGCCTTCTCTGAAGGTGCAGAAGGCCTTGAGGGTCCCCACCCGGTCCAAACCCCGCAGGTCTGACCCCCCTACAGGTCTGCAGTGTGACCACTAGAAGGCAGAATCACAGCAACAAACGAGTTGGCGCCTCATCGTGTGCACGACATGTCTAAATTAAATTATGTTAGTTCAGCCTGATTAATAATAATAATAATAATAAAGTGTTTATTTTTGTTATTAATGCCGCCAACTTGTTGGAACACATTTAAAACATCTACTAACAAACAAAATAAAAACATGATTAATACCTCACATCTAGTTATGATTAAGAAACCACACATAAGCGTGAGTGTGCGTGCGCGCGCGCAGTTAGACGCATAACTACGCAGCCGTGCGTGCGTGCGTGCCCGGACGCGCAGCAGCGGAGAGTTGAAGCGAACATCTTCGACTTTTCAAAGCGAACACACTTCACCGCTGCTCGGCTGCTCCGCCCGCCGACATGCCCCGCACCGCCCGCCGTCTGCGCGGGACGAACTGTGGACGTAGCGCCTGCTAGCTGCGGGGAAGATGAGCGACGCGGGCAGCGCAGGGAACAGCGTGCCTTGTTCGGAGCTGGACGGCTCGTGTGTCGGAGCGCAGGAGTCGGAGCGCGGCGAGGCCAGCAGAAGCCTGTAGCACCGAGCTAGCTGCGCGGCTAGCTTCCTAAGGTTACAGGTGTTGAGGTAGCAAATAACCAAACACAAGTCGTAGCTGTCGATTGCTGCCAACAAGTTAAGCTCTAATATATTTATGTAACACTGCCCTAAACGTGCCTGCTGTTGTATTTTTAGCAGAAGTACCAGTATAAGTGATTGTTGTTAGCCGTTAGCCGCTGCTCCGTGTTTACAGCAGCAGGCTAGCTAGCGTTAGCCTCCGAGTTCACTTTACTGCTACATGTGCTTATTTTCTCGTTTTTAAAGCTGCGCTTTTTCTCGTTGCCCCCCCGACTCAAATTGGGACTCGCTTTGTGGTTTGGATTCATTAGCCCCCCCTTTTTTTTGTTGTTGTAAAGAAGCAAGTGTAACTTTTCCACCGTGCCTGCCCGGACTGACCCACCCGCACAGACTGATCTATCCGGGGCCGATGCTGACAGTTCAGCCCGGATCACGGCCACGCCAGGAGCCGCTCCAACGATGCAGCCCCAGCAGATCTATGACTTTCCAAGTGACGACAACAATCACAAATGGAGAGGCCTCTTCGTGCAAGCTTTACGAAAGGTACAACTGCACTCTTCAACCTTTGCAATCCGTTTCAAAACGTTTCACCCAGATTCGTTGACAGGTCTCCAGTACAGGTGAACCAGAAAACTTCCAGATGTTTGTGACTGCTGCACACATGGAGTTACTGAAGCTGCTCTCTTATATTTCTAATTTGTGCGTTTAATTCGACAGTTTGTTCCTCAATAAGCAGTTTAATGTTCAAGAGTAATCTGCTGTGTGAGCCGTGTTTCACACTTTTATGGTGTGTTAATAACTTGGATTAGCTTTACCATTGTGAAACACTTTTATGGGATAAGTGCTGCTTCCAGACACTTTGTTTCTCTTTAGGTCAGACAGTAAAGGTGTCGTCCCCTTTCCAAAGAAATAGTCATTTTAATGATTGTGTCAAGTAAATAATTGAATTCTAAGTTTGTTGGTCAGCAGGACTGAACTGTATCGGTTCCTTTTTTACTATCCCTTTCTTTCTCTTGCATCATTTTGGCTTCATCCTGTCATCAGTGTTTTCTGTTTTCAAACCCGGCTCACGCATGGATGCAGCTCGTGTCAGGAGAGCGGTGGCAAAGGAAAGGCGTTCAGAGAGGGAACAGAACATTTATCGTTCCCTCTCTGATGCATATTGACTGAAATGGCACAATGTGTTGTTGATTTGTTTACATGCAGGTGGCTTGAAAACACAAACTGCAACAAGTGTTCACAGCCTGCACCTCATCTCGGTCGTTTACCCTTGATGTTTCTGCAGTCAGACTCACTTCCAGATGGAAACGCATCCTCTGACAAAATGACAACAACATGGAGAAATGCCATTTTTGTAGCAAAGAGCTGACACTCGACTCATACTGATCAAAAACCACATGCTTCGTTTCACTGGAGTAAATTAGAAACTTATCAGCTGAGAACCATTTTTGGAAAGGGGCATAGTTAGATAAATATTTGTGTTCCAAAAATAGATGGAGGGAAAAATGTGGAGCAAGTTTGTTCCCAGCATGAGCCACATCTGGTTGCTCTGGTTCTGTGTTTTTCGGTGCTCTGACCCATTATTACTGGTGCTACCCTTTTCTATTCTGTTGTGATTTACACGTCCAAGTGTGAATGAGAGAAATTTAATTTCCTGTAAAATGCAGCGCTTGTTGCTGAAGGATTTTGCTAAAAGCTGCTGAAGAAGCGTACTTGAAATACACCAATAGTCGAAGTAGAGAAAAAGCTGACAATGGCACAAATAACTGGAGTAGGCAGAAAGAAGCTGAAATGATCACATACGTTGAAATTAGCTGAAAAGGAGTCAAAAAGATTAAATTAGCTGAAATGTGGCTAAGAAAGCAGATAAAATAGAAATTAGCAGAAACTGTCTGAAAGGAGCAGGAAATAAAATGAGCAAAAAAAAAAAAAGCTGAACCAGAGCAGAAGCTGAAATGAGCAGAAGGTTTTAAACAGCTAAAGGGTTTGCAGGATTTGAAGAGCTCCTGTCATTTTCAGTGAGAAAAACATGGCCGACAAAGCTAAATATTTCAAAAAGTAAATAGTGCACAGATATTACAGCAGGAACGAGCTGAACGTTTTGATACATGAATTGTTGAAATAATATTTACGTGGCAGAAAAATGTACAGAAGAAAACCTGATTTCAATAATGTGAATGATTTCGAAACATTCAATTAAAATGGTTTTATTTGAAAGCTTTATCTGGCTGTACATAAATACAATTTGAGTTCAAAAAAGTTTTCAGGATTTTCACACTAATCTTTAAACCCTTATAAAGATTAAATTTAACCCAAAAGAGTTCAAGTTATTTCATTAACCCTGAAACAAGATACAGAAACAAATGAGGCTTCGCGTTTCTTGAAGGAATGCATGTCACCCGCTGCCTGCGGGAGCTTTAGGCCAAAATCATTTTAGGTTGAGAAATGAAGTTGTAGCAGTTTTGTTCAAAGGTTGTGCGTTATACTGTGATAGTCACGCTCAGACTGTGTGTTGTGACAGACTCTCAGGTACTACCACACCAAGTTTTAGCTCATTAACTGTAAAACTGACGACGCTCGACTTTTTGTGCTTGACTATGTTTTAGCTGCGGCAGCCATATTGAACTGACGTTACATTTACAAATGACAGCGGTAACGTGGTCAGTTGTTGGTGTTGCATCAGAAATTGTGATGAGTCAGGTGAAAAAGCAGGTGGTGGGTAATGGTGTACTGTCACTGTCTCAACTTGCTGCACAAACACCAGAGGGAAAGTCATTTGTGGGGGTGGGGGTGTGATGGTTTCGACAGCCTGTGACTCGCTGTTTTTCACAGCTGTCCGTGAGGGTGGTGGTGGGGGGTGGAGAGGCTTTCTTGTCAAAAAGAAGTATCAATGGATGACGTAATCTGACAGATTTCCAGATTGTTGACGATAAGCAGGAGAGGGAAAAACCCGTCGGGGTCTCAGAGACTAGGACGGTGCTAGACTTGGGCCCAGTTTCCACAATATCAAACGTTGGCTTATCTGACACCAAAACCTTTAGTTCAGAGTGCACGTTATTCAGAACTCCTGCCATTGTTCACAGGAGGAATCTAATTTACCTGGATGTGTACGCTTTTGCACGTGCGCACTGCAGTTAATCAGTAGTGTTGATCAGAGATGACGTCATGAGAATTGTGGGGACTCTCCAAAGTCCCAGATGTCCAGCGGACCACAAGCAGGGCTGGACGCTATGGACAAAACTTTTATCACGATATATCTCTCAGTTTTGGTCGATAATGATATAATTCGATATAAACGATATAAAAGCCTCAGAAAAACAGTACAGACCGTACAAATAAATGAATGTTCACCTTTTATTTGTATTCAGCCTTAACATTTTGAAATCGCCGTCAAATAAACATAAAACTCTGAACTTTGTCAATATCAATAGTTTTAACTGTAAACAACAACAGAACCTAACAACGCATGCAGCAAACGTCTGCGTCTGCCGCATGCGTTTCTCTTTTGATGCAGCTGGGGGTGATGTTTCAGGAACACGTTGCTCAAACTTATTGTGCTTCATCTTCTGACTCTCAGCAGATTCTGTCCAGTGGAACAAGTTCGATGTTCCCACCGCTGGTTGGAACGATTCCGTCACATTTGGCAACGCACTGAAACTTTCAGTTTATCGGATCTTAGAAAGCCGGACCACTTCCACACCTCCGAATCAGTCTTTCCTCTCATCAATGATGTCATCTGCTTTCTGTTCGCTGTGAAACCTTGTTCAGTCACGTTCTGACGGGAACTCATTTTGAAGCGGAAACTTAACGCGCGTTGGAGGTTAGCCTAGCCTGCTATCGCTAACGCCTTCTGGACTTCAGCTCTGCGTAACATCTACGTCACCACGCACTCACGTAGTTGTGTCGCACCTTTTTATGTCCGGGTTAAACTGAAGCAGTCGCTTCAACGCGAACAGAAAAAGAAATGCGCCGGTGAAACGCTGTGATCATATCGAAAATCTGCTTAAAACTCATATCACCGTTATTGAATAAAATATATCGTGGCGTACTCGTGTATAAAGTATATCGTGGCGTACTGTATATCGATATCGAATTATTGTCCAGCTCTAACCACAAGCGTAATTGTTACCTCTAATGCTTTTGTCCTTGTAAACTTGAAGGAAGACGACGTTCCCAGGGCCAGAATCAACTTGGACTGTATTGAAGGATAAGCAATGCACAGCTCAAGCACGTTGCAGGGGACTAGCATTGTCTGGCAACTGGGCCGAATTGATAATACGTGTGGCGTTCCCGGTGTTTTTGTGCTAATTCGTGCTCTTTTAACTCGGTGAAAAAGAGCACGAATGACACAAAATTGTGTGCATGATGAATGCCACTGATTGGCCTTGTCTTGCACAGGTTTTCGGCAGCAGGGTGAAGAATGATTTTGCCAACTGCTTTTATTTTACTTTGTCAGCCGGTGTGAGCTGTTGGAGATTGGTTCTTTTACTCTGTAGCGCTGAATTAAGTGTCTAAAGGCGCCTAATGTCAGCATGGATGTGTTTAAAGAAGTTGTTCAGTGCTCCTGTTAGTTTCTGACTTGAAAGGAGCGAGCAGGTGAAACATAGTGGACAGATGGACATACCTGCTCAGGGACTGCAGTCACTGGTATGGGATCAGGGTGCTCCTCTGGTGGCCCGTTTCCGCCGACATGTTTCGAACATACAGTACGCAACTACAGTGATCCATCACCTGGTGTGGTGGTTACGTTCCAGAGACCCCCGCGATAGCTGAAAATCCACAATGTAGTGGCATTATTTTTATTTTTTCTATGTAAGAATATATTTTAGGGATAAACCCACCTGTATAACAAAATATGAAGGCCTCCATGTGTTCCTTTTTAAAGGGAAACATAACCATGCTGCTATCAGTATCAAGCTGCTAACTGGACCATGTTTGTAAGATAACCTGTCATCAGAACCGCTCTGCCAATAGGACCGTGCTGCTGTAGATTTATCTCTTTATCACGTTTGGCGCCTTGTTTCTGTATTTTTGTTGCAAGCTTTGAGTAAATCCCAGTTTGTTAGATTTGGGGTCGGCTCCGAGCCCGACTCCGCTCACATTAGTGTGTGAACTGTAGCCGAACAGAACTTATGACGGAACAGAATGTTTGGTGTATTGTTGTGCACTATTAGTGATATATTTGAGATCTTTTAGCGTACCTTTGGGCGTTCGTTTAGCGTATATCTTAGTTTATATCTTAGCTCCTTATTTACAGTTTCTTTTTACACTTTATATTTTTGATGTTGTTGGATGTAACTGGGACCTTGTGCACATAGTTTTGTTCCACCTCATGTACCACATGTGGTGTGGATGACAATAAGAACCTTGAATGCTTGAATCCAGAAGTCTCGTACCGTGCAGTTCTTTACACAGTTGATGTTTACACTCTGCGTCTGTGTGAGCAACAGTGACTAATGTTACCTCTGCCATGAATATTATGATGCTCATTATAACAGATTCAAGTCTGATGTTCCTCTGGGATGGAGAAGTTGGCCAGAGCTTCAGTCGCACACTTTCTTTCCAGTGCCCTGCTGAGCTTGAGAAATGCAGTGCTGATAAGTTCGCATCACTCAGTGAGAAACAAACCAAGTTTTAAAGATGAAGTTGGTCAGATTACACGTTTGCTTTATGTTTGTGTTACAGCTTTAGTTTGTCCAAGCCAAGCTGTTGGATACATTCTGCTCTTCACTTAACTTCTCTTTAGCCCAAAGCTAAAATATTTATGAAAACAAAACTATTTTACTACCAACCCCCCCGAGTAAAAACTCTGGGTTTGTTGCCTCTTCTGCCTCTAAGATCAGATTAAGTTCACTTCATCAGAGTGGGCAAGATCTTTAAATCTGTCTAAATTTAATGTAAAAGTACGTTTGTTAGAAGAATCCCTGACCACTGGGACATTTGCCTCAGATTCCAACGATCCAAGTGACACATCAGATGTGAAGGTTAGTTAAAAGAAAAGTAGACATTTATTGGTCGCATACATTCTGAGCTACTTTCTGAACGTGGTTTTTGAAGCCCTGGTTTCAGGATAATCTGTCTGGACCATTCTGGTTTTCAAAGTCTAATTCACATGTGCATAGTGACTGATTTCAGTAAAACCACCAAAGCAGAACCAGTAAGATGCCAAGGACATGATTTAATCAGCACCATGTGATGTCATGCATAGGTGGGTCTCTTCATCTCCAGGATGAGCTTATGTTTTGATGTTCCTAGTAACAGGTTGTGTTTCCTGCGTGTTGCCCCCAGGCTGCCGGGTCGGTTAAAACGCTGGTTTTGCACTCGTTCCACTGAGTGAAACCAGGTCTTTGAACATGGGCTTGTTCTGGGTGGAGATCTGGATGAAGGATGAGTGGGCAGTGCAGGCACAGGTCACTGGGTCAGGTCAGGCTGTGGTCAGGAAGAGGCCATGTGTTGGCTGCATGCCTGTTGGTCGTGTTTATGATCAGAATGTGTGTGGGAGGGGAGCTACATGTCAGAAGGTCACGCGTGTGAATATGTTTAGGTCAGAGTGTGGTTTGTTGTTGTGTACTTGTCTCTTGTTGTCTGCTCCTCTGCGTGTTGTTGTTGTTGTTCCTTTGTTTCTGGATGTGTGCCTGTTGTCTCAGTTGATCTCTGCCCAGTGGATCCCCAGACGGTCTGGTTGTAATGGCAGATGATGTCATGGCATGAATCATAAACAGTGACACATGCTCCAGTATAATAATGAGCCCCGCCGCGCACACACATGCACACGCACGTACGTCACAGTACCAGTAACCTGAGCCTGATGCTGTTCCATATACACAGCCAGGAGACAAATCAATTAAATTAGAAATGCAATCCTTGTATTAACACCATGCTGCCTCTGTTATCACCTTATCCTTCTTCCACGCACAACACTTCATCACTCCGTGTGTTACGGGTGACACGTGCATCAAAATGATGACGTAATTCAGCTTGTGCTCCAGTGACCTGCATCTTTGTTCCTCTATCAAACTGCTCAGATGCAGCTCTGCAAGCGTTGCATTTAATGCTGCGCTGTACAGAAAGTTCATACTGACGTCAAATTGTTGTTTTTGTGTTTGACATAATGTTGCGTTTACGGTTTCTCTTAGAAAAAAATACATTTTCTTACTATTTAGAGGAAGCTTTTATGTGTTTTTTTTAGGTGGCCTGTGTTAGAGCTGCATAATATATCATTTTTTCATCATAATATCACTTTTGCAAAGAGCTGCTTGGACTGAAGTCATAGATTGTTATAGTTCAAGTATCATGCTTTCAGGTTATGCATGTTTAATGTGTTCATGTTGATTCGTTTAGCACTAAGTCACCATTCTTGTATAGTATTTATTAATTGTAGGTAGATTTTAGTGAAAAGTTTTTTGTCATTTTAAAGCAAAAGCTGTTTTTGAGCATCTATTTTTCTGTTTGTTTTAGTTTCAATATTTGGCACAAGAAAATTTACTTGATTGTATTATACTATAACCATATGGTGCTTTGAAATTCAATAATTCAGTTATGTCAAATTTGATAATTGGTCATCATCGATATATTTAGTCAACACATATTTTAATGAGTTTATCTTGTTAATTTACCTAACCGTTTCAGTAACCAGGAACAAGTTTTCCTCTGCCGGTACTCTGCGCTGCGTGTGTTTGTCTGCTCTGTCTCAGTTTTACTTAAAATATAAAAACAAAAGGTTTGTGTTTGGAGCAGTGTTAAGACGTGTAAAAGTTTTCAAAAATATCCAGCTGGCCCAAAAAAGTAGTGGTTTGTTCACAATGCAAGATTATTTGTTGCTAACTGCGCTCACATTAAACAAACTGTAGGTTACATTTTCCACGGAATAAAACTTTTTGTTCTCAACTTTCATGTCTGTGGGTTCTGGCAGGGCAAGCCGCACCAGCATGCGGTTGTCTTACATGTCACATAGTTTACCGCAGCTACGTGAAGCTACGTGAAGCTACGTGAAGCTACGTGAAGCTAGCTGTGATGTTCAAATCAATATGGCTAATGCTCGGAGCAGTTTACTTGTGCTGTAGAGAGAATTTCCTTTAATATTGAAAAAAATGGAAAAAGAAATGGTTAGGACTACCAAGAATAATTTAGAACATCAAACTCATTTCCTCTGATGGAAGGTAATTATTAGAACCTGACTGATAAATAGAAATTTTGGCTACCGATATTGGAAGGGGAAGGTTAATGCCAAAAACTGATATAATGGCTGAAATTTCTTGAGCTTTGTCCTCCCCAAGAATCTAAGAAAACAAAGTGGAGTGGGGCTTGTTTATTTAGCACAGCTGTTAGCATCCATGAAGCTAAGCTAGGCAGATCCATGCATCCAAGCCAAGACTTGAAAGTATTCGTCATGCTCCCTCTGCTGGATACAATGTACAATTACGGCTCATTCCAGCATTTCAGGGGTATATTCATATCGGCACATAATTATCATACATGTGTACTTTGTCTAAAGGGATAAGGATTCAACGTCAGTGATATTCAACAAATTCTTGATCATCTTGGTGCTCTTTCAGCTGTCACGTGTTCTGAATTCACTTTCATTTTTTTGTTTCTTTCTGGGTTCTGTGCATTATTTTTCCTTTGTCTCTCATCCTGACATTGTTGGAGATGGACCACACTGGTCGGACGTGGCCTCTGAGAAATGGGCCAACTGTTCTGTGAATGAGGCTCAGGGAAAACCCCGTAGTTTCACAGTGGTGACTCACAGCTCCCGGTGTCCTGTGGAATTTGGTCAAGTGACTGTTGAGGGATTAAAGACTCTCATAACCTACTTCTCCTTTGATATCAGTTGACATTAAACTTGTGTTTTTTTGATGACTTCATGGGTGTTGAGTGCGGATTAAAACAGAAATGATGTACAGAAACGTAAACAAAGCCAAGCTGCGAGTCACATTTTTTCTGTCTCGGTGTAATTAATTTAAATCTTAGAAATTTTCCTGAAAAGGCATTTTTCATTTTCTCTGATTATCTGAGCATATTTTCGTCTACATTTTTAGCAAAATATCTCATGACCCACTGAACAAATTTGAACTGGATTTTCATTTACACCTGATCAGCATGTCACTTAGTCTAATTAAAGATGGCCGCCACAGCTAACTCACTTTAGACAACACAGAAATGACTTTTACAGAAATTGAGCTAAAACTTGGAGCTGCAGTAGCTGAGCATTGCTCCTAACATGTAGTTTGAGTGCAACACGTTGTGGAACATGTGTGAAACTGCATACTGTTTCAAGGTTTGACCAAAATGGCTACAAATAAAAACAGATATTTTTTAACTCAATTTTACAGATAATGGACTAAAATCTAGTGCGGTAGCCACTGATCCTCACTCTGAGCACCCACTCTGCAAAATCTGTGTCTGAATTTTAGCTGTTAACTATTTGTTAACAAGATATCGCCTAAATCACTGAGCGGTTATTAATTAAACTTTTAGAAACTAATTGATGTGTTGACATTTACAACTGATTAACGTTTGGATTCAACCGATTCAAGATGGCTACTAGGGGTTGAACGACTACACGTTTTTTAAAGTTGACAGTAACATGATGGTAGTCGAGTTGACGTCGACTAGTCGATGATGTCATAGGAACTGAAGACGCTAAAACAAACCTGTCATTTATTATTTACAAAAACAGAAAAATAAAGAAAATAAAATGATAAAACATTGGGATCATATATTTATGCTCCGACCATTTATCAGACTGAAAAATAAGTAACAGGAAAATCAAAACTATTAAGCAGCAAAAGTTAGTTTTATTTTATTTAATCCATTAAATAAAATAAACCACCGCGGTGGTTGTGGATTCTCCAATGGTGGTGGTGTGTGGTGCACACCGCGGGTGGTGCGCGGTGGATTTTCCGATGGTGCGCACCCCTGTTTTTATTTTATTTAGTGGATTAAATAAAATAAAAATAAAAACTGTCCACCGGCGGTGACAGATGTCCGTCAGAGGAATCGATGGATGTAGATTGAAAACTGATCGATTTTAGGGGTCAGTCCAATTCAAGATGGCCAGTTGATGAACACAGAAATAGAAGTAGATGTTTCACAGTCGGTGTCACTGACTTTGAACTACATTTGGTGTGGTGGTAGTTTAGAGTCATCTTCAGCACAATATCCGAGCACTTGCACTTCGTAACGTCCTTTCTGAGGTTTGACCAAAACAGCTACAACGCCAGAAAACGGTCGGCTTAGGAAACGATCTTGGTCTAAAGCTCTGACATGAAAGATGGGTGACGTGCATTCATCCGTCGATGATCGGTCTTCGACTTTATGGACATTTAGTTGTCTGCTGAAATCAGACCTAAACACGAGAGGGACTGGAGTGGACTGGATCGTCAGGGTCCAAGACGGACTCCTCCGTGTTTGTGAACCCGTCTTCACTCTGCCACGTGTGTGATTGTGTGTGAGGGGTGTCTGCAGCTAGTTGTGCTCTGTTAGGAAATTATTTTTAACATTTGTTGTCGGAGCAGTGAAAGACACCAACATGATCTGATCCATCTCAGATTTTACCTTTTCACCACGGGTCGCTTGTTGCCCCAACTTTTAATGACCGTTTTCTTTTTCTTGGTCATATTGCTTAAAGACAAATGAACTCCTCTGCAGTTCGGCACTGAATCTTGTTTTCTGTCCGTGTGCGACCTTCAGGTACAGAAGCAGGTCCACCCAAACCTGACGGCGAAGGAGGACGCCCTCCAGTACGTTGAAGAGCTGATCCTGCAGCTGCTCAACATGCTGTGCATGGCGCAGCCCCGCTCTGTGCAGGACGTGGAGGTAAGCGCTTCTTTCACATGTACACGTGTGAGCAAAGCTTTTTACATGCTTGCATACTTTTATTTTATATGTCTATAAGGAAAATCAGCCGCATATTTATTTTTGTTCTTGTCTTTTTATATTTATTTATTTTTGTGTCGTCAACTTTTCTTACTGATGAAACCTACAGGTCCTAAATGAATTTCTTTCTTTGTCAGAATGTTATGAAGCGCTCCTGTACTCTCTCAGTAACATTACTGCCCTCTAGTGTTCCTTAGTGGAAAATCAACCACAGGGGATCCTATTAAAATGCATTTTCTGATCTCATCCATTAATCCATTATCTTTACTCCCTTCTTCTTTTTCGGGTCGCGGGGGTATCGTATTATAAAATAATGCACTCTTTTTTTTTTTTAGTAATGCTTTTGTATTTTACCTCTTTCTATACTTTTTTGATTTATGTTAGTTCACCTGGTGATGCTTTGCGTTTGACTTTATTTATTTTTTTATCTAACTCTGTTATATTATCCTGTTATGTAGATGATGTAACAGCAATAATGACCTGTTGTACATTGTTCTGTGTTCCAGTCTTCTGATGCCAACACATTTTTCTTTTCTCTTTTTTTCTACAGGAACGGGTGCAGAAAACTTTTCCACATCCTATAGATAAATGGGCAATTAACGACGCCATGGCAGCTATAGAGAAACGTAAAAGAAGAAACCCGTTACTTCTCCCTGTGGACAAGATACACCCGATGCTGAAGGTAAAAACCTCTGCATAGCTCAGCCCTGTCTTCCTTCTTAAAACCAGTTTACTAAATAATATTTTGTTACAGCTGCTGTTTATTAATTATTTTTGCCTTAAAAAAAACATTTATCTTTATTTCAAACTAGGAGGTTTTGGGCTACAAAGTGGACTACCACGTTTCTCTCTACATCGCGGCCGTGCTCGAATACATATCAGCAGATATCCTCAAACTGGCAGGCAACTATGTCGGCAACATCCGTCACTTTGAAATCACCCAGCAGGACATCAAGGTGTCCATGTGCGCCGACAAAGTGAGAGTCAAACGGTCACACTTGATAAATGAAGATTTAGTTTTGTTAGTTTTTACTGATTGGGTCTACCTTGTGTTTGATTGTAGGTATTGATGGACATGTTTGACCAGGAGGACATCGGCTTGTTGTCCCAGTGCACGGAGGAGCCCTTGTCCTTTGGGGAGCTCACGTACGACGAGCTGATTAGGCTTGAAATTGCAGAAGAAAGACAATATCTGCGAGAGCTCGACCTTATTGTGAAAGTGTTGCGGAATCACTTCCTGTCTTATCCCAAAATCTTCTCGGCACAGGTGAGGAGTCCCTCCAACGTGAAGTAAACGTGAAAATATTGCACTCTTTTACAGTTTTGTCACGTTTATTGCAAAGCTATGACTCGTGTAAACAAACTGATGTGCGATATCCCTCAGGAGAGACGCACGATTTGTTCTAAAGATGTTTGTTTCTGACATGAGCTGCACTATTGACAAAAACAAGAAGTCAACACTGCTGGCAACATTTGTTTACTCGCAATTATTTTCAGTCTGGTTTGCATCATAATAATAATAATAATATAATAATAATCATTTTATTTAAGAAGCGCCTTTCAGGACACCCAAGGACACTTTACAGCAAGAAACGTATCAGATAAGATTGTGTAAAAACAATCGGTGCAAAGACCAACAGCAATAAATTGAAAAATAAAATGCATAAAACAAAGTTAAGAAGGATAAGCGAGTCTAAAGAGATGTGTTTTCAGAGCAGTCTTGAACAGAGAAAGAGAGGTGGTGTTTTGTAGGTCTGGCAGTAGAGTTCCAGAGGTGAGGGGCAGAGGAGGTGAAGGCCCTGCTCCCCATGGTGGAGAGGCGGGCAGAGGGTACATGGAGGTGCAGCGAAGAGGAGGATCTGAGAGAGCGAGAGGGAATGGAGATGTGTAGGAGGTCAGATAGGTACGGAGGGGTAAGGTTGTGGATAGCTTTGAAACTGAGGAGAAGAATTTTGAAGACGATGCGTGATTTAACCGGGAGCCAGTGGAGCTGCTGCAGGACAGGAGTGATGTGATTACAGGAGGAGGTTTGAGTGATGACACGGGCAGCTGAGTTCTGGACCTTCTGTAGCTTCTGGAGAGATTTGTTGGTGAGGCCATAAAGAAGGGAGTTGCAGTAGTTGATCCGGGAAGTCACAAGACTGTGAACAAGGATGGCTGTGGAGTGAGGTGTGAGAGAAGGGCGGAGACGGTTAATATTTCGGAGATGGAAATGGGCAGACCGTGTAACATTGTTGATGTGTGAAGTGGAGGATGACACTGAGACTCTTGACCTGAGGCGAGGAGGATATCAGAGAGTTGTTGAGGGGGACGAGAAGATGTTCTGATTTTGAAATAGAGTTTTTGGTACTGACAAGGATGATTTCTGTTTGTCACTGTTTAGTTGAAGTTAATTGTTGGAAAACCAGTGATTGAGCTCACTGAGAGTCCGTGAGGATGGAGGGTGGGTGAGTGGAGTTTGGTTTGGTTGACAAGTAGAGCTGTGTGTCATCAGCATAACAGTGGAAATGGACACCAAATTTGCAGAAGATGTGACCTAGAGGAAGAAGGTAAATGATGAAGAGGAGAGGTCCGAGGAAAGAGCCTTGGGGCACACCTTTGGAGACGGAGGAAGACAGAGAATGGAAGGATTTAAGCTGAATAAATTGAGTTTGTTCAGAGATAAGATTCAAACCAGTCTAATGGAGTACCTGAGATGTCAATGGAGGTTAGTCTGTTGAGGATAGAAGGCTGAACTTGGGTCAAGTAGAATCACAGTAAGAACTCTGCTGTTCCAGACCAACTCATGTTCATGTCTGTGTGGTCTTTTGTAGTGTTAGCATAATATCTAAGGAACTCGTAGATTGGTGTTAATCAAACTTTTATAAAGTAATCATTGGATGAGCATCTACAACTTATTAATGTTTGGAGTCAACCCCTTAGAAAACACAAAAATGGCTGTAACTCTGTCAGTTTTGGAAAAGTTGACCTTAAATTTGGTGTGGTAGTAGCTGAGAGTCATTCCCAGCACATAAACTGAGCGATGATACAGCTAGGCAAATCTTGTTATATCTAATGAGAACTTGCATAACGCCTTTTATAAGGCTTGATCAAACAACTAGAGCTTTGTTCCTTTTCAGCATTAAGTTATTTTAGTTCAAGACTCAGACATGAAATGTAGAGAGCGGTGTGCATTCCGTCAAGAAATGCTGGAAACGGAGAATAGATTACACAAAGTCACGGCAGGGATCCAACTTGGTTTGTAAATTTAGGGACGAGAAAAACGGAGTGGAAGTTGAGCTGCATGGATTGCTGCGGCTTCGCATATTTTGGGTTTTGGTAATCGGTGGTATCTATTGGGTGAGGAGGATAATTCTTTGTGAGGCCAAGAGAAACGCAGAACATGTAATTAAGTTGAGACAGGAACAGCATCTGCAGCCCCCACCAAAATAACCTCAAATATGTCTGTTGGAGCATGGTGAACTCTGAAAATATTCATGGTCATGTCAAGAAGCATGACTAGACTGGACTTTTTCTCAGACTTAGCAGTCGGTCAACGCTTCTAACTGTTTTCGACTTCCTGTGAACTCGACTCTGTCTGCAGGAACAACAAAGCAACACATCCAGTCTGCTTATTTGTGTCTAAATAACTTCCTTGGACATTTTGCTGAGATTTGTCAATCAGCAATTGTAGTACGTCTTAAACGATAGTTAGAAATCTGTTTTTAAACCATTTATTAAAGCGATTGCTTTCAGAGTGTATCTAAACTGACAAAAAGCTCAGAAACTTTGGCATTTGGTCAGAAAATGTGAGATCAAACCACCAACTCCCTGGATGCACGTTAGGCTCAAAACATGACCTAAATTAGAGACTTAAAATTCCTTGAATGCATATCACCCATTTCCTTTCACACCAAAGTTCTGAACTCGGACCATCTTTTATTGAGAAGACGGTCTTCTGGCTGTGGCCTTCTTCTTGAATGAGGTTGACTCCAAAAGTTCATTCAGTCTCTACGTTCAGAGTTTCCTTCTCATCAGTTTAATGTTCTTGATATTACATGGATGAAAAACATTACTGCTGCTTTGTTAACATGATCAAGAACATGCATGTTAGCTTCATTAGCTACATTGTCCCCCAGTGAGAGTGAGAATAATTGTATGTCTTGTGATGGACTGGAGACATGTCCAGGGTGTCCCCCACCTCTCACACAATGACTACTAGAGAGAGCACCAGATTCCAAGTAGGTAAATCATTGGATATTAAGTAAACTTTATTTAAGTAGCACCTTTTACAGGTCAGAAACCACAAAGTGCTTTACAGAATAAAAGACATAAAAACACAAGATAAGAACACAAACGGTAAAAGATAAAACAACATGTGTATGACATAAGACTACATAAAACTAATTAAAAGCCAATCTAAACAAGTGTGTCTTCAGCTGCCTTTTAAAAGTATTAAGAGAATCAACAAAGTCCATGCTCAATAATCCAGGTATACAATCCCAACATTTTTCAGTCGGGTCATCTGGACAGTTTCTGGAGAGAATCAAGGCAGCGCAAAGTCAGAGGCGATGCATGCGAAGAGGAGTAGGGCTCTAAAAGGAAGAACTATAATTTTAAAATGAATTCTAAAACGTACCGGTAGCCAATGTAAAGAGATTAAAACTGGCGTTTATGTGCTGTCTTTTCCGTGTGTTGGTTAAAGGCCTTGCAGCAGAATTCTGAACTGTCTCCAAACGATCAAGATCCTTCTTAGTCAAACACATGAAAAGACTGTACAATAATCCGGACAGGATGTAATAAAAGCATGGATAATCCTCTCTAATTTGGCTTTTGACACGAGAGACTTGAGCCTAGAAATATTTCTTAGTTGAAAAAAGCAATTTCTGATTAACCCACGAGAGTGGCACTGCAATGACATGGCAGAATAAAAAATAATGCCAAGGTTTCTGAGATTTGGTTTGACAGAAGAGGCCAATACACCAAGGTGTTGTTTAATTTCAGATATTTGATTGTCAGGAGCAATAATTAGAGTTTAAATTTTGTCACAATTAAGTTGCTGAAAGTTGTCAATGAGCCACTGTTTGATATTGTTAATACAGTTTAACAAGGAGGATAATTTGTGATGTTCAGAAGGTCTGAAGGAACAATGTAGTTGAATATCATCAGCATAGAAATGATAAGACACATCTGAAAACTGACTTATTATTTGGCTGAGGGGGAAAACAAGAAAGAGAATAGGTTCCAACACTGAGCCCTGAGGTACCCCACATAGCAGGCTCTTGGATTCTGACATTATTTGGTTTGCAGAAACGCTAACTGTTCTCCCATAAAGATAGGAGATAAACCACTCCAGTGCCAAGCCTGATGGACCGACTACATCCCGTAGCCTGTTAATCAAAATACCTTGTTCAACAGTGTCAAAGGCAGATATTAGATCTAGGACACAGGTGTGAAACTCCAGGCCTCGAGAGCCGGAGTCCTGCAACTTTTAGATGCGTCTCTGATGCCACACAGCTGAATCAAATAAGGAGGTCATTAGCAGGACTTTGGAGAACTTGACTGCACTGAGAAGCTAATTCAGTCATATGATCCAGGTGTTTTGGACCAGTGCAACATCTAAAAGTTGCAGGACTCGAGGCCTGGAGTTTGACACCCCTGATCTAGGAGAACCATCACCGTGGATTCTCCAGAGTCGGCTGACATCAAAATATCACTGTAAACTTTAAGTAAAGCAGTCTCTGTGGAGCGGAGCTTTCGAAACCCAGACTGAAATTTGTCAAAAATCTCATGTTTTTCCATGTGAGCGATTAGCTGCTCAGCCACGGGATCTTGGAGAGTGGCCTGTAATTTTCAAACTTTGTAGGATCCAGGTTTGCTTTTTTTAATAATGGCTCAACAACAGCATGCTTGAACAAGCTTGGAAACACCTGTTGAAATAGAAGTACTGTAAATATCTACAGTGCAGGGACCAATGACAGAAAAACCTTTTTTAACAACATCGCTGAAAGATTGTCATTTGGACCGGTAGAAATTTTCATTTTATCAAATAAAGATGAAATGTCACATAACGCCACGTGATCAAATGAAGTCAAGGAATAAGAAAGTGAAGAGCCAGAAATAGAGTTATGGCACATTGATGGACGAATGGTTCCTCTGACATTATTGTCTTTCATCAGAAAAAAGTTAAGGAAGTCATAATATCGATAGAAGGTAGTTAAGAAGAAAACAGGAAGGAAAGTAGAAGAAAGGGAGAAGACAGAAGGAAGGAGGTTGATGTAAGGAAAAAGAAGAAAGGCAGGTAGAAGGAAAGAAAAAGGAAAGAAGGAACAATGAAGGGAGAAAATAGTGAAGGAAATGGTTTTCCAGAACCCTGATCTGCTGCAGCCACAGTTCAGCAGATGTTTCTCGGCTCACTTGTCTTGTTGCTGCTGCAGGACGTGGAGGTGACCTTCAGTAACATCCTGGACATCCACGAGCTGACGGTGAAGCTCCTCGGACTCATCGAGGACGCTGTGGAGATGACCGCTGATGGCAGTCCTCATCCGCTGGTGGGCAGCTGCTTTGAAGATCTGGCAGAGGTTCGTACCAGAAACGTCCACGTTTCACTGCAACACATGGACGAACGTTTGAGGCCTCGTGGTGTTTCGTGCCAGAGTTTAAAGATAAGATCGTCATAGAGTTTAAAGATAGCTTGGGTTTTTAGCCTTTCTGGTCTAATCTTGAGGATATTGGACGTGGGAATCTTTACAATTTGTGTAGAGTTTAGAGGACTGGGATGTAATAATGAGACCATCGTTGATTAAACTAATGCCTCTTGATCAAACCTCAAACAAAATCCTGAACGTTGGAGAAAGAAACTAAATCATTTTCTAAACATTGTGAACATCATAAAAAGTTTGCTTGGATACAAATTTCAACTTTCTTTTAAAACTTTTTTATTTTTAATATAGGCTTTGTATAGATCAGGGGCTGCGGTAGCTCAGTGGTCAGTGCCGCGGTCTTGTAATCCTGAGGTTGCAGGTTCGAGTCCAGGTTGGATCAGGAAGGGCATCCGGCATAAAACACATGGCCAAATCTTTCATGCGAGTTGGCTCACTGTGGCGACCCCTGAAGGAGGAGCAGCCGAAAGAAACTTTCTTACTTTGAGGCTGTTCTATACAATAATAAATAAAAAAAACTAGGAAGTTCCTGGACAGACTTGGATGGGGACTGTCGCACAGCAGCCATTTTAGAGTTCTGTCAGGTGTTCTGAATGAGAAAAATGGCGTCTTCGTTTACGAATTACAAGTCAAGGTCACATATCAAGGTCAAAAGTTATACAAGGACTTTGCCTTTCTGGTCCATTGCTATAGATGCCTGCATTGCTGTATAATAGTTTGTTGACTGGTGTATAATGTGCTGTATTCAGTACTTTTGTTATGTGGCCATTTTTTCTACTGGGAGTAATGAGCATGAACTTTGATGTTTTGAACCACGTTGGCCATAACTGCCTCTGACAAGGCGGCGGGAGAGAGGGTGGACTCCAGAAACCATCAGAGCACCATCAAACTGGTTGGCCCACTATGTGAAGGTGCTGTTTATAAGACTGAGTTTGTTGTGGCTCCTCGGACTGATGAAGTCCTTTGGATGAAAGACGAAACGTTTCAACAAACAGAAACCGTCCAGAGGACCTGACTTAACTTTGATGGATATAGTCTCTGTGGCTGTTGCCATGTTCTTCCTGAGCTAATTAAAAAAATTAATATCCATCATCTTTAGCTTCTTCTTTCTTGTAAAACATAAGGGGGAAGTTGTATCTTGTTTTAAGAGGGCCAAGGCCACATATGCACAGAGGATCGAGGGTCAATTCATCTCACAAGACCCTCGGAGCATGTGGAGGGGCATTAAGTGCATAACAGATTATAAAGGAAGGAGCGAACAATGCCCCAAAGACCCATCTCTGCCTGATGCCCTCAACAAGTTCTATGCACGCTTTGAAGACCCGAACAGACCACCCAGCACCAGACTCACCTCGCCACCGGATGAAGAGCATCTCAGCGTGACCTCAGCAGAAGTAAGGAGTACCTTCAGGAGGATTAATCCGCACAAAGCAACTGGCCCAGACAACATCCCCGGAAAAGTGTTGAAGGAATGTGCTGATCAGCTCTGTGAGGTGCTGGCAGACATCTTTAACACCTCACTTACCCTGGAGACAGTTCCCACCTGCCTGAAGACTGCCACCATCATCCCAGTTCCAAAAAGTTCTACAGTGACTGGTCTGAATGACTATCGGCCAGTGGCCCTCACCCCGATAGTCGCTAAATGCTTCGAAAAACTGGTCATGACTCACATCAAAACAACCATCAACATCAACGAGGACCCTCATCAGTACGCATACCGTGAGAACCGATCAACAGAGGATGCAATCTCCTCTGTGGTCCACACTGCACTCAACCACCTGGAGCAGAAAAACTCTTACGTCCGTATGCTCTTTGTGGACTTCACATCCGCCTTCAACACCATGATCCCCCAAACCCTGATGGACAAACTATCCACACTAGGACTAAGCCCCTCCATCTGCAACTGGGTACTAGACTTTTTAACAAACAGACCACAGTTAGTGAGGATCCACAACCTCTCCTCCTCCACCATAACCCTCAGCACTGGCTCTCCTCAGGGATGTGTGTTGAGCCCCCTCCTGTTTACTCTGCTCACATATGATTGTGCAGCTACCCATCCAGGCTGTCACATTGTAAAGTTTGCAGATGATACAGCGGTGGTGGGATGCATCACAAACAATGATGAGTCCAGCTACAGGCAAGAGGTGGAACACCTGGAGAGCTGGTGCAGAGAGAATAACCTTCACATCAATGTGAAGAAGACAAAGGAGATGATTGTGGACTTCAGAAGGAACAAAAACACCTACACCCCCCTGAACATAAGAGGATCTGCGGTGGAAGTGGTCTCCAGCTACAAGTACTTGGGTGTACACATGAATGACAACCTCAGCTGGAGCAACAACACCACCAGCCTGATCAAGAAAGCTCATCAGAGACTCTACTTCCTCAGACGGCTGAGGCGAGCTGGTCTGGGAAGCTCAGTCCTCACCTCCTTCTACAGGTGTGCAGTGGAGAGCATCCTGTGCTCGAGCATCAATGTGTGGCATGGAGGCTGCACAGCTGCAGAAAGAAAAGCTTTGCAGAGAGTGGTGAAGGCTGCACAGAAATCTGTCGGAATCAGCCTCCCCACCATCACAGACATCTACACCTCCAGATGCAGGAAGAGGGCCACCTGCATCATGAAGGACCCCACCCACCCAGCACACACACTTTTTGCCCCACTCCCCTCAGGAAGGAGGTTAAGGAGCATTAAGTGTAGAACCACTAGACTGAGGAACAGCTTCTACCCTGAGGCTGTTAGACTCATGAATCTCTAACTAGAATAATCACTGTGAAAAACCATATCATGTTGCTGCTGATCTGTTTCATGTTGCTGCTGATCTGTTTCAATGTTGCTGCTGATCTGTTTCAATGTTGGTGTGTTCATGCGTGCACATCTGTTCACGGACTCATGTTCATGTTTGTGCTGATGTTCAATGTTTTATGTTATTAGTGCTTAGTGTATATTTAGTTGATGTTTTTCTTAGTTCATATCTTAGATGTCATTACTGTTTTTCTTATACATTTTATTGATGGATGTAACTGGGACCCTGTGTACATAATTTCGCTCCACCACATGTACCACATGAGGTGCGAATGACAATAAAGAAACTCTGACTCTGACTCTGACTCTGACTTGTTTGATACCTGTATTTATTTATCCTTATTATTAATAACACTTGAAAATCCTCTGTGTGTTTGTGCGTTTAGGAGCAGGCATTCGACCCCTACGAGATCCTCGCTCAGGACATTCTTGACGTGAAATTTGCCGATCACTTCGGCAGCCTGATGGCCCGCCCCACCGTTTGGCAGAATTTACAGGTAAGATGACTAACCCGAGTTTGTCTTAAAATATAATGTCAAATTTAAAAAATACTTCACTGTGCTTCCACCGTCGTATTAAAGAAATTATAAAAATGTGTTCATTTTTTTAATTAATTTATTTATTTTTGTATACTTCATATATTAAGATTTTTCATGAATGATTTAAAAAAGTCACAAAAATAATTCTGGAAGATTTAAAATAAAAACCAGTCAGCTGTGCGATCAGCTGTGCGATCAGCTGTACGATTAACAATCAGCCGTACGATCAGCTGTGCCATCAGCTGTATGATCAGCTGTATGATCAGCTGTACGATCAGCTGTATGATCAGCTGTGTGATCAACAATCAGCTGTATGATCA
>NC_056518.1:32233642-32240032 GCF_014905685.2 Nematolebias whitei | reverse complement strand
AGCTGTGCGACGATCAACAATCAGCTGTATGATCAGCTGTGCGATCAGCTGTGCGATCAACAATCAGCTGTATGATCAGTGATCAGTGGTATGATCAGCTGTGCGATCAGCTGTGCGATCAGCTGTTCAGGAATTCTTCTCTAGAACATAAAAATCCACAAAATACGACCGTTTTAATCTGAAGGAGTGAGTACTGGTCACACCTAGTATTCCGTGTTAATGTGTTCAGATGGTTTTGAAGTGAACCTGGGTGCCAGGTGGAACTTCTCTAATGTTTTTTGGGCACGTCATGACACGTGCAGCGTCCTGCGTGCACTTCATTCACTGCTGCTGTTTAATTTGGACATTCCTCACACGAACAGTGTTGAAAGGCTCGGTGGAGCTCAGTTTGGCATCCGTTGAAGATGTTTGTTGATTTTTCAGTCTGTTTTGTTGCCAGGTAAAGCACTACAAGACTCCACAGAGTCCACGCTCACTCACAGGAACACAATCCATCTTCTGCACATGCTGCTTGTGCATTGGTCAGCAGGCAAACTGTTGTCTTGTTTATAGTTTATTGTTTCTCGTCACCAGGCAAAAAGAGGGAATTGAAAACGCCCTCTGTGCATAATATGAGCAAGATAACTTGAAAAATAAGTGAAGTACCGTCTTCCACTTTGCTGTGTGGAAGCTTGCACTACTGACTTTAAGGCCACTATCAAAAACTGAGTTGCTGCATCAACATCCAAGATGGCTGCTGCCATTTGTGTATATATGTTAACATTATGAACAGGATCATTTGGAAAATAAGCAACGTACTGATTTCCATTTTGGTTTGTGGCTACATCTAGGCATAATGGTAAATGGACTGAACTTGTATAGCTCCTTTCTATCTTATGGAGACACTCAAAGCTCTTTACTCTACGATCTGAGCCTCATTTATCCATTCATACAGCACTCTACTAGATCTCTACCAAGCTAATTGAACAAATCATTCTAAAGAGACTAATCAGTGATTCATCACATTCATGCACCGATGGGACACACATCAGAGGCAACGAGGGGTTCAGTGTCTTGCCCAGGGACACATCGGCATGTGACTGCTGGTGGATTCGAACCCCCAACTCTTGCGTTGTAGGACTTCTGCTCTAACCACTCAGCCACAGCCGCCGTAAGAAAGGTCACAATCAACAGTTGGGTTGCCACCATACGTATATGTAAACCAGCTGTGGCTGTGTGGTTAGAGCAGGTGAATGTAAATGTAGTGGACTAGGCCTACGTCAAAACTAAGTCTAAGGTCAAAACTCTTGACCTTAAGAACCTTGTGGGACAGAAGCTGTCATTTCATGTATTTGAATCCATAAATACAGGTTCACCCATCCTGAGACTTTCTCTCTTGAAGATTCAAGTGAAAAGAACACTCTCTTTTTTATTATCATTACTATTTTACAAATGTTGATAATCAAAGTGTCTTAGTTCAAACCATTTTAGATGTTGCAGTGAACTAATCAATTTTATTAACTGAGTAATGATTTTTATTCTCATGCAAAGTTAGAACTCATGTTAAAAGCTGTTACAGAGTTTATGCATTTTCTGATTTCTGCCTTTGAATGAGCAAGTGTGTGCGTTTCCAAGGTTGGAGTCAAACGAAAAACAAGTTGTTGTGTTAAAACTGTCATGTTTTAGAATCCTCTCAGACGTAAATATAGATGTTTTGCACCTGTTTCTGAAACACGCCAAAACAAAACTCTCTCTGTCTGTGAGAACATTTCTGATCTGTCTCATAACAATTCTCGCTGTCTCTAACCTCTTACGTCACAAAACACACCCCGTCTGGTCGTTTCTGACCAATGAACAACTCCCAAAAGTGAACCGGGAAAGAGTCTTTAAAATGTCAGTACTTCCTGATCTACTCAGAGTTCTCGGAGTTCTAAGAGTTCTAAGAGTTCTAAGAGTTCTAAGAGTTCTGGAGTTCTAAGAGTTCTGGAGTTCAGTAGTTGCTAGAGTTCGGTGGGAGTTTTCTGCTGGAGAGTTTTCTGCTGGTTCTGCTCGAGTTCTGTCGGAGACAGGATGATCCTGACATGACAAAAGCTCTTCCGAGTTCCATGGGATTATAACTATCACTAGCCACTACTTCTGACGAGCTACAGCCACAATCAGGAGACGCTGGACAGGTAGCGTTAACGGAACTCCATATCTGCTGATGAATCTTCAGAAAGGTAATGGATCAAGTTTCCTACCAAGCGTACCGATGGAGAGCTGAGTTCTGATGGAGAGTGTCAATTCTGGTGAACATTCTTCCCCTCCCATACCATCTTAACTCCCTCTAAACTTCTTTCATCTCTAAACTTTTCTATCAAGTAGAAATTCTTCCAGATATTTAGAAATGTCTGTGTAAAGTGCTTATTCACATCCGTGTGGGTAAAAGATCATAGTTGTACAGTTTTATAAATGCCTGTGGTGCAGCAACGGAAAAATCATGGCCGTATGATTTTTCCTGAGTGATTGCTTTGTTGTTATTTTCATAATTTGCCAAATTAATGTAAATGTTTGATGTTAAATTTGATTCTGTAAATAAATGACCGCATTCATTTTGATGGGTCAAATATAAATGACGTCTCACGTTGCATTTCCTTAAATTCAATGCACGTTTTATTCAGTCCAGAAAAATGAGGAACCCGCGTTAAATGATGAATATATCCCAGCATCTGTTCATCTACATAAATATTAAAGTTAAACGCAACTCAAGTCCCTCAGCGATGGTGGACATCTGTGTACAGCTTGTAGGTGATAGTGTTGTGAATTAACAACAACTACTGAAGAAGTCAAACCAGTCCAGAGCACCCGACTCAACCTTGGTAGATACAGAGGAGAAGGGGATTAATGAACTCCCTCCAGTTTTCCTTGATGGATTTTAGGTGTTTTAAGTGTATGAAGTTTTTTTTCCAACACAAAGTTTATAAATCTATCGTGCTCGTGTCACTCAACATCTGTTTCTGTTTCCAGTTGGTTGCAGAGGGCTTTAAAGAGTTTGTCCAGTATGTCCTCCCCCAGCTGATGAAGGCTCCAGTGTACCACTGTATGCACTACTTTGAGCTCCTGCAGGTATGTTCCCAGACTTGAATACATTTAAGTTTTCAACAGGTCAGAAAGCAACTTAAAGATTCATCTCGGGTATTTAGAGAGAGCTTTTATTGCACCACTGCTTCAGAGACGCTCGTCCAAGGGGATTTTAATCTTAACTGGTTTTGTAATGCATCCGATCATCTAAAAGAGGCATGTGGCAATCTTTTCTTCCTTACACAGATAATCAGGACCCTGCCAAGTCTACCCTGACTTGATTCTATCACATGGATAAAATGTCTGCCTCAGGAGGTTTTGATCCTGTTTCAGGGACCATTGTCCGATCAGATGCATTAGAAACACTTGCAGGAAAAGAACTCTCTCGGTTGGTGGTTGAGAAAAATTTCTAAGTTTTAATGAACAAGCTTTTCTATCCAACTTGGCAGGGAATGAAATTCACTTAACTTTCAATAGTACAGATGTGGATCCTGCACTAGAACATTTTCATCTTTCCTTTCGGTGGTGAATGAACATGCTCCCCACAAAGGCTGCGAATAAGAGACGGATGGAGCACCTGGTTTACAGGTGAAGTTTCCTCACTACTGCAGTAAAGAAGCTTGATCTGTTGCCAGACGCACGGGGAAAACAAGAAATGGCTTACGTTTATTAGACAACTGACAAACGGGTGCACCTCTGCAAGTAGAAAAGCTGCATCACATTGTTTCATGATTTCCAAATACCTCAAGTGTTTCTATTATTTCACTCAGAAAATAATCCACTGGATTAGATCGATTGATTTTAATAATCCTGTCCTGGAGAGTTCATGTAATAACTAATAACTGAACAAAAAAATTGTTTGGTTGTGTTTGGTGTGCAAGGCAGTATTTATTATTGTAAAGTACCTGCTGGTATGTTTGAATTGGAAATGCCCTCTGCTCGTGTGTGGTTACATCTAGGCATCAGAAAGTTTCCTTTCAAAAGATGGGTTGCCACGTCAAAATCCAAGATGGCCGCCACCATATATATTTGTAAACTGGCCACCCCAATAATTTGAAGAAACTGCTTTCTAGTTTTATGTTGCTTTCTAGTAGTTTCTTCACATGACTGGAGTGGCCAAAGATTAATCTAAGGCAGGGATGTCAAACTCTTACAAAAGGGGCCAAAATTAAAACCTTTTCCAAACTAAGGGCCAGTTTCATAATCTACATTAACTTAAGATGCCCAACATCTTTTCTTGGTTGCAGGTTCCTCAAAAAGTGTTTGATTGGTCTCATTTGACATCATAATCAAAGATGACTAAAGAAAATCAAGTGAAAAAAGTATTTTACTTTTAAAATAACATCTTGGGGGCCAGATTAAATGTCAACGAGGGCCACATTTGGCCCCCGGGCCTTGAGTTTGACATGTGATCTATGGTGACCCAGGCCACCATTGGCCACCCACTGGCTGCACCACTGCGCCTGCTGGTGGATAAAGTAGGTAGGCAGGGCGCTCGGTTCTGTTGACAGGGCGGGGTGCCCTGCTTGTATAATGGTAGGGGAAACACTGCACTTGAATATCTCGCTCCAAAAACATTTAGGTTTACTTTGATTCCCTGTTCAATTTTAACCCAGAAAAACATTCATCTCGAAAACCACAAACATCATTGTTCAAATCCCTCCGTGACGGGGACATCGGTGTACGGCTGTCAAGTTGTCACATCATATGAAGCTGCATGTTTTTTTTGTGTGTGTGTGTGTGTTTGTTTTTGCAGCAACTTCAAGAGCGCAGTGCCGACCAGGATGACAGAGAATGTCTGAAGCAGGCTCTTACCGCCTTGCTAAACCTTCAGAGTAGCATGGAGCGAATACTTGCTAAATACCATATTCGTCGCGTCTTTGCAAGGTACTACAGGAAATAACGTTGTGCTGTTTTCTCTTCGTTAAACTGAAGTTTCAGCACTAAAGAGGCTTTGCTCTTCCTGTTGATCTCCACTCCTCCCTTATAGTGACCCTATATACCGCTTGTACAGCCGGCAGGTTCGCAGCAAACAACAAGCCGTCAAGCGCATGACGGAGGTCCAGAAAAGCATCGACGGCTGGGAGGGGAAAGACATTGGTCAGTGTTGCAGTGAGTTCATTCTTGAGGGGCCGCTGTTTCGAGCCGGCGCTAAACATGAGAGACACATCTTCCTGTTTGATGGCCTCATGATCAGCTGTAAGGCCAACCAAAGTTCACGGCTCCCGGGGTCCGGTAGCGGCGCAGAGTACCGCCTCAAGGAGAAGTTTGTGCTGAGAAAGATTCGTGTTGTGGACCGCGGAGACACGGTGGAGCTGCAAAATGCTTTTGAACTAATAGGCAAAGATGAAAGCAGCTCAATTTTTTGTGCACGGACATCAGACGACAAAGCTCTTTGGATGGCAGCACTGGTGACTCTTCAGTACCGTTCCACGTTGGATCGTATGTTGGACACGGTGCTGCTAACTGAAGAACAGGAGCATCCTCTGAGGCTGCCGTCCCCAGAGTTTTACCAGTTTGCTGAGCAAGACTCTGGAGAGAATATAGTGTTTGAGGACAAAGTGCAGAGCAAAACTGGTATCCCCATCATCAAGGCTGGCACGGTGGTCAAGCTCATAGAGAGGCTCACCTATCACATGTACGCTGGTAAGTAGCACTTGTACAAAAATAGATGTTTTTTTTTTTAGGGATTTATTTTATAATGCATTTTAAGTGTTTATTTAGCTAATACTTTGTTTTTTTTGTAGATCCCAACTTTGTGCGCACATTTCTTACCACGTACCGATCATTCTGCAAACCCCAGGAGCTTCTTACCTTGCTTATAGACAGGTACGGTTTACGAGAGCAGCTACAGGATGTCTGTTGCTCCGGTTCTTCCATGTGAAGTTTGTCCCAATACACTTTAGATTGCAGGGATCTAGATTACTGTTACAAGCAGGCATGTCTGGTATGAGATTCTGACGTCCTTGACCAAAAATAACGCGTTACAGATTTAAAAACTAAAATTATAACATGCATTACATGAGTAATTAGCTTTAATCTGAAAACAAGTCGGAACAGATTTATTGTCCCCCGTCGCTGAGCGAAGAGGGGGAATTGGAGATGTCCTTCGTCTGTGCATGTTGTAAGCATGCCACGTTAAAATCCAAGATGGCTGCCACCATAAATGTCTGTCCGTCTTGTGAACTGAAAATTATCTGGAGAAATAAGCAACTTGCCGACTTCCATGTTGGTGTGTGGCTGCATCTACGGTAGGTGTAAGAAAGGTCACTAAAAAAGTGTGTTAAGTCAAAATCCAAGATGGCTACCTGTGTGTGTGTGTGTGTGTGTGTGTGTGTGTGTGTGTGTGTG
>NC_056518.1:32231623-32233542 GCF_014905685.2 Nematolebias whitei | reverse complement strand
TGTGTGTGTGTGTGTGTGTTTCTATGTGTGTGTGTGTGTTTCTATGTGTGTGTGTGTGTGTGTGTGTGTGTGTGTGTGTGTGTGTGTGTGTGTGTGTGTGTGTGTGTGTGTGTGTGTGTGTGTGTGTGTGAACCAACCACACTTCAGTCATTTGAGGAAGCTGCTTTCTACTTTTTATATTGCTTAAAAGTAAAGTCTCCTCAAATTATTGGGGGCCAAGGCCACCATTAGCCTCCCCCTGGCTCCTGCACTGCACCTGGTGGATTTAATTGCTCTCAAGGATCCGTCACTCTGCGCGGCCTCGGATAAGAAAAGGAAAAAAAAACCTACCTCTGTTCTTCTCCAGTGTAACTCCTACCTTCTTGAATGTCTTCCATCAAAAACATTTAGGTTGACTTTCATTCCCTGTTCAGTTCCGGTCCAGAAAAACACTCGGGTTGAGAACCACAAACATTCACTCTTCAAGTCCCGCAGCGACGGGGAACGTCAGTGCGTTGCTCGTTCACCTGGTAACATGCTAACTCTTGTAGCTTGTTGGTTTGTTGTCCTGTGGTGTGTGAGCTGTTGGATAGAATGAACCGATGGGGTAGGACAAACACAAAGATTTGTCTTTAATTTATTATTAATAATTAACATGTAGGAACGGCACAATAGAAAAGTTTAGTCGTTTTAACATGAATTTTTTACATGGTGGTATGCCTTGAAACCGGGAGTTGGAGCGTGCTGATGCATTGTGGGTATCCTGAGAGTCTTGAACGTCGTCTTTTCTCAGGATCAATATCCCTGGGTCAGCAGAGAAGGAGAAGGAAGAAGAACGACAGACCATCTGGAATGGTAATCCACCAACGGCAGCCGAACTCCAGAGGTTCAGGAAGGAGTACGTGCAGCCGGTCCAGCTCAGGTATTAAAGCCGACCAGACTCCGATCCCTCCTCGTGTTGATCCAGTTCAGGGTCGCAGGTAACCAGTACCCGTTATAGGGCAGGGGTGTCCAAACATTTTCATATGTGGGCCAAAACCGTGAAGAGGAAAAAAGACACGAGCCACAAAAATGTAAATTAAAAGATAATAATCAGCATGTTTTTATTGATTTAACTCAACGTAAACAATATTTTGGAGAAAGGACAAAATGTACTCGTTTTGGTGGAGGAGGTGTTCTGAACTGTTGTAGATCCAAAACATGAAAAGCTCCATAAACATTAATCTTTTATTAATTTATCCATTCATCCATTATCTTTACCCGCTTCTTGCATTTTGGGTCACGGGGGTCGCCGGTGCCCATGTCCAGCAGTCACTGTGCGAGGGGCGGGGGACACCCTGGACATGTCTCCAGTCCATGACAGGGACACATGGAGACAAACAATCATTTTATTAATTTATTATTTAAATTTAATTTACTTTATTTTATTGATTTCTCGCCAAAGGCTTGTATTAAACTTAATATTGCTCATTTTGAGACTTTTTAATTAGTTTTGCTGTTAAACCTAAAAATTATGATCAAACCTACAGGCCCCACCCTTAAACTGCAAATGTGGGCCGCACTAAATCACTCCAAGGGCCACAAATGGCCCCCGGGCCGCACTTTGGACATCACTGGGTTTGAGGATTAATTCATTATGAATTTAGTATTTTAAACCTCGGGGCACCATCTTCTCTTGAAGATTCATTTCATTAGTAATCAGTCTCATTAAATAGCTCAAGAAATATGAATTATTTTCGTTCCATAAAAATCAATTTTCAAAAATAAACGAATTGTGCAGAGCTTGTCTGATGGAGAAATAAGATAATAGAGAAAATCAGAAGTACTTCCAAGTAGATCTTTCTGCTGGGGCACCATGAATCACCTGTGAATACAGAAAACGTTCGTCCTACCGAGCGGACCTGCAGCTTCCAGGTGGACGGAGCGGACCTGCAGCTTCC
>NC_056518.1:32221805-32231613 GCF_014905685.2 Nematolebias whitei | reverse complement strand
CTGCAGCTTCCAGGTGGACGGAGCGGACCTGCAGCTTCCAGGTGGACCGAGCGGACCTGCAGCTTCCAGGTGGACGGAGCGGACCTGCAGCTTCCAGGTGGACCGAGCGGACCTGCAGCTTCCAGGTGGACGGAGCGGACCTGCAGCTTCCAGGTGGACCGAGCGGACCTGCAGCTTCCAGGTGGACGGAGCGGACCTGCAGCTTCCAGGTGGACGGAGCGGACCTGCAGCTTCCAGGTGGACGGAGCGGACCTGCAGCCGGGTCTCTCGAGGGTCGTCTTGGGCGATGGGGAGACGGTAGTTTTCCCACCTGGATTCGTTCTGGTGGTGGGCTGTCTCGGTACGCTGGTGAAGTGATGGACTTTAAGGATCCGGTGGTGAAACGTAGAACTGGATCAACAGAACTTTCCAAAGTCCCTTCTTAGTTGGTCACTTGGTTGAAACTGGATCAAAACTTCAACTCTGCTCTACAGAACTTTTACGTGAAAAACGAAATATTTTACTTAATTTGGTCGGGGTCAGTTTTGCTTTAAGACCCGATGAGCCTGGTTTAGGGCGCTATCTAAGGACCATCATGGGGTGAAAGGCGGGGTGCACCTGAACAGGTGGGCCACCACCTGTTCACCTTCACACCTCAGGCCAAACCAGAATTACCAGTTAGAAAAAAACCTTCATGTTCAGGGGCCAATGGGAGGATTCAGTTCACTGCACCGATGACCAGAATTAACTGTGCAAAACATTAAATAACATTCAGACTCATTTGAATTAGTTCCTAAATAAAATGGGTTTAAATTTTCAGTCCAAAATGTTGCGTTCACATTGAGTGATAAAAATCACAAGTTTTCCAGATATTTAGATGTTTTTAAGTTTCACAATTTAGCCAAATGTAAAACCATTATTCTAACTTGGCCCACTTCATTCCCTGACATGACCTTCAACAAGTGTCTCTGCCGTTTATTGTTTATTTATTTTGTTCAAGTGTTTCTCAAAGGAATGCATATCTTTATTATTTTAAATCCACCGTGCATGTCTCATTACTTTTACAGCTGTTAATATTTGTCCTTTTTTAGTTTTGAATGGCAGCAACTGTTCAAACTACAAACTGAAGCACTGGTGTTTGCTAAACTAAAACTGTCTATCGATTGATTGTATGGGTTTACAGACGGTGGTCCTCAGAGGACTGTTTAAACATTTAAATAAAGGTTCTCCGGCTCTGCTCTAAAAGTTTGACATGAAAGGAATGTCGGACCTTTTATTGATTTGATTATTTCTGTTCAAATGCACGATTAAACCTGGAGTTTCATAATGAAAGCTCCTCTTTGACACGGAGAGATTCACATGGAGATCACTGCCAGCGTGTTCGTCCTTCACAGGGTTCTCAACGTGTTCCGTCAGTGGGTGGAGCATCATTTCTACGACTTCGAGAACGATCCAAACCTGAGAGCTCGGTTGGAGAACTGCATCGCCACCAAAATTCAACTTCGAGGTCAGTCACGAGGAAACTTTCCCTCGTCTTGACTTCTGATACTCAAGATAATGTAACGAAACTTTAAACACACGCATCATCACTGGAGACCGTGTCGCAAACACCACCCAGCTCCTACGTCAAGGTCATAGATCAAGGTCAAAGTTAAAAAGGTCTTTGCTTGTCTGGGCCATTGCTTTTGTTTGTTGATGGGTGTATAATGTGGTGGATGCAGTACTGTTGTCAACACCGTGGGATACCTGGACACCTGTGATCTGCTCATGGCAGCTCTCACACCGACCCTCTGACTTTAGAAAATAATTTACTCTGGGTTTGAGACTTATTTTTGTCACTGCGTAATTTTCCTTCTTTTACGTCACAGTTGTGCGTTTCTGTACAGCTGTGGGTCTGCAAGGCTTTCATGCACGATTCATGTTTTATTTTGTTTTTTAGGCAAGTCGATGAGAAAATGGGTTGAGTCCATCAATAAAATCATCAAGAGGAAACTTCAGACTCAGTCAAACGGCATCAGCCACTACATCACCTTCGAAAGCCCCCCTCCTCCCATCGAGTGGCACATTTGCAAAACCAGCCAAGTGGACTTGTTCGGTCTCATGACCCTTCACCCGATAGAGATCGCTCGCCAGCTCACGCTGCTAGAGTCTGAGCTGTACAGGTAAACACTGCAGGTCTGACAGGTGAAGGAAGGTGAACGTGAGTAATGGAACGCTGAATCTTGGTCCGCAGAGCCGTTCGACCGTCTGAACTTGTTGGCAGTGTCTGGACCAAAGAGGACAAAGAAAAGAACTCGCCAAGCTTGCTCCGCATGATCAAGCACACCACCAACTTAACGCTATGGTTTGAAAAGTGCGTCCCGTCATGTTTCTGCTTTGGCTTTAGGGTTCTTGGGAGTAAAATGGAACTGTGTTCACGCTCGTTTGTTGCAGATGTATTATAGAAACGGAGAACATCGAGGAGAGGGTGGCGGTATTATCACGCATCATTGAGATCCTGCAAGTGTTCCAGGAGCTCAACAACTTTAACGGTGTGCTGGAGGTGGTCAGTGCCATCAACTCTGCCCCGGTCTACAGGTTGGACCACACCATGGAGGTGAGTCGGACCTCTGTCGGGTCAGGAAGCTTGGGTTATTTCTAGAGCTGCTGCAAAACATCTAACCTCACATTCGAGAATTACACAAGTCCAGGTTCTCTCGCAGAAACTGATGCGATTTAATCAAATCTGTGACGTTTCGCTTCCTCCTTCCCACAGGCAATACCAGAAAGGAAAAAGAAAATCCTGGATGAAGCCGTGGAACTGGGCCAGGACCATTTTAAGAAATACTTGGCTAAACTCAAGTCCATAAACCCACCCTGTGTGCCTTTCTTTGGTAAGTCCCGTACACTTTGCTGTGCACGTAAGATTAAACAAAAAGCTCCCTTTTAATTGTGACGTAACTATTGGGATCACCTGTTCTGTCACCAGAACACCTCAGGAACAATCGGACCAACCGTAATGAACCTTTAAGAAACGAATCACTGCATGTACAACTGATAAACTGCTGGAGTCGCCTGATTCAAGATGGCTGCTACAGCAAACTGCATTTTTAAAAAATGGGCAATTTACAGATATTGACTTAAAATTTGGTGTGGCAGTAGATGAGAGTGATCCCTAACACATAATCTGAGGATTAACTGATTGTACACGTTTTGAGTTAAACCCTCTAAATGTCCTTTTCCTGAGAGGAAACATTGACCCCCTTATGAAAAATACGATGACCGTCATTTCCCGTCTAAAGAACGGACCCGAGCGAAATGTTCAAGCTCAGTGTTTATGGCGGCAGGAAGCCCGTTAAAAATAAAAATATAAATTAGCCGCAGCATTGTATAAACCGCTGCGTTCAAAGCGTGTGGAAAAAGTAGGGGCTTATACCAGGAAAGTACGGTAATTATTATGTTTGTCCAGTGCGTACTGGTCAGTCTTTTAAAACTATGTCGAAATTTAAATGACTTTTTAAAATTTTAGCTCTTCCAGGACATTTAGTTTTACAAAATTCCACAATTCAGTATTAAAACCAAACCGTGTCAATTTGTTAATTTTAAAGCAACTTTAGGAAAAAGGCATTTCCCCATTTATAATGACCAAATGTATCATCTTTAAAATGTAAAATGATTAATATCTGGAGTTTATAGAAGGCCCCTTCAGTCCCTCACCGGCCAGATCCGGTTTTTGGTTGAACCTGCAACTTGTGGATCCACTGCTTTGTACCAAATGTTACTGCTGATTTCAGTCGCTGCATTAACTCCTGTCTAAATAAAGTTTGAATGAAACGACCTCCAGTCAGATAGACGACAGGTTTTCTTGGCTGCAGGTTCATCAACGAGAGTTTAACTGGTCCCATTTGATGCTCTCTGTTGCTCTTTCCACATCAAAATGAAGGATTACTGAAAAATCCAACCTTTTTTCTGGCTTCAAAGTTGAACTGTCCTGAGAGGCCTGCACTAAACAAAGTGAGAAACAATAAAAACATATTTACATTTAAAATATCTTGGGGGCAGATACGATGTTATCGAGGGCCTGATTTGGCCCACGGGCCTCCACTTTGACACACTTGAGATAAATGTATGCTATCACATTATCATACCACCACATTGGATGCACGTTGACCATTTCAGCTGTGTTACTACCCAACTTCACGGCCCAGACGAGCACCTGGGGTGGGTTGGCTCCAACCCGCCTCGCCACCCCGTTACATTCATAAATCACACCAAGGCGTCCGAGTCCCGGAGGTGGTGAAGCTCACGGTGCTACCTGAAGCGTTTCTGCTTCATCAGCCAACATTGAGGCAAAGACGACAGACGACTACTAATAACTTCAAATAGTTCCTGCAGTGGATGTTTTCATGTCGCAGAGCGACAGGATTATAATTTACAGTGAAATTCAGTAAGAGTGTAAATTTAACATTGCACAATATAAAACACTTTGTTTTATTGTTGTTTAGTGTTAACTAATCGTAGCAAACGAAGATAAACTCATGCAGGCAGAAGTTCAATATATATCTACAAATAAAACACACGAAACACAACACAGCTAGCTTCAAGCATTAGCCTTTAATGATGCAACGTAATTAGAACGGATCAATTATGACAGAAAATGGAGGATGTACCTGCAGTGACCTTCGTACAGATGAACATGTGGTACTTCCTGTTTCCAGGTCGGCCGCAGGGCTTTATCATCTTTTACATTTTTCCAAACTGTTCGGTTTTTGAAATGTAATAAATTGTATTCCACCCTCTGAACTCTGAGTTACGTGTCCTGCACTGACGAGGCGTTTCACTTCAGGACAAATTGTGATGGCTGATTGGTCAGTTGCTGACGAGCCTGCTGGATTGATCGATGGGTCACGTCAAGTGTTTTAACTTTTGGAGCCTCAACTAACCTACATTAGCCAAAACAAACATGGCAAGGACTCGCAGGTTAACGGACACTGAGCTAAACTTGGCGTGGCAGTAGCTGAGAGTCGTCCACAACAGACTTGAGTGCGATATCGGACATGTTGTTTTTCAGCTTTGACCAAAACGGTTACAACTCCATGGCTGTGACTCTGGGATGAAAGGCAGCGGGCGATATGCTCCGTCAACAAATGTTTGGCATTAATTATTGATTCCCTGTGATTCTAACCTAAATACACCACCACCACCACCACCACCACCACCGGCTGCAGTTTTCACCTCTGCTCTTCTTTCTCAGGTATTTATTTAACCAACATCTTAAAGACGGAGGAAGGCAACCCTGACTTCCTCAGATGCAACAACAAAGATCTGATCAACTTCAGCAAGAGGAGGAAAGTGGCTGAAATCACAGGAGAGATCCAGCAGTACCAGAACCAGCCGTACTGCCTGAAGGTGGAGGCAGACATCAGGGTGGGAGCTCCTGCACACGACGGTTGTTTCCAGCACCAGCAGCGCTCATTTCTGGAAGAGTAACGCTCTCTCTTCCCGTCACAGAAATACTTTGAGAGCCTAAACCCGATGGGCACCATGGACGAGAAGGAGTTTTCAGACTACCTGTTCAACAAGTCGTTAGAAATTGAGCCGCGGAACGCCAGGCAGCCTCCCAGATTTGTGAGTAATCTTTGTAATCGCTGATTTAAGCAGCAGCGTGCGGCGCTTCCTGTCAGGCGGTGCAGCTAATGGTGCGAAACACTGACGTCTGCTTTTCTTCAGCACTTAACTGGTTCCACAGTTTTTGTTCCATTTCAACAAATCATGTCTCAAAACGTTCGGCTCATTCAGGAAGTTCCTGCTGGGACTTTGTGTATCTGTGCCGTTTTTACTTTTTGAAATGTTTAGCTTTGTCGGCCATGTTTTTATCGTTGAAAATGATTGGAGCTCTTCAAACCCTCTGAGCTGTTTACAACCTTTTACTGCTCGTTTCAGCTGTGGTTCTGGCTTTAGCTTCAGCTTCCTTTGGCTGCTTTCAGTTTTTTTTTTAAATATAATTTCAGACTAATCTTTTCAGCCTCTCTGCCTATTTCACCTTATCCCGCTCATTTCTGCTGTTTTTTGCTGCTTTCAGCAAACGTCAGCCGTTTAATTGGACTTGCATTAACAGTTCAGTGATGAAACCTTTTCAGCTGGTTTCAGCTTCTTCTGCAGCTTTCAGCTAAAATCATTTGTCAGTAAACATCCACACTGCTCTTAAGCAGATGAATTTGTAGCTTGAGTTTCGGCTCTGCTGGGTCACAGCAGCTGAACTTGTTTATTTTTCCCACATTGTGCCTCACCAGTTAGTCTTGCCCAGCACCAAGTTCTTTATTTACAGAAGAACTTGACTGTAGGGAACAAAGTTTCAGAAAGTTTTGTCGGCTCATGGTTGACTGAAAACAAACAGTTGGACCAAAGCGTAGAAGAAGCGAACAGTCGTCGAACTCTTGCTCATGAAAACGAGTCCGAAGCGTGACGTCGGTTTACTAAAGACTGAGAGCAATCTGACGTTCTGCTCGATTTAAATAAAATGATAAAGCTTCGGTGTTCCTAAAACTATGAGAGATGTTATAATTAAATCCCGCCCCTCCATGTAAAACAAATCAGTCATTTTATGACTAAAATATAAAAATTAATTTCAAAACATTTTTTCAGGTGTTGAATTTGTTTATATTGTTCTTACCTTGCTGCTTTTTGTTTAAATGTACTTTTTTTTTTGGCTTCGGTTATTTGAGGCTTTAACAAAGTATGGACTGTGACTGACATATTATCGTTGGGAGGCGGGACATTTGTACACGTGCACGACCTCCGACTCCAACATGCAACATGGTCGCCTTCAAACAAACATCTAGGCCTCGGGTGGGATTTTACGTTTGGTTATTTTCAAGGTTTGACAGAAACCGCTCCAGCTCCATGACCTGAGTCGTGAACGCAGCACGTGCACCTGAATAAATGTGTTCTGCTGCAGTAATGGCTCATCGTCACCAGAGGGCGCTGTTGCGCTGGTTGTTAGAAATAATCCAGGAAAGCAGAGTTCATGAATTAAATCTTTGGAAATATTAGAAGCAGCTCTAATGAAGATCTTTTCCCAAAATATGGCCCAGGTTTCTCCTCTTGTTAAACTCTTCTCCCTCGTCTCCAGCCGAGGAAGTCCACGTACCCTTTGAAGTCCCCGGGGATTCGACCCGTGCGGACGTCTACCTCTGGCACCCTGAAGGGCCACCCCGTGCCCCTGGAGCGGGACCCCGCACACAAGATCACCTTCCGCAGCATCGCTGAGAACGACCTGGAGCCGCTGGCGTCTGCCTCGGTGCCCACCTCTCCCAACACCCCCACCCCGCCGCAGTCGGCCTGTTCAGACCTCAGCTCGGTTTTCGAGCACGACCTCAGCAGTTCGTACGGCGGTGAGTCGAGCAGCTGCTGAAACGCAGACGGGTTGTTTGAAGCTCTTCATTTGCGTGTGTGTGTTTTTACAGGCACCAACTCCATCTTCGCCACAGTGATGCTGCCGCCTTCAAGTGAGTACGCACTTTTCTGTAGCTCGTTTACTCCTGGAGCATTTATGTGGAGGTTTTTAACGTTTGGTCCGTCTTGCTCGTCTCAGAGATACAGTCAGCCTCGTGCGGCAGCCTCCACCAGCTGGGAGAGGAGCTGAAGCCGCCTCCTTTGCCTCCTCGAAGGAAAGACACCGTCTCCGAAGCAAAGGTAAGAGAAGTGCTGGGAACGATTGCAGAACTGTTCCTCTGGAGCTCGGACCAGAAATGCACTGGAAATCAAGACTTTTGTTTATAATCACTTTAGTAAAAGTATATAAACTTATAATCCTTAAAACAAGCCCCGGCAAGAATGATGGAGTCGCCACTCTGACGAAAACGTGCACATTTCTAGTCACTGGTGATTTCTTCCCACAGGGCAAAAGATGTGAAAACGTTCCTTTCAAGAAAGACACGTGGTGTCAACGGCATGTCCTGCAAGTAGTCCTGGTCTGAGTCCAGTTGAAAAGTTCTGCTGGAAACTAAGGGAACTGGTGCACGACCTGCAGAGCTGATCTAAGAACAGCAACAAGAAACAGCTGGAGGCAGATCCATGAAACTCTCAATAGTTCGGTCCAGACCTCAGAAAACTCAAGTTGCTATGAAAACCAGAGGAGGTGCAACAAAGTACTGGTTTTTATTTTTTGTCTATAAAAAGTAATTGTAACAAACCAACAGGTTTATTTATTATTTAATTTCTCGTAGGAAAGTCCCTATAGAATATTGGCTGACACGTCAAAATCCAAGATGGCCACCACCATATGTAGAAATGTAAACCTTCCACAAAGATCATTTGAGGAAACTCTGCTTTCTAGTTTATAAATAGTTTAGTTTCCTCAGTTGATGAAGTGGCCAAAGATTCATCTATGGGGGCCAAGGCCACCGTTGGCCACCCCCTGGCTCCTCCACCGCACCTGATGGTGGATAAAATGACTCCTCCTCCAGGAGGAGCTCCACCTCAGAGAAAAAATAAAAACCTCCCTCTGTTCTTCAGAGTAACTCCTGCATCTCGACAGACAGAAAACTGAGTGAAAAAGTCTAACGTGAATAAATATTGAACTTTGAAGTAAAGATTTCTGAGCTCATGACGTTTTTATTTTTTTATTTTTGTGTCACAGCTGAGCCCCCGGCCCGACAGTCCTCCTGCCATCCCGCCCAGACTGCCTCCCCCTCTGCCGAGGAACCAGCCTCGACCACCGGTCTACAACGGCCCCCCCATAGACGGGCCCCTGCCCAGCCCGCCTCCTCCCCCACCTCGAGACCCTCTTCCAGACACGCCTCCCCCGGTGCCCCAACGGCCCCCGGAGATCTTCATCAATTACCCCCAGCCTTCGCCCGTGGGCCGATACCACTGGGAATTTGGCAGCTCCCCGAGCTCGCCCAACACCCCCCCCAGCACGCCGTCCCCTCGGATCCCGAGGCGGGGCTGCCCGCTCAGCGCCAGCCAGAACAGCCTGTGCCCCGTCCCCATCACCGCCCCGCCCGTCCCCCCACGCCACATCTCCAGCCCGCAGCTCCCCAAACTCCCACCAAAGACGTATAAAAGGGAGGCGCTGCAGCCGCCGCTCCAAGGCCTCTCATTGGTGGAGAACACGAGCAGCAGCCAGTGATGCTGCAGCGTCCGCCTATCCACCGAACCACCCCAGAAACTGATCTGGGAACAGAGAAAACTGCTCCACACACTCCAAACTCTGCAGGGCATCAGGGGACCACACAGGAATAAAACCTGAGGACGACGTCTTGTTTCCAGTTTGGACGTTAAAGTCTGAAGTTTTTGATTTGAGCTGGTTTCATTCCTTCACAATAAGAGTCTCAGCTGGTTTCAGTCCTTCACAGTAAGAGTCTGTCACGAGTGCTAACCTCAGAAACTTCGCTCTAAACACCTGAAATGATCGTTTCATCGATGAATCAAACGCTGCAGCCTAGACCACCACGAGCACTGACTTTAGTCAGCGCTCAGGGTTGAGACTCTTATTGTGAAGGACTGAAACGGGTTCTGTAAGTTCTGCTGCAGATTTCATAAACTTCAGACCAGATCCGTCTAAAAAACTATTTTTCTGAATTTGAACATTTTTCTATCAGTCATATTCCCACTTTAATCTGTAAAGTAATAAAAACAGCTTCCTCCTCAGTTTTTGTCCTCCGTGGGGGGGGGTGCGCCTGAAACTCTGCCAGATGACCCGCTGTGCCTCGTGGGATCAGTAGCTCCGCCTCCATCAGAACCCTCTGTGCCAACAACAAACCCACACCGGTGTGCCAGCTAATCAACCAGGAGCATTTGTGTCCGACACACTTAATGTCCCTCTATCACGGGGGGGGGGGGGGGG
>NC_056518.1:32218654-32221705 GCF_014905685.2 Nematolebias whitei | reverse complement strand
CCCCCCCCCCCCTCCCCTTTTGGATCTCAGCTGTACACTGTGACTGTAAAGTAGCAAACTGTCTTGACTGTTTAGGTTTTTTTGTATTTCAGCCACAAAATGTTGCCTTTAAAGATCCAACAGTGGTGACCTCTGACCCCAGGCTCCAGTCCGATTGGCCCAGATGGGAACCCGGTCGAGCCATGAACACTCCGTTTGCACAAAGTTTGGGCGAAGTCGTCAGGTTCTGATCAGACTATTGTAAAGTCCGCAGCGGTCGACAGAGGGACGTCTCGATACCAGCAGCGCCGGGTCCAGGAGGAAGAACTGGACTCGGTCCTCCTGGTCTGATGTCTTACGACCCCTCTTGAACTCGCTCTGCTGTCTGACACTGTGCCCCCCCAGGTTTGACAAACTCCTCATCTGTAATCAAACTTTGCACTGGAAGCAGCCACCAAAGCTGGGTCAGCCCCCCCAATCGGCTGCTCTCACGATAAGAGGAACTTTTCTCGACCCGACCTCCTCGTGTTCTGATCCATCACCGCGCTCAGACGTGCCTTTTCAGTTTGTTTTCTACTTCAGTGTCTGAAATGCTTCAAATGAAGTTGCCTCTGTTTAGAACAAAGCTCTACTATGAAACTGTACATGTCTGTGCATAATGTGTACATAAATATATCCTGTGTACACTAACTGAATACTTTGTACAGTGACCCCGCCCCCGCCTTACTGTAGCCTCATCTGTTCAAGCCCCGCCCACTAATCCAAAGCTGCTGCAGTCGGCTGAAAAACATGAAAAACGTGATAAAACAAGAAGAAAATCCCACGTTGCTGTTGCTAATTTACAGACAATCGTCAACAAAAGCCATTTTTTTCTTTCGCGACCCGTCGGGTGTTTGAGAGCAACGACAGAAACCTGCGGCTGAAGACGCCGAGCACGTACGTGCGCTCGCTCTGCATCCGACCAACAGCCTCCTCTTCAGGAAGCTCATTAAATAAAGGTCGGTGTAGCGTTAGGGCAAAAATGTTTATCCAAGAAACTTAAAAAAAATAAAAAATAAATTATATCAGGCAGTTTTAGATTCAACGGCAGCAAAGTGTCTGAAGTTGTTTCAAGTCCAGGTTTCCTCTGAAACATCTGGTTCCAGATGTTCGATAACCTGTAGATGTTTGTCTCCGTGGTGGAGCCTTTCAGATGTGTAAGCTGTCCGTGCCAGAGGCACTAATGCACCCCTATACCATCAGAGAAGACAGGTTTGAACCGATAACGGGCTGGATGGTCTCCTCTTTACTATGGAGGACGTGGAGTCTGAACAGAACCGTTCTGGACTTCACCTCAGTCCATTTGAAACGAGCTCTGGTCCTGGATGGCGTTTACATCTGGTTTCTTCTTTGTCTGATAGAGCTTTACGCAGCATCTGTGGATGAACGGTGTTTACAGACATAATGCTGCAGCCCCTGAGGGTCCGAGCATCACGACCGTCCAGTGTTGACCTTCAGCCTCGTCCTTTGAGCTCAGAGATTTTACAGATTCTTCTAATCTCTTGATGATTGTAATCTGGTGAACCTCTGTCCATCTTTACTTCTAGAGGTGTTTTTAATCCCGCTCCTCCGACTGACCTGTTGATCAATAAACTAATTGGCTCCAGGAGGCTCCTCCAGGAACATCTGAGATGTGCTGCCGCCATAAACTCACTTTTTCCACGTTTTCCGCGACCCTCCATGTTTTCTCCGAAGCGGGGGCTTGTGTAAAGGTTCAGAGTGAAGAACTGGACGTTCTTCTGAGGGACTCACCTCGTGCACTTTAGGCTGTCCTCACTGAGGAGCCACAGATGTTGCAGAAACATCTGTAGATGCGGCGACCCTGTTCAACTGTGTGGATCAGCACCTCACCCTGAGCTCTTCTGTCCTCCAGTGGTTTCATTAGTAAATGTCCTTTTTGTCTCTCCCCGCCCCCGTCGTGCTCTGAGGGAGCAGATGATGGTAGACGAGGACTGTTTCCACGATTTAAGGGGCGTTCCTTCAACATTTGATGCCAGAACACTTCACCGTGTTTGTAACATTCTGCCCAGTCCCAGTTCCCGTTGGGTCAGTACACTCGGTACAACAGTCCGGGGACCGCGCCCTCGCGAGACCAACCTGCAACTACCACTGTGTTCCCTCGTTCCCTTCCCTCAGGGAACACTGGTTATTTTCATAACCTCCAGGTTTCCCGTGTCAGTATTGGTGGGGTCAATCCAGCCAAAAGTTGTTTTTCTGTTTGGTTTAGTTTCTTTGAACGTGGACTCGTCAGAATCCCAGACCAGTTCTCCTCTTGATGGCACTTAACAGCTCGACCCAGCAGTCGTTTATTTCATGGTGTGCGGCCTTTAACTGCTTTGTATTATTGGTCTTGATGAGATTAATAAATCACTCAGTCTTATTTTTTACTGAACTGCTTATTTCTCCTTTATTTTGTACTGTTGAATTTATTAGATGGAGTGTCCCAGCTCCAAGGTCAAGGTCACAAATCAAGGTCAGCTTTAAAACCAGGTCTTTGCTTGTCTGGACCATTGACATAGATTGATGTTTAAAGGATTCACTGTTTGTGGACGAGCGGGCCATGGATCGCTGTTTAACTGTGGACAGGTGGGACATGGATAATTGTTTAACCGTTTGTGGACAGGCGGGACATAGATCACTGTTTAAAAGAGTTTGTGGATGGGCAGGACAAAGATCGCTCTTTAACAGTTTGTGGATGGGTGGGACATATATCATTGTTTAACTGTTTATGGACAGGCGGGACATGTATCATTGTTTAACTGTTTATGGACAGGCGGGACATAGATTGCTGTTTAACAGTTTGTGGACGGGCGGGACAGATCGCTGTTTAACAGTTTATGGACAGGCAGGACATAGATCACTGTTTAACTGTTAGTGAACAGGCGGGACATAGATTACTGTTTAACTATTAGTGGATGGGCAGGACATAGATCGCTGTTTAATAGCTTTGTGGACAGGTGGGACATAGATCGCTGTTTAACTGTTGGTGGACGGGCAGGACATAGATCACTGTTTAACAGTTTATGGACAAGC
>NC_056518.1:32218084-32218644 GCF_014905685.2 Nematolebias whitei | reverse complement strand
GGACAGGCAGGACATAGATCATTGTTTAACTGTTAGTGGACAGGCGGGACATAGATCACTGTTTAACTATTAGTGGACGGGCAGGACATAGATCGCTGTTTAATAGTTTTGTGGACAGGTGGGACATGGATCGCTGTTGAACTTTTAGTGTACGGGCAGGACATAGATCGCTGTTTAACTGTTAGTGGACAGGCAGGACATAGATCGCCGTTTAACTGTTAGTGGACGGGCAGGACATAGATCGCTGTTCAACTGTTAATGGACGGGCGGGACATAGATCGCTGTTTAACAGTTTGTGGATGGGCGGGACATAGATCGCTGTTGAACAGTTTGTGGACGGGCAGGACATAGATCGCCGTTTAACTGTTAGTGGACAGGCAGGACATAGATCACTGTTCAACTGTTAGTGGACGGGCAGGACATAGATCGCTGTTCAACTGTTAGTGGATGGGCGGGACATATATCGCTGTTCAACTGTTAGTGGACGGGCAGGACATAGATCGCCGTTCAACTGTTAGTGGATGGGTGGGACATAGATCGCTGTTCAACTGTTAGTGGAC
>NC_056518.1:32214313-32218074 GCF_014905685.2 Nematolebias whitei | reverse complement strand
GTGGACGGGCGGGACATAGATCGCTGTTGAACAGTTTGTGGACGGGCAGGACATAGATCGCTGTTTAATGGGATAATGTGCTGTTTGCTGCGGTGCTTGTTTTGCAGCACATGAAATATGATAATGGCTCAGGATGTAAATTAAATATTAGCGACGTTTTAATTTTTTTACGATGATGTTAGAATAAGTTTTCACTTGTGACACTCGGCCTCTTTCTCTTTCTGACCTGTTGAAAATGAATGAATTGTAAAATGCTCCTCAGCTGTTCTTCTTTTTTTTACGTACCTCTTTCACAGCCTTGTTGCCTCAGCCCAACCTCTTTGAGATGTTTGTGCCATCAGATTAAAAGTGTTGTATAGTTAATACGTTATTGGATTATGAGGTTTACAATCGATTGTAATTCAATCTGTTAAGAGTTGAGGTTGTACTTTGGTTTTACTACAAGTTTACGGATTTTTCCGGTTGTTTCTGATTTTCATCATTTTGGGAGGACGGTAAAAGTCAGACAGTGCTGCAGGGTCCCTCGCTGTCCTTGCTGTCCCACAGTCCCCCGCTGCTCGGGGCTGCTGGGTTGTCCCCTCGATGCGGCGCCGCTCTGAGGAGCCGGAGAATCAAAACCAAAGATGACCTCGTGGTCAGCAGCCGACGTGCACACGGCGTCAGGCTTTTGAATGAAAAAGGCGTACCTGAGGTTTTCCCTGCTGGGGATGGAGGTGTGACCGTTGGACTTCCCCGCGCCTGGAATCTGGAAGACGGCTGCTCTGGTGTCCTTTTCTGGAGCCGAGTCCGTTTCCTGCTCCAGGTCGTTTGGATTTAAAGAGCAAGGAGATGAAATGAGTCTCAGACGAGCGCGACGGGTACAAACTGACACCACGATGCAGAAACGTCAACATCTGAACTTTACAACCGTATTATTCTGTCACAAGTGTTTTTAAGTAAAATGAAGATGTAGAACTCTTGAAGGAAAACATTTTAAAACGTTTACCTGTTTTGACGGATTCTCCCAAATGGGCCTGAAGGCACTGTGGGGATGGAGCGGAGGGGACCCCCTCCTGACGCTGACTAATCTCTTCCCAAAGGAGCTGGCGAGACCTGGTCCCTCCACATGTGGCCCTGTGTGGCTCCCAGAAGAAGGATGGGGGGTTAGTCTGGGGATCTGCCACCTCAGACACACGGTCCTCTCCGTGGCGGTTTCTTTGGACCGCTGATGGCCGTAGGAAGGCTTCAGCAGCACTGGGACCTGGCTGTCCTCGTCCTCCCCACTGTTGCTGTCCAAGTTCTGGTGCAGGGTGCCGTCAGGGCTGCAGGAGGTCACAGAGGAGTAGTCGAAAGCAGAGGTGTCGTCGGGGTCCGTCTCTTCCGGGCAGTGGTTTGCGTGCGGTGCCTCCAGCTCACCCATGCAGTTCATCGTGGGCTGGCTGAAGGTGCCCTGACCCGAGTCGCTGGTCTCTCCCCATCCTGCTGCGTCGGGCGTGAGCAGGGAGCAGCGGGCATGACCGCAGTTGTAGGCCAGATGTTTCAGGGCAGGCCAGTCTCCCCGGCAGCCTTTCCTCCTCACTGGGCTGCAGGACCAGCACTCCAGGCGCATCGCAGCATGGGGGCCATCCACCCCGTTGGTGAGGTGGACAGCATCCCTGCAAGATCAGACGGGACATAGCTACAGACGAGGCTGCTCCATTATGATGATCACTGAGTCACCATCTAGTAATTCCAGTAACCGCCCGAGCTTTTCGTCGAACCTCAGTCCCGGTTATTGACGGACCAATCATCAAGTCCCGACTCGGCTTCCTCCATGGAAGACGTGTCGGTGGGATTGAGAAGGTCTCAGACGTAGCTATAGCTTCTGCTGCCCAACATCTCTGAAGTGATCAGGATCCACAGGATCCAGCACGTTTGGGTCTACCGGGTCTGTCCGCCATCTGATCCAACTCACTACTGGTGATCAGTTGACAGCTTCACCCCAGTGTCCAAAACAAACGACTACAAGGTCGACCATGGATCTACGACCTTGGGCGTCCTGGTGCCAGGTGCACCTCTGGACACCCCCATGGTCAAATTATTTAAAATACTATTTAATCTTGTTAATCTGCAGTTTTCAGATAATTCTATAATTTCCTTTGGAGTTCACCATTTTTCTCTGCCTGCTGCCGTAGCTCTGGGAAATCCCTTCGTTTAATGTTTGGCATCTTTGTGAAGGGATTCAGCTTTTTATGAGACTGTAACTACTGACATCACTTCAGATTTAAAAAAAAAAAACATGTAGGTTTTCAGACTAAACAAAAACAGCATCGACGTTCTGTGGCTCATCTTCAGACGGAGGATTGAAAATCTTGACAATCGTCTCATCGAGGCTCAGTTTCCAGAACAATCGGCGACATGATGAACTTCTAACGAATTATAGGGCATCATGAAATCTGTTTTTTATAAAAGAAGAACGTGCCAGGGGGCATTTTTAATGTAATGGTGTTTGAATCTTATTCAGTTTTTTAGAAACCAGTAAAAAAATTAAAGCGATGTGAAACAAAAGAAGACCTAAAATAAGAGTTTAATTTATAAACGTTTACAGTGAACTCTGTTCTGATAAATGAGATTTACTGAGAATATAATATTTCTGTGTAAATACTTTGACAACAATCTAAACTGCATGAAACACGTAGTTCACTTTAAGAAACAAGCGCCCTTCAGTTTTTAATTTGAACGCCTTTGAAAATGAGTTGGACCCCTGAGTTGACCGGTTGGAGCACCAGGGGCTGAAAAGTCTTTGGGACCACCAGGGACCACCTACCTCTGAAGAGCAGCTTTGGACCCGTCTGGCATCTCGTGGCTTCTGGTGCAACGGTTTGGGTCGGGAGCTGCAGCGTCACAGGAGCTGCTGCTCGTGTGGAGAACACAAACCCAACATTTAGACGGCCAGCTTCCTGTTTCACAGAAGCTGAATCAAACTGAGCCGCAGCGTCTGTGATCTCCATCCAGACCTTTGTCCAGGATCCTCCTCTTCCTCCAACCGAACGTCTTCCTCCAGGATCACATGACAGCGAGACAGGATGCCCCTCAGGGCCCGCTCAGACCCGAACAACAAGGTGCAGTCCGGATGCTCCTTCCCCGTCTGCTGCAGCAGCTTCTACAGCAACAAGACGACAAATTAAAGGTCTGATCATTAGAAGGTAACTCCAGTTTCATACGTCTGGACTCAACTCCAGGAGAGCTCAGACGAGTAAAATGTAAATAAAACAGATTGCAAAGATTTACAATCCATTTTTAATTCACAATGGAACATAAACTAATTCAGTTAAGAAAAAATAAAAAGCTTTTTAATTCTTACAGCAGCAAAACATCTCAGGTCTCCCCTGATTCTCACCTTCATGCATGTGACTGAAGAGCACTGGAAGAACTGCTACATTACCAAAACCCAGACCGTCTGGAAAGGCTCCATGAGTGCAGGATCAGACGTGCAGGTTTTAGAGCCACATGCGCCCCATCCACACCGTTTTACAAATTTCATCAAGACCATGCTAAAATACAAACTGCATCATTACAGCGGAGTGGAAGAAGAGTCCAGATCCTGAACGGACCTGGACCTGCCTGAGGTCCAGACCTCTCACACACTGAAAACTTAGGTTCATCATGAAACTGAAGATCCGGCAGAGAGGACCCAGGACTGTAGAACAGCTGGAGTCCTCCAGACCAGAATGAGCCAGTCCCTCTAAAACCTCCAACATCTGGTCTCCTCAGGTCCTATAAAACCTCCAACATCTGGTCTC
>NC_056518.1:32211363-32214303 GCF_014905685.2 Nematolebias whitei | reverse complement strand
TCCTATAAAACCTCCAACATCTGGTCTCTTCAGGTCCTATAAAACCTTCAACATCTGGTCTCTTCAGGTCCTATAAAACCTCCAACATCTGGTCTCCTCAGGTCCTATAAAACCTTCAACATCTGGTCTCCTCAGGTCCTATAAAACCTTCAACATCTGGTCTCCTCAGGTCCTATAAAACCTTCAACATCTGGTCTCCTCAGGTCCTATATACGGTATATTCACGGAGGAAACGGGAGCTGGAACTACTTCTGACGGACGTGTTGCTGCCAGTAAATTCAAAAGTATCTTCATTTCTCCCTAAAATGGTAAAATGTATTTAAGTATCTGATTTATCTGCTGTGTGAACAACGTGTGAGTTTATGACATTTGCAGATGATCCCATTCTGGTCTTCTTTACATGTTACTCTGCACCCGACTCTTTTGAACTTTGTGTTGTGTCTCACAGCGTTGTCGTGTCTCCTGCCGACCCACCTGAATGTGGCTCAGGTAACTGTGCAAACGAGAGACGGGCGCCAGGAGTGAAGAGATCAGTTTCATTTCCTCCCTCTCCGTTTGGCCGCTCTGTGAAGACCAACAGAAAAAGATGCTGTGTGCACGTGACGTCCTCCTCAGAGCATCATGTATGATCACAACACTTCTCCACAGGAACCTGCACTTTGTGACGTTTCTCCAGCCTGGAGAACTCCTGTGAGAAGAACGAGGCCAAGGCGGTCGTGTATCCAAGGTACGTGTCTGAAAAAGCTGTCTGGACAAACAAGTTCAGATCGCCGTGAGCCTCCTGCTGTTCCTGCTTCACAGGAACAAACTGGACGTCTCCAAAGAAAGACTCACATCGTTTTGTCCAATCAGCTGCAGCAGGATGTCTCCCAGCAGAGATTTCCAGTGTTCAGCAAAGAGACGCTCCTGCAGGCTGTTTCTGAAGAGAACGTGGCGCTGCAGCAGCTGCTCCACAAACCTCACGAACGACGGGCTGCATCACAGAAAAGCATTATTCATCACACTGACCGTTACACCGACACAACACAGGAGCTGCTATGGTCCGCTGTCCAAAGAGAAACAACGAGGTTTGTGTCATGAGTGTGTGGACAAATTCTAATTGAACTAATCATCAGAAGCGGTTTGAGGCAGAGTGTGAAGCAGCTGGATGAGAACCAGCACCTCCAAATCTGAGGCCATGGTCCTCAGTTGGAAAATGGTGGATTGCTCTCTTCATGTCGAGGGTGATGTTCTGCCTCAAGTGGAGGAGCTCAAGTATCTCTGGGTTTTGCTCATGAGTGAGGGAAGAATGGAGCGTGAGATTGACAGACAGACTGGTGCAGCATCTGCAGTATTGTGGACTCTACCGGTCCGTTGTGGTGAAGAGGGAGCTGAGCTGTAAGACAAAGCTCTCTGTTTACCAGTCGGTCTACGTTCCTCCCCTCACCTCTGGTCATGAACTCTGGTTGTGGAAGAAACAGTCCTGTCCAACGTGCCACATGCAGGTGACCACGCCACAGCCACATCCTGTCTACTGGAACTCCACAAGGGTCAAAGTCCCCTGATCCTCCAAGAAAAAAATATTTCATAAAACTGAACTGTCGAAAAGGTTTTTCTAAAGTGGAAACTGCTGAAGTAGGAGAACGAATAAATGACCACGAACAAACTTTTTATCACATAAAAATGGAGAAGATCAGGAATGAGGTCCTCAGAGGTACAGCACAGGTTGAACAACTGGGAGGTAAAGTTAGGGAGGGGACACTGGGATGGTTTGGACATGTCCAGAGGAGGGACGGTGGTTTGGACATGTCCAGAGGAGGGACGTGGTTTGGACATGTCCAGAGGAGGGACAGTGGGTTGGACATGTCCAGAGGAGGGACAGTGGGTTGGACATGTCCTGAGGAGGGACAGTGGTTTGGACATGTCCAGAGGAGGGACAGTGGTTTGGACATGTCCAGAGGAAGGACAGTGGGTATATTGGTAGAAGGATGTTAGAAATGCAGCTGCCAGGAAAAAGACAAAGAGGAGATGTATGGATGCTGTTAGAGAGAACATGGAGTGAGGACAGGGGACACTGAGGACAGAGTGAGATGGGGTGAGGACAGGGGACACAGAGGACAGAGTGAGATGGAGTGAGGACAGGGGACACGGAGGACAGAGTGAGATGGAGGACTCACTGTGGAGACCCTGAAGAGGGAAAAGCTGAAAGATGTTTAGAAAGAAAAATGGACTAAAATGGACAACTGTGAAACTCCAGTAAAACCAGTGACCTCACTCCTACATGTTTATTTTATTTTAAGACTTTTGAATATTTTAACAAACTAAACTGTTCCATTTGTCTAATGATCTGTTTTTTCTAGAAATCTGTTTTTTGTTTACCAGGTATGTAATCTTATTAAACAGCTGCATTATATTTCATTACAACTATTATTTTTAAATATTCAGTGCCTCTAAAACATTATTGTTATCTATAATTTTTGTGTTGACGTCCAGTTGTCATTAGTTTCAGTAATTTTATTTTAATATTTAGAACTGAATGTCTTGGACTTCCAGTTGCCAAATTAAACCAGAGTGGGGTGGAGTGTTTTTAAGAAAAGTAATTAGTTTTGTCACAGAGCGTTTGTAAATTCAGGTAAGACGGAGCAGACGATGGTGGCTGGGTTTAATTTCAGATTAGACGTAGAACAAGCCGAGTTCTTTGGACTAAATACAAAATGAATAAATTACCTTTGTTTTTTTAAAAACACCATCAGCAGATGAGATGTAGGTTTGAGTTTCTCCAGAACTTCTGACTCGAACTAATGTAATCCAGTTGTTGCTGTAAGTGACGAAGATATTTATAAGCTTCTTAGATTGGGAATGAGGTGTTCTGCTCTGGTGGCTCAGACTGGTAGACACCTGTCTTCTGAACTGGGCTTTGTGGGTTCACATCTTACCACTGGAACATTTTAAAGTCAAACA
>NC_056518.1:32188496-32211263 GCF_014905685.2 Nematolebias whitei | reverse complement strand
ACACACACACATTCATACAGCACTCTACTACACACACACATTCATACAGCACTCTACTACACACACATTCATACAGCACTCTACTACACACACACATTCATACAGCACTCTACTACACACACATTTATACAAGAATGGGACACACATCAGAGGCAGTAAAGTGTTCAGTGTTTTGCCCAGGGACACTTCAACATGTTGCTGCTGGTAGAATTGAACCCCCGACTCTACCATTGGAGGACGACCACTCTAACCACTCAGCCACAGCTGCTCCAATTAATTTGTTGTCCTGATGCTGCTCAGTAATCCAGGTAGATAAATCTAACCAGGTTAAGTCAGGTCCTCTGGACAGATTCTTCTGTTGAAACGTTTTTTCTTTTATCCAAAAGCTTCTTCAGTTTGAGGAGCTGCGAGCACCAAGAGGTCTTCTGGATAACAGATGAAACGTTCCAACAGAAGAATCTGTCCAGAGGACCCGTGTCAACCTCACAGATTTGATTCGTTCAGTCTTTTCAATGAAACGAGCTCGTTATGAGAGAACTTTACCTTTGAGATTTCAGCGACGAGCTCTGCCTCCCGAGGCTTCATGACCTTGGCAGAGGAGACACAAACAGCCTGTTTGCAAACACTCGTTGACTAATGAGCACAAACTGTGCAGCCCGTAGGATCCCTCCGACAGTCAGAAGTCAGGGAGGAATCCTGAAAACATCTGCCATCAGACGTTCAGCTCATATTTACTGAAGCTCATCCCATCGCTCTGATAAAAAGATCCAGATTAAGACACGCTGTTTCAGCTCTCTGTATCAGGACTTAGTACTTTTAAATTATTTTAGTGTGTAAACATCATTACTTAGTATCTCTTAATTATGTCTTAGCATCTTCAAATTATTATGCAACGTATCCTATTTATGACTCAGTATCTCAATATCTTAATTTTGTAACTTAGAATCTCAACCTGTGACCCAGCATCTTAATTAGGGCCTGCCGTTAATAAAAGTAAAGGAAGTCATGCACAACACTGCTTCTTATACTTTCCTGTACTGGGACCAGTTGTTAGATTTATCTCTTTACTGTATTTTTTCCTCACATGAACTTTAATTTAGTCCTGAACAGAAGCATGCACCCACAGATTTATGTCAAAATGAGACTGGAGTTAAGGTTCGGTCAAATCAAGATATTTAAAGCAACCGAAGGGACACATAATAGGAAAATGGATTTTCTTTTAAAAAATCTGGATTTTTTTTTTCCAGCTTTTATTTTGTTGTAGCACAGTTAGCATAATTGATTAAACAAAAGTCTCCCAGCTCTCTGTCTCCTTAAAACTGACTATTGTGACATGTGTTCACTTAAATATGAAAAATTAAAAATAAAACACACGTTTGCTTTTTGAAGTCTTTCAGATTCAGTCTAGTTCTGATGACTTTAAAAAAGTTTTAGACTTTAACTTTCCACGTGACTCACATTTGAAGAATTTCAATGACACAGTACAGTAGCTGTTAGCAATCGCTAAGATGAGATCGGAGCGCAAACAGAAGCTTTCGTTTCTCGTTTGAAACGTTGCTTTAAACCGTTTGGTCTGTCAACAAATATCATGAACCACTAAACAGATTTTAATTAAAGAAATCGTTGAATCATGTCTACAACTGATTACCATTTTGATTTCTCCTTTTTTTAAAGCTTTGAGTTTGTATCTCATGATTATGACTCAAGACAATCGTTTTGCTTCTTTAGTGGCAGAAATGGGCTTCCATAGTTCCCAGCCTGCAACTTTTGTGGCTTGTTTGTCTCTACCTGCTCAGATGTCGCTGCTGCCAGCGAACCCTCAGCTGAGGAAGTGGTGAGGCAGCCAAAGAGTTGGGCCCTGCAGGAGGAGCGACCGCAGGAGCCAAGATCCCTCCTGATGCGTCTGCTAACAGAAGGACGGGCAGGAGAGACCAAAGCACATTAAAAATAAATCACAACATGCATTCTAAAGTTAATAACTGGAAAAAATGTGCATTTTCATTGATTTTAATTTAATGTTTATTTAATCAAACTCTCCTCTAAATTATAAAGAACATCAAAGTATTCAGAAATCCACAAAGGAAGATTTAAAAACAGTGAAAAAATGCAAAGAAGGTAAAAGCAACTCACCTGGCTCACAGATTATTTTATATGTCCTTACATGGAAAAATGAAAACGTTTGCCCTGTTTCTGTCGTGAAGCTGGTCTGGAGAGGTCTGCAGCGATGCTGCTGAGCTGAGCGCTGCTGGAAGTAGAGCTCCTTCACAACGGTCTCCGAGGACAAACACGACAGACGCTCCACCTCAGGCTCAGAGAGGTGTGTCTGCAGAGACGCAGTCCGGTTCACAGCACACCGACTTCATGCAGCAACGGCTCCGTTGTTCTGCAGTGATGACATGAAGTGTAAGAAACTAAAGATCTGTTATTAGGTTTTAGCCCAAAATAAAAAAATAATAATTTTAAAAGATACAACGATGTAAAAAGATAAAATATTGTGTCTGATTTCATGCGACATGTGATCTGTGCTGTCTGCTAACATCAAATTTGAGCTCAATCTGTAAAAGTGTAGTTATTTGTGTGTTGCCTAAGTGGACAATCCTAAATTAGATTGACACCCAAAGTTAATCATTTGTAGACGGACTTCTCATGATTACTGTTGTAGACCTCTCCCTTTATGACCTCTCACTTATCATTGCTGCCAAGAACGGTTCTTTCTAAAAGTCATCTTGTTCAGAGGGACTCTTGATTATAAAATTAAATATTAAAACAGCATGGGATAATTTTTCATTGTTATGCTGATGATACCATGAAACCCAATGAATCCAATCAGAAACTTAAAAGACATAAAAACCTGGATGACCCTAAATGTTCTGCTTTTAAACTCAGACAAGACTGAGGTTTTAGTTTTTGGACCTGAGCATCTTAGAAACAAATTTTTCAGTCTTTCTCCCTCCTTAGATGTCATTAATCTGTCCTCCAGCTCTAAAGTTAAAAATCTTGGTGTTATTTTTGATCAGGACATGTCTTTTATCTCCCACATTAAAACATTACCAGAACCGCCTTCTTCCACCTGCGTAATATCACTAACACTAGAAAGTTCCTGGAGAAACTTTGACGGGGACTGCCAGGCTGTGGCTGATTTCAATTCTTGATTTGATAGTAAAAGGTGTTTGTGTTCGCTCTCAGCTACCACTATACCAAATTTCAGCTGAATAGCCCTAAAACTGGCTGAGTTAGTCAATTTTGTGTTTGCTGAGGTAGCCGTGGCAGCCATCTTGGATCAAAATGGCTCCAAAACGTAATCGTTCTAGACGTTTATCTGATGATTACGTTCTGTGAGTTTCAAACAACTCCAACAGTCAGTTTCTGTTTCCATCCAGGACCTGTTTGTTCACTCCGTCATGTGACTTGACTCCGTAGTGACTGTGAGGAGCACTGTCTCACTCATTACCTATGAAGAATTTAGGCGTCTTTGTTAGCAAAATACATCACCATGGTAACTCCGATTGCCAATAAAAGTAATTGTACACATCACGGGGCCGAGCTGGTCATTTTGAAATAACATTTGTGCGGGTACACATTGTGGCTCGGGCCGCATCAAAGATGAGAGAAAAGTAAGTTAACCGACACTCAGGAGAGAAGAATCAAGACTGCCCATTTATTATGAAATTATTACTAATAATAAATATTAATATTAGTAATTCACAATATTTATAATTAATACTGATTATTAATAATATTCATATTGATATTTTATTAATATTAATATATTCATATTGATATTTTATTAATATTAATTATTATTAATTATTAACATTCATATTTAATGTTGTTATTTTTATTACTAAGCAAAATAGCAAAATATGTTGCCATGGTAACTGCGAATGCCAATAAAAGTAACAGCACACTTCCCGGAGCCGGTCGTTTTGATATAACTTTTGTGGGGGTCCACGTTGCGGTTCGGGCCGCATTAAAGTTGAAAAAGAGTCGTTTATCAGGCGTAGAATAATAAGTGAGCGGCCACCAACTAGTTCCTGGAGTTGGTGGAATATTGCGTCTTTGTTAAAACTGATGCAGAAAAACTGGTCCACGCATTTGTCACGTTTAGACTGGACTATTGCACTGGTTTATTATCTGGGTGTCCAAATACTTCTTTAAAAAGCCTTCAGCTGATCCAAAATGCTGCTGCCAGAGTCTTAACTGGAGTTACTGGGAGAGATCATATCTCTCCAGTTTTAGCTTCTCTCCATTGGCTCCCTGTCAAATCCAGAATTGAATTCAAAATCTTAATTCTTCTAATCTACAAAGCTCTCAACAACCTAGCTCCATCTTATATTACAGATCTTTTGTTCCATATTTTCCTAACAGAGCACTTCACTCTCAGACTGCAGGTTTACTTGTGGTTCCTAGAGTTTCCAAAAGCAGAATGGGAGGAAGATCTTTCAGTTCTCAGGCTCCTCTCTTGTGGAACCAACTTCCAGTTTCTGTCCGTGAGACTGACACATTGTCCAGTTTTAAGACTGGGATTAAGACTTTCCTTTTTGGCTTGGGTTTCCTGAGCTGTCCTTTATTTCTGCTGCTATAGGCTCAGACTGCTGGAGGACAAACTGACCATATTTCCTCTCTCTGCTGCTTCTTTACTTGCTCTACTCGACCTGTTTGTATTTGTAATTATTTCTATCTTAATGTGTGTTTTTTATCTTTCCTCCTATAGAAAGTTCACCTGGACCTGTCATTCTGTGTTTGTCTGTTTCTACTTCCTGTCCTCTCAAACCCAGCTGGTCGAAGCAGATGAGCTGAGCCTGGTTCTGCTGGAGGTTTCTTCCTGTTAAAGTGAGTTTTTCTTTCCACGGTCTCCTTCGTGCTTGCTCAGGATGAGAGACTGTGACTAAGTGAAGATTCAACACAATCTGCTGCTTCCTTAGAGAACTTTCACTAATTCGCTTTTTATGTACGTGAATGTTTTTGTACAGTGCCCCGAGACAACTTTGGGACTTGGAGCTACAGAAATAAACTGAATTGATCGTTTTTAAACATGTTCTTCCAAGGCTACACTCATAGACATCTTATCAGTATGAAGAAAATGTGATAATTCCTACAACACTCATAAAAAACATGATTAATCCAGAAATGGTGCATCATTTGAAGGTTTCTATGTGTAACCCACTTCAAGGTATTACACGTCACGTCTAGGTTTGTAGGAGCTGTGATGTAGTGCAAGAACCAACCACACAGGTAATTATGATTTTTTTTGTGTGTGCATTTTTAGTTACAGTACTTAGAATTTACAAAAGAAAATCCAAATGTTTACCTGGGCCCTATTTAACTAAAGCTACAAAATGTCTCTAGGAAGATGCTCCAAATTCACTCTGTGTTCAAAAATGGTAAAAAATCAACGAGGTTCCTTCAAGTGAGCTTCTTGAGGTAAACTCACCGTGGTCAGTCAGAAGACAATCATACCACAGACAGACTGGGTTCCACCTCATGGGGTCAAACTGGGAGGCTCGCCATCAAAGAACCACACATGAGCCTTCTGGGACATGAGGGACCAGTTCTCTCCAACTCATCCAAGAAGAAAAGACCTGACCTGCATTTACAACAGGTTACAGTCCAAGTTCTCCTATCATAGTGATCAGGTTCAATACGCTACCAATCAAAATGTTGTACAACAACAACACATTTCTCAATTAGAAAAAATAACATTAAAGTTAACTGTAGTTACTTTATAGTTTCACTCATCTTTATCACAGTGTTAGAATAATTCACTCTAACCACTTTTTAAACATACAGAGAAATGTGATTTGGTCACATTAACGGATAACAAATTACACATTAACCTGTAAGGTAAAATGCATAACATTCCTTTCAAAGATGTAACATCGCTGTTTTGTTATCTTTTTAACAAATGCTGTTTCTTAGATTTTACCCCAAACAACAGTACTTTTTACTGTCTTTTACACATTAACACAAAGTTCCACCAGTTACTTTAAATTTAATCACTACTAAATTATTTTAGTGACAAAGTGTGCTTTAAACAGATTTTTCTACTCAATTAATTAAATAAACCGCAACATAAATTACTTGTAAATAACTGAAAATGTGCAAAAACAACTTATTCCAATTAGCATGTAGCAACAGCGGAGCTAACTTACCGAGGAACGGATGATTTATTTCATTAACTCGTTTCCTCTGCGCTCATCCAAACTCTGAACAACAGTTTTACAAAGTTTGCATCATAAACTGACTCGCACACAACTTTAAGCACGGTAAAATACTTTTTTAAATACATTTGTTCTGTCTTTCGAGCTCCGTAAACTCAGATATCAAGCTAGTTTTTTCATGCTTCACACTTCCTGTCTAGCCAAACAGACTTCCTGTTTTCAAAATAAAACACAATGCAAAGAATATCAAAGACAAAATTATATATTTTAACCCTTACCAGGTGGGCTACGTATGGTTTCATAGGTGCATCATTTGGGTCATTGTATCTAAACAAAATTGAAGTTCTCAAATTGTTCTGTTTTACCTTATGATTCGGCTCTCTTGTAAATAAGTCACGGCTCACTGGGACCAACCCGTATAAATAAAGGTTGAATGAATGAGCTCTTTGACATTATTACTTCTGTAGTGGAAGATTTTGTATCCTGATGACCAAAGCCTCTGGACCATGTGAGTTTTAAGCATTTTGAAAGTTAAAAGTGTTTCCTGCAAGTTTTACTGTAAAACCATTCATGGTTCTCAGCTGTTTTTGAGGATTGTAAAGAAAAAGATACTTAGTAAAGCGTAGTGGGTTTGGTGTTTAAAATGAACCGACATGACAGTTTTGTGAGTTTTTGTTAAATGTAGTGACATTAACATAAAGCAAGTTTAGCTATTTGATTAAAGCATTCAAAAAATCTGATAGATTATTCATAGGTGGTGGAAGACAATCTTCCAGGGAATATTCAATAGTTGGCAATCAATCCCCCCCACTATCATACTCAAGTCTGTGTAATCAAATACAGCAAAGATCCAACAGGACGCGGGTTCATCTTCATTAGTACAGCCCTGCAGTGTGCCGACATGCTCCATGTTCAACTACAGTCTACTGAAAAATTAAAACAGCAAACTCCACATAAGTTTCACGGCTGTGTAATTTCATTTATATTGAAATAAGTCTTTCTACAAGTGACATGATGGGATCTAATACAAAGTAAAAATGAAAAGATTTAGGAAAACTTGCACTGATAATTTAACACATTAGAATCAACAATAAATACTTGCAACAAAAGTATCATTTTGGGTTATTGGTGTCCAAAATCTAAAACACCTTTGGAGTGACATTGTGGAGTTCTTTATCCTTGAAGAGACAAAAATCCTAAAAAGCAAAGATAAAAACAGCATCAATCAACAGTTCCAAACAATGTGGCGTATTTAGTGATGAACGAAATTCACAGACTTTGAAAAGGTACCGGTACATTCAACGGCATTTCACTTTGTCAGCAAGCAAAGCTCGACGCTGCACACAAAACAAAAGTATCGCTGCTTCTTTATGCAGAACACGGTTCTAATACGAGTCTACCTTTACCGGTAGCTGTGAGGGTTCTTCTACACGTCACAAACACACGGTGGCATTCTCTGGATGCACACAGAACCAAAGATTTCCAGAAGTCTGAACACAGTTAAATTTAAGTCTGAATGTTTTTAACGGCTTGTATGAAAGATGCTCATTAAATTAAATGAACCCATTTCAGTCTCCAGATGTTCAGTTTGGTGTCTGCGAGAAACAACAAAATCTGATTTACTTGTTCAAGCGATCGTTCTAAAGCTAAATCAGCTGTTACAGAAAATCTCATTCGAAAACAGGTAATGCAGTTCAGCACACACTTAGATTTTACACCTAATCTGTAAACTCAGAACCACAATGGAAAAGAACTTTATTTAAATCCCAAAATGCATAAAAATCATTTTAAAAAAAGGTGACTTGTCCGTTCAGATTTGTCCAGGTTTTACGGTAATAGTTTTAAGCTGTAGTATGTGAGGAACGCTGCGGCCGAGAGAGCATCTTGAAGAGGCTAAATGTTTCCAAAATGACGCTCTGCGATGTGTGGGAGTTCAACCACTGGAAATGGCATCTCGTGTTGCTGAGCTGTAGTCTCCAGCAGGTCCAGTGTTCCAGCACCTGGATCGGTGTCTGCCGTCTGTGTGGAGGTGCTTTTCTTCTGCCAGCATTTAGGAGCTCACCAGAACATAGATCATCCTGTGGGACAGAGCGAACAGTCAGGCAGGGAAGAAGCATCTGTAACATGAACTCAGAATAAATTGCATGAACTTGCACCCAGTATTTGTATTAAAGTGTCCCGAAAAGCCACATCTGCACACAGTGGGTTGCAAAAGTATTCATCGCTTTTACTCTTTTTATGAGTCCAGCCACCCTGTGCAAAAAATTTGCTTGAATTCTGGATTTGCAGTTTTGTTTGGAAGACTACAGAGTTCGTGACCATAGGTGAAGGTAGGACCATCCACTGACAGGTCCACGGAGCCAACCCACCTACACCAGTAGAGCTGCACTACCCAAAGCTAACCTACTAGAAACTGTATGTTTGAAATGCATTTTGTGACAAGATACCAACACTTCTGCCAAAAACAAAAATACAAAACTGAGCAATTTGGTTGCATCACTGTTTAAACGAAAAATAATATCCCAAAAGAAAAGATAAAGTATGAAACATTTATGTACCCGTAAAGATAGTAGAAAAACGACAGCAGGTAGAAAGCCAGTTTGCACCAGCCTTCTTTTTGACAGTAGGCCAGGATGTCAGCGTTCATGATGGTTGTCGGGTCGTAGAGTCCAGGACAGCTCATCACAGGTCTGCTCATATACCTGTAGCACAAGGTGTCCACACGTTTAAAAGGTTTTATTTGAGTTCCACAAGCAGCGGGGCTGTGGTTGGGTCTGTTACAAACCTCCAGACATGATACGCCAGCAGTGGTAAGTTCAGGAAGAGGGTGAGCCACTCGGCCGCACACAAGAACATCACGCAGAAGAAGACATGAATGAGGTACTCAGGCAGCACCAACTGAAAGAAAACAAAAGTAAAGAAATAAATAAAATCCTTCCAATGTCTTTTAAGTTTACAGTTCTCAGTTTTTATTTTCTTGGGTCATTTTAGATAATTTGCGTAGACAAAGCCCTAACAGTCTGCGCCATACACTTGATCGTCAAGTGAGGGAGATGTAACGGTCAACATCAACAGCTCCAAATGTTTTACCAAGGAGCAGGAAGTGTGGGTTATTCACCATTTATCTGATGTAGTAACATACTTTATCATTTCAATAAACTATTATCTCATTCACAAGATGTATGTTCTGACCACCTCGGTTCATTCTGAAGACACACAGAGGTGGCAAGGAGGTCAGACAGCCTACCTCTGGTCTCCAAGTGAGACAGCACCAGGCCTGGAACTGTAGGCGACTCAAACTGATTTGAATAATGTGACGAAGTGATGAAGTTCACTTTCGACGACCACCCAGCCGCTGGACTTAACTTTCCATGTTTCCCCTCTCCCTGCTTTTCAATTGCTCAAACAAGCTTTGTGTTTATAACCCTTTACATACGTTTGCATTTGTTAAAAAAAAAAAAAAAAAAAAAGGGGGCAAACTGGGTGACCCCAAGAGCCATGAACCCACCATAAAATGTTGCAGCTTTGCATTTAGCAAACATCTCGAACAGCACAAAGACAATCGCTACATCAGGTTCGTTCACCGTTTTCAGAAGTAAAAACGCCTGCCGCACATATAGCGTGTTTTTGTGTCAACGTTTCAGCAATGAGGGTCGTCGTGACAGTAGTGTTGATGCAGCAGCCAGTCTAAGGTATCGACAGGTCAAACTCCATGTTCAGGGCTTTTTTTGGGGGGTGGGGTTGTTGCAGATGGAGACACCACATGGAAGCCATGCATTCAAAGAGCAGCAAGCAGAAACAAACTCACAGCTCATACATGAGCAGGCGAGGGGTGTGTGGGAAAAGGGCGGTGCAGGAAGGGCTGCATCGTGCTCAAATCTTGCACTGTGCTGCCAAATCCTAAACAGCTGATCAGAACCCAAAAGGTCGACCTGCAAAAGTAAAACCTGCAGCACATTGTGGATGAAAGGTAGATGAATCCTCACTGTGGAGTTCACAAACCAATCTGTGTTTTCAAATACTGCTGAGCTGGACAGAGCCGGGGTTCTGCTGCCATCTGTTCAGAACCACAGGAGGTGTAGCGGAGCCAACACTTAGCTCATTCTGCTAAATGTGGACTCAAACTGCAGCATCTTCCTCAAGCAGAAACAAAAATATAGGTCCAAAATTCACCCCCGAACAATTTATTTAAAGCTCTGAAAGCTTTCAGATTAACTTAATCCTGCAAACGAGCAGGACACCTTTATCTCAACCTGAAGATAAATAGGAGTTTGGGTTTATGGAGAATTCATTGTACCAGTAATTTTAACACCAAATGGAAACAATAGGAAAAACTGCTGATCGATCTCATGCATGCTTTGAGCATTTGCGAGTCTTTTCAGTTAACAGCTACACCTCAGCACCAACCAGAGCAACCAAACCGATGTTTTTTAGCGCTACGAAACATTCATTCAACAAAACTACTGTTGACCTACAAACTTGGCAAAGAAAACTAAAGATAAAACAAATACGTTTAAATTTACATCAAAATCATTACTAAACTAAACGGATAAAGTTGAGTAAAAAAGATGGTTTAATCCCAAACCAGACCGACCTCAGATTAGTTAACTGAAAAGACATTAGCAAACACTTCACTGTGCAAAACAACAAGGCTGAGTTGACACGTCAGTGAGTATTTTAGAGATTGGTACAAACCTTTAGGGCAATTTTGACTCTCTTAATCTTTTTGACCCTGTCAATTGTCTTTTTTTTTTTCGCCGTTAAAAAGCGCAAAAGAAGCAGATAGGGAAAAACAAAACAAGGCGTTAGAGTCTGTCAGCTGACACCGATCCCTGCAGCCTATTTAGCATAACAGTGCAGAAAAATGATAGAGAAAAATGGATAGGTGCATAAAGTTATACTAAGATCTTTCAACAGAGCACAACGTGTGCATGCAGTCAGATATACGAGGAGGTGTATGACGAGAAGATGGGAGTGGCACTTACCGGATTCAAAGTGTTACACTGATCTATGGGGTTCTTGTAGTCCGTCTTCAGCTCATCAAACGCAATTATCTGCAGGAGCAAAAAGATCTGTTCAAATACGACTTCTATTTTATCGTAGACCAATTTACAACAAGCGGCACGCCGATGTCCTCCGACTGACGGATTTGAACAGTGAATGTTTGTAGTTTTAGAGACGAGTGTTGTTCTGGACTAATTTGAAGAGGGAATTCAAGTAAACCTTAATGTTTTTTGTGCAAGATATTCAAGTGAGTATGAGTTACACAGCAGAAGAACAGAGATGTTTTTTGTTGTTGTCTGAGGCAGTGATGGATCCTGGCGGTTGGAGGTGTCACTTTATCCACCACCAGGTGCAATGGTGGACCCTGGGGGTGGCCTAGACCCCCATAGATTAGTCTTTGGCCACGCCAGTCATTTAAGGAAACTATACTTTTAAGCAACATAAAAACTAGAAAGCATAGTTTCCTCAAATGATCTTTGACAGGAACCTACTTTACGCCTAGATGCAACCACACACCTAAAAAGATGTTGGGTCGTGGCTTCTGTTCTGGCTATAATTTACACAAATAAATGAACATCTGGGCAGATTTTCCTCTAATGAATATGTCTGTAGGTTCCTGAGATGTATTAAATTGAGGCTCAGTAAAATGGGCCTGTCAAAGATATTAAACATCTGTTAAATCGAGCGGCCATCTCTGAGTCTGCTAAAACGACTTAGCTGTGGTGGCCATCTTGAATAGGGTTGAGATCATCAGGTGATCAGGTGTAGATGTACAGCCAGTGATTACTTTCTAGAGTTACACTAAAAGACCTGTGGTTCTGGAGACTTTAACAACAATAACAATATTACTTTGGTGGCGGGTGATAACTCAGGACTGAGCAAAAACCACAGTGCAATATTTATTACATATCAATTTAGGTACCTGTGTGCAAATATATGACAAAGTTTTAAAAACTGCAGAAAACACTTTTATAAAAAACAAAGATACATTTCCACAATAAAAGCACATTAGGGTCCAAGAAAGTCTGAAGTTTCAACAACAGGTTAAGCTCCCATGTTAATCTAGTGGGCAATAAAACGGTAAAAAGTAATACTTTGTCGCACCAAAATCTGTGACACCCCATTTTATCAGCCAACACATAAATTGAGTTAGATCTGAACAGTCTACAGTGGAGATTTGATGCTTAGCTTTGCCTGCTACAAGCTAACTAGCCTGTTAGCTTTTAGCTTAACTCGGCTGAATAATTTGACAATTTTAACGAGTTAATGGAGTTTATGTTCAGCTGATATATTTTCAAATATATACATATGCTTATATATTGTGGGAAAACCAAAAAAAAAGTAAATACAGTCAGTTCTGGGAGTTTCTGAGGCTAACGTGATGCTAACAGGGTGTGTGTGTCATTCATTCGGTGGGAAATGCGTCTTCGTTAGCACGAATCGTTTTAATAAGACGTGAGGATCTGAGGGGAGCAGAAAAACGCAGGAAGGATCTCTGATCTCTGTCGACACAGATCTGGCCTCAACTCTTTCCCGACAGGGCGATCTTGGCTTCCTTCCTTCTGTCGACGTTTACGATGAACCCAGTTAGCGCATACTCACATGCCAGATAGCGAAAAAGATGAGCGCCGCCGTGAGCAGCAGAGCGAGCATGTAACAGAAGGCCGCGAACGTGAACGCCATTTTTCCAACAGGTTTTTCTGGTCAGTGTCGGTTGGTCGGTACGATGGAGGCAGATTACCACCGTATTCCCGTTAGCTTTAGCTCTTCTTCTTCCTCCTCTTGTTGGAGGAGGTGGCGTGCTGAGCATGCGCGTTGCTGCCACCTGGTGGCGGCTGTGTGTCCTACAGCCGTTCAAACCAGGGTTGCCAGAAAAGAAATCACGAACAATCGTACTTTGACCAGATGTGTGTGCGGAGTTTTGTTTTTAAGGGAAGTGGTGAGTGCATATTTAAACTTTAAAAAAAAAAAAAATAATAATCTTATGTTGCATAATCCTCAGAACAATCATAAAAATGTGATAATACTATTGTGATCCTTTTTTTTCCCTGTACATTTTCCGGCATATTTTTCTTTCCACAGTTTTGGTGCTAATTCAACAAATCATTTAAACACGTTAAGCTCATTGAAGAAAACGGTGCTATGACTTTTGGTCTTGGTACAACTTTAGCTTTTTGAAGCATTTAGCCTTTTCTGAAATTTTTTTCCTTATAGAAAATTATTGTAGCTCATTTTACATCCTTCAAATCTTTAGATCCGTTTACAAACTTTTACTTTGTATTACTGAACGTTTTTTGAACAACCTTTTTCTCTCCTTTCACATTTTGTTCTGCTTCAGCTTCCTTGTGCAAATTTAAACTTTTTTCAGCTGCTTCCAGCTGTTTTTTCAGTTGTTTTGTGCTCCTTTCATTTTATTTATGCAAGTTTCAAACTCTTCTGCTATTTCAACTACATAACTGTTTTTTTTTAATAATTTAAGATAATAATTTAATTTAATTCCACATTTGTTGCACTCAATTCAACTTATTTCAGCAAAAATGTGCTCTCTACATTTCTTGTAATTTAAACTTCTGTTTTTAGCTACTTTTCAGTTGTTTTTGCTAATTTCAGCTTTTTTTCTGATAATTTCATTTTGTGCTTATTTCTGCTTCTTCTTATTTCTGTTTCAATATAATTTTGGTAAGCAGCTGAAACTGCTACAGAAATATCAGAATAATCAAAGAAAACATTCATTTAATGTTTCAGTTTAAAGAAACAATCTTTGAAGGCGGAGGAGTTCACATCACTGCATTTATTTAGACAACAGGACGGACACTTTTATACAAACAGGCCACGTTTCACTGCGAGACAGCCGGCTGTAGAAGCTTCTGTTGTTTTTAGTAAAAAGACAGCGAGGACACTTCTACACGAATATAAACACCACAGGACAGAAGCACACGTACGGCTCCAAACCCAGACACGTGAACGGTAGCTGCGTTTAATCGCACGTAGAAAACCACAATCAGTGATTTCTTTATAGAAACTGTTCAGACTCTCACCTGGGACCTGCACCGTGGAGCAGGTTCAACGAACCGAGACGAACTTTAGACCTAAATAACCTTGAAGATAAAGACGTGGTGCCGCTGAAGGTGGAAGGGTTCAGATTCTGGACATGAGGGCATAAAAAAAATAAATGAGAGAAATCTGGACTAAAAAACAAGGATTCAAACTGAACGACTGCATAAATAATAAGTGAACAAGTCTGCAGTTACTGAGAAAACTCTTCCACCTTATTCATTCAGATGTTAAATGTTTTAAATAAATGTCTTATAAAATGTTTGTTATTTATTATTGAATGCTGTAAACACGAATGTACAACTCCAACTCCAAAATGTTGGAACATTGTAAAATTAAAAAAAGTAAACACGCAGCATGCACAGGCTTGGAAAAAAAAAATTAAACTCATATTTTACTTTTACTCTCAGAAGTAAAGATGGTAGCGGTTCAAGAGCCTGCTTTGCTGATGGTATGGGGGTGCATTAGTGGCTCTAGCAGGGGCAGCTGACACATCCTGAAAGGCTCCATCAATGCAGAAAAGTATCTAAACATCTGCTCTCATTCACGTTTGTTTGTTTTTAATCAGGGAAAGCTTTGCATATTTCAGCAAGACGGTGGCTTCACAGCAGAATCAGCTGAAACATCTGCTCCATCACGGTTGAAGTAAACTCCTCCAAATTACATTATTTTCCCTACAAACGGCACCAATTCTGTTTAAACTTGACATGCTGGAAATAAAACGGAGATCTGCAGATTATTCACTTGGATTGCGTTCACGTTTTTATACAACGTTCAGACCTTCTGGAGTGGAGCTTGTGACGCTCACTGATGAAACTCTGGTGGAGTAAATCTTCTGAGCTCGTACTCGTTCACTGAATTAGTTTTGGACCAGACTAAAAATGAGATTCCATAAAGACGCAGACCAGTTGAAGGTCAAATAAAACCGCTGATCTTATCACAGTTGGTGCTCTTCTCTCATCTTGAAACCTCCGGTGTAAATTATTGGAGACTGCCTGAAGGCAGCACCTATTATTATCCACCTGACAAGGGTTTCTTAACTTTATATCTTACTCTTTCGTCAACTCGAACTGCAACGTGCATCCCCACAAATGTTGTGTCAAAACGACCGGCTCAGCACCATGATGTGTGCCATTACTTTTTCTGGCATTTCGAGTTACCATGGCGACATAAATTGCAAAGATGTAATTTTTATTAGTCATTTTTCACAGCCTCTGGCTGCAAATCAAATATCCAAGCTGGCTGCCTGAGCTAAAAAGAAAAAATACTGTAAACCAGTCATTTGTAGAGATATTAAGCTGAAATTTGGTGTAGCAGTAGCTGAGGGCAATGCCCAATAAATAATAAATTTAAAAAATTCAAGATGGTCGCCAAAGCTAAATTTAAATGGATTTAGCTCAGCTATTTTTACAGAGTTGAAAGTTGGTGTGGTTATAACTGAAAACCTCCCCCGTCGCATATTGAATCCAAATAAAAAATTCAAGATGGCCACCATAGCTTAAAAGAAAAAATGACTTTAACTTGATTTTTTTGTTTGTTGCCATATTGAGCTGAAATTTGGTGTGGTGGTAGCTGAGCGCGAACCCCAACAATTAGTGCTGTCAACTCAATAACTAAGAATGTCTGCGACGTGGCAGTCCCCGTCAGTTTCTCCAGGAACTTTCCAGTTGGTGATTAATGCTGACTGAAAGGACGGACTGACGTCAGGAGCTCCCTCCTGGATGGTTTCTGCGGAGCGACTGTCCAGATGACCTGACTGAGAATTATTGAATTTGATACCTGGATGATTGAGCATGAACTTTGTCGCCTCAGGCGTGGAAGTCTGGTTTCAGTCTCGACTCGTTCGTCCTGCCGTGGAAATGTGACGAGGCCGATCGTTCTAAAGTTCAGCGGGGCGGCTCTGAAAGGACGCTGAGCTCCTGGATGAGAATAAACTGAATAAAGTTACACAATGTGGTCGACCGTTTGTCGTGTCGGTACGTCTCAAGATTCCAAACAGAAATTATTTCAAACGTCGGACGAGCCGGTTCTGGACTTCATGCATGTTAAGGTTCTGACGCTTTGGGTCCGGTGAGAGTCTGACCGAGCACCTGACACCTCCCTCCACAATCAGCTGCTAGTTCTGGGTCTGTTCAGAGCTGGGTTTGGGTCAACGTTTGGACATTTTGGTACATAAACTTTAAAGTATTTCATTTAGATTTTAGAGCTAAACTGTGAAGTGGAATGGCAGCAATACAAGGTTTTTAACAGCATCATGAAGACCAAGGAACACACCAGACAGGTCAGGAATATAGCCCACCTTCCAGCAGGACATCCACCCAGATCTACAACGGAATGGGTCAGAACTAACTGTTCATGTGTTGGAACGGTCCAGTCAAAGTCCAGACCTGAATCCAGTAGAATCTGTGGAGAACCTTGAAAGCTGCAGATCAGACGCTCTGCATCCAACCTGCATCCAACCCGACTGAGCTGCAGCTGCTTTACACAGAAGAATGGGACAAAACACAAGTCTCCAGATGTGGACAGCTGCTGGAGACAAACCTTAAAGACTTGTATCGCAGAAGTCTGAATAAATTATTTTTGAAGTTTGTGGTTGGAACTGGACAAAATGTGGAGACGTTCCAGAGAAATGAACATTTTCATCAAAGAGTTTCAATTTGTGCTTAACGAGGCGATAAATTTGGCAAATCGAGACAAACTGAGGTGAAGTGCAGCAAAGAGAGTTCTTCACTCTGAAGGTTCTGATGACCACAGAGCGATCAAAACGTCGTTTCGCGAGAGAAACCACACAACATTCATCGACACTAGAACAGTACGAAACGATTCCTACAAACCCGCGCAGAGCGAGCGGCGCCGCAGGTTAAAAAAGACGGAGGCGACGGCGGCCCGTGGGTCACCGTCTCTCCACAGCGACTGCGAGTAGAAAGGTTGGATTTTGGAATGTTTTTGTGATTTTATTGTTCCCCAGAAAGTTATCAGTGTGTAACAAACAGCTTCAGTTATAAGACATGATTCACATCGTTTCCTCTAAAAAAAACAAAACAAAAAAAAATCAAACCCATGGTCCAGAAGGATCCGCTTTAAAAAGTATCAAGTACAACAGATCAGATCTGTGAAGCCCCAAACGTCCCTAATAATTCAGAAGTACCTCGATTCCTCTCAGAGTTAGAAGAGTCGTCAGTGAGGTCCGTTCATGCTCATTTTAAACACGTTTGTTCATTTCAAACGTCGTCAAACTGTAAGTACGACTCGTGTGCTTTACGCTGGATGTTACGCAGCGCCTCCTCTAGAGGGCGGTGCCGAGTCACATCTGAGCTCCGACGTCACTTTCAGACGATAACGCACATTTGGAGAAAGAGGCAGCGCACTCATCGCACCACGTGGACAGAGTCCTCCGTGGTTCTCGTGTGAGACGTACATGTTTTTTTTGTTCTTACTCCTGCACCACACTGACCCCACAGGCCCCGTTGAGGCGGCGGGTTTGGGTTTCATGTCGGACAGCGAACTGAAGTGTGCACAACGTGAATGCAGAGGACGGATGTTCAACGCTGAGCATGAACGGGCCTCGAGACCTGGAGCTGTGTGAACACGTTCTGCTGCGCTCCCACCTGACGGGCGTGTTGGACGTTAAGATGTTCTCTGTCGGGCTGACACTGCGCTTCATGCAGGAGAGAATCCTCTCACGGTTCACTAACCTTAAATTTAAATGTCCTTCAGGAAGTCCTGAAGGACTAAAGCAGACCTCAGTAGTGTTCTCCGCGTTGTAGCTAGAATAGTTCTTAAGTTCTGATAGGAAACAGAAACTTCATACATTAATCTAATGTACAGACACAAAACCAAAAACATCTAAAGTTAAGAAAAACAAAAGTAATCAAAAAGGTAAAAGTGGTTAAAGTAAGGAGGTTCTGAGTTGTTAAAAAAGTTGTGTAAACATTTTAAAAGAGAACAGAAACAACTAAATTCATGAATCACTGGCACGTGAAGAGGATGACGTGAAGCAGACCTGCCTCAAACAGGGTGTGCACACCTTCAGGCAACTCACTGGGCCTGGTTCAGATGGTTCAAATGGTTCAGTTGGGTCTGTTTGGTTCAACTGGTCAGATGTTCAGTTTGGTCTGTTTGGTTCAGTTGGTTCAAATGGTTCAGTTGGTTCCAATGGTTCAGTTTGGTTCAAATTGTTCAGTTGGGTCTGTTTGGTTCAACTGGTCAGATGTTCAGTTTGGTCTGTTTGGTTCAGATAGTTCAGTTTGGTCTGTTTGGTTCAGATAGTTCAGTTGGTTCAGTTGGTCTTGTGAGTTCGGATGGTCCAAATGGTTCAGTTGGGTCCGTTTGGTTCAGATGGTTCCGGTGGTCCCGTGAGTTCAGATGGTCCAAATGGTTCAGTTGGGTTTGTTTGGTTCAATTGGTCAGAAGGTTCAATTGGGTCTGTAGATGGTTCAGTTGGGTCTGCAGTTGGGTCTGTTTGGTTCAACTGGTCAGATGTTCAGTTGGGTCTGTTTGGTTCAACTGGTCAGATGTTCAGTTGGGTCTGTTTGGTCCTGGTGGTTCAGATGGTTCAGTTGGGTTTGTTTGGTCCGGGTGGTGAAGTGGTCGTTGACAGTCAGACTGTTTGAACCTTCTGGTACACTGAACGGTAACATTTTGGGTTTTAATTTGCAAAGACTGTTTGAAGCAGGTCTGCACGGGGGGTGGGGGGTGGAGACCAGAATGATTTGCGTTTGTGCAGTCTGGATCCTCCTCGCCCCCCCCACCCCGGGGGGGGGGGGGGGGGGGGGGTAACTTTAACGGAAGAATCCAAGTTTCTCTTTGAGCCATTCTTCTGTTAAATCCTCCGTGTTTCGGATCTCAAACACCTGGTGAAAATACACAAAGTAAATATATTTGGTGGTAAAATGCTGCAGTTTAACTCTCCTACAAACAACCCACCCCCCCCCAGTAAACAAGCCACCTTCATATTTCATAAAACAAACAAGAACATCTTTGATCCCATTTTGATGCTTTGAAAGTTTTAGTTTTTCACTCACCTTGGTCAGTTCAGCTGTTTGCACCAGCTTGTTCTTGCTGCCTGCATACATCATCTGCTGCTCCGGTCTGCAGCCTGTACGCACAAGCACACCGTCAGGTGCACCGACAGGTACACGGGTGCACCGACAGGTACACAGTTACACCGACAGGTACACAGTTACAGGTACACAGTTACACCAACAGGTACACAGTTACAGGTACACAGGTGCACCGACAGGTGCACAGACAAGTACACAGGTGCACCGACAGGTACACAGTTACAGGTACACAGTTACACCGACAGGTGCACAGACAGGTACACAGGTGCACCGACAGGTACACAGTTACACCGACAGGTACACAGTTACACCGACAGGTGCACCGACAAGTACACAGGTGCACCGACAGGTACTCAGTTACACCGACAGGTGCACTGACAGGTTCTCAGTTACACCGACAGGTGCACCGACAGGTACACAGTTACACCGACAGGTACACAGTTACACCGACAGGTGCACCGACAAGTACACAGGTGCACCGACAGGTACTCAGTTACACCGACAGGTGCACTGACAGGTTCTCAGTTACACCGACAGGTGCACCGACAGGTACACAGTTACACAGACAGGTACACCGACAAGTACACAGTTACACCGACAGGTACACAGTTACACCGACAAGTGCACTGACAGGTGCACCGACAGGTACACAGTTACAGGTACACAGGTACAGGTACACAGACAGGTATTTGAGGCGTCTGAAATACTTGTCCTGAGCAGAAAGTCTTACCCAGTGGACTTGAGAAGATGAAGCAGAGCGGATACGACACACGTCCGTCATCGTGTTCGTACTTATAACTGTAGACAAGAAACGTTTTTTATGTTAAGGGAAGTTTCGTAGATTTTCATTTTAAGACTCTTAAAATTTGGGGTGTAAAATAAAAAATGTTTGAAACTAAAATCCACGTTTTTCAACTGCCAACATATTTCAGAAAATAATGGAGCATTATGTAAAAATAAAAAAATAACTTTAGACTTTATTCACAATGAAGCATATAAAACATTTAATGTTTAAACTAAGAATTATCATTTGTTAAAATAAGGTAATTGTGAGTTTGATGGCAGCAACACATCTCTTTACAGATGTTCCAGGTCCACGTTACCTCTGAGAAACATTTTACAATCGAAGCGAAACGTCTTCTGTTACAAATAAAGTCCAGTTGTTTTTGTCTTGAACTTTATTTTAACTCCGAGAAACATCTCAATTTCTTTAACAAGTCTGTAACATGCAGGACCTGAGGAGACCAGTTGTTGGAGGTTTTAGAGGAAATGTTGTCCCATTGTGGTCTGGAGGATTCCAGCTGTTCTACAGTCCTGGGTCCTCTCTGCTGGGTCTTCATGATGAATCAAATGTTTTCAGTGTGTGAGCGGTCTGGACTTCAGGCAGGTCAGTTCAACATCTGGACTCTTCTTCCACAAAGCCACGCTGCCGTCATGATGCAGTTTGTTTTAAATTTGTCTGGATGGAAGCAGATGTGCTAAAACTGGTACATGTTTTCTTCGTGATGGAGTCTTTCCAGATGTGTAAGCTGCCCATGTTGGAGGCACTAATGCACCTGAACACTCACTACGATCTGGAGATGATGGAGATTCAAAGTCTAAACTTTATATATTGAAGAACTTTTCCCCACAGACTGGTGAACATCTGTCCATCTTTACTTCTTACTGACCTGAAGATAATTAACCTAAATGTTCCTCCTGCTGTCTCTTATTCATACCGTTTCCTTTTATAGTCTTTTGTTGCTCCGGTTTTATTTATTTTTTATTCGTTGATGCAAATTCTAAGTCACCTTTTTCCCCTAAAGGCTTTAACATTATGTTAACTAGGTTTCATTGTAAATAAAATATAAATGGTAAATGGACCGTACTTGTATTTTGCCTTTCTATCTTATCCAGATACTCAAAGTGCTTTACAACAATCTGTGCCTCATTTACACATTCATACAGCACTTTACTATCTCTATACAACGAATAATCAGAGCTTTATCACATTCATACACTGATGGGACACACAAGGACAACGAGGGGTTCAGTGTCTTGCCCAAGGACACTTCAGCATGTGGCTGCTGGAGGAACTGAACCCCCAACTCTCCCATTGGAGGACGACTGCTCTAACCACTCAGCCACAGCCGCCCATGATTTGCAAATCATTTCTTTTTTAATTTTATTTTACACAACGCCTCAGTCTTTTCAGAACTCAGTTTGTACATGTTGGAAAATCTGTTTACAATTCCTTGTAGATAAAATCATTAGTTCCACAGAAATGGGTCGTCCATTAAAAGGATATCTGGGCTGTCTCTCAGGAAGTTCATCTTTCAGCTCTTCAGGAGAAATATCCTGAAACAGGAACGTGATGCATTTAACAAAATTCAAAGTTGGGCAGTTAAGCGACAAAAAGCACAATTTGTTCAACAACGTTTGACACAAACATGAGCCTAAAGTTTCAAAGTTACCTCGTGTTCTTCGTCCAGGACGACCAGCTGTCGGTCTTTATCGATCTTCACTGAAGAACGAGCAGACACAGGAAAAGGAGGAACACTGGATCAGTTTGCAAGCAGTCAGAAAACAGTTTGTTGGACAAAACCAATACAATTCACATTCAGTGTGTTGGACTGGTGGAACAGGCCAAATTAACCCGGCCCAGATTAAACCTGGGTACAGTTAGGCCCAGGACAGAGTGTACCCCTCTATTTACCCATAATCTGGCCTGAAGGGTATGAATAGGCCTAGGTCAGGGGTGCCCAGACTTTTTCAGCATGGTGCTCCTTTTACAATGACCAAGTCAAAGTGATCTACCTGCTATAAGGCCTCGTTTACACGAGAACAACCTCTGGAAACTTTAGTGTTTTTTTCAACATTTATTGGGGGTTGTAAACAAAAAATGAGCAGGTTTACATGAAAACGCTGTCGTTTCCATGTCAGTCGGGTTGCCAGATAAGAAATTATGAACCATAGTACTGTGGTTTTAAAATTATAGTATTTTGACCTAAACTGTCATATGTGCTGAGTAAAGATATGCTAAAATGAGGTGTGTGTTGGGTTTGTTGAACATGTGCACAGAAAAGGAGGGGGTAAATAAGACGTTTTACATTTATCTGGCAACCCTCATTGTGCATGCAGCATGTGCATGATCACAGTTAGTCAAACTGGTGAACACACTAATGTCTCTTTGGATCCAGGATTTTATTAGTTTTGCTCCTACATGCAGAAAAAGGCTGAGCACAAAAACACCCTGCTCTCTGCCATTTATCATAACTGTTATATTTATTATAACTGTTATTTATTTTAACTGTTATTTATTATAAGTGTTGTTATATTTATTATAACTGTTATTTATTATAACTGTTGTTATATTTATTATAACTGTTATTTATTTTAATTGTTATTTATTATAAGTGTTGTTATATTTATTATAACTGTTATTTATTTTAACTGTTATTTATTATAAGTGTTGTTATATTTATTATAACTGTTATTTATTATAA
>NC_056518.1:32170831-32188396 GCF_014905685.2 Nematolebias whitei | reverse complement strand
TTTATTATAAGTGTTGTTATATTTATTATAACTGTTATTTATTATAACTGTTGTTATATTTATTATAACTGTTATTTATTTTAACTGTTATTTATTATAAGTGTTGTTATATTTAATATAACTGTTGTTATATTTATTATAACTGTTATTTATTATAACTGTTATTTATTATAACTGTTATTTATTATAAGTGTTGTTATATTTATTATAACTGTTGTTATTTATTATAACTGTTGTTATTTATTATAAGTGTTGTTATATTTATTATAACTGTTGTTATTTATTATAACTGTTGTTATTTATTACAACTGTTGTTATTTAGTATAACTGTTGTTATATTTATTATAACTGTTATTTATTATAACTGTTGTTATATTTATTATAACTGTTATTTATTTTAACTGTTATTTATTATAAGTGTTGTTATATTTATTATAACTGTTATTTATTATAACTGTTCTTATATTTATTATAACTGTTATTTATTATAACTGTTATTTATTATAACTGTTATTTATTATAAGTGTTGTTATATTTATTATAACTGTTGTTATTTATTATAACTGTTGTTATTTATTATAACTGTTGTTATTTATTATAACTGTTATTTATTATAAGTGTTGTTATATTTATTATAACTGTTATTTATTATAACTGTTTTTATTTATTATAACTGTTGTTATTTATTATAACTGTTATTTATTATAACTGTTATTTATTATAACTGTTGTTATTTATTATAAGTGTTGTTATATTTATTATAACTGTTATTTATTATAACTGTTGTTATTTATTATAATTGTTGTTAGAGCAGAAAAACTTTGGACTGCAGCCGCCTGGAGTGCACATGTGCCACTTCACACTTGGAGTAATTCACTCCTCTGTGGGGGGTTCCCCTGAAAACCTCCACTCTTGAGACCTGGATTCAAAAACCTTCGGTTTCAGAGAGCGCGAGGCTGTTGCCTGTAAATGAACGGCCGAACGTTTCACCTCATGTAAGCGGGGCCTCAGACCGGCTGCCCCGTCTGTCAATCAAGAGACTAAATTCATAGACGGACGATCGGCTGACGTCTACTTTTTAATGCCATGAGATCTACCCAACAAGTCCCTCCTCTGCCACACCACCTGCTGCGTTTGGACCAACTCGACCTGCCTGCGAGGCACAGACACGCATTCTTGTCTAATAATAGACATATTCTTCCTTTATTATATAATATTTTTACCCAGAATGCATCAGGACAGACGAACATTCAGCACTTTTAAACATTGCTGAGTGTACATGCCAAGTGATGGCACTCACTCAGCAGGCTTAATGGAAACATTTACAGCATGAGAAAATGAATGACAACAGCCATAACCAAGTTTTGATTTTAAATCCACATCAATCTTTGGCAGCAAAGCAGTTCCCTGAAGTGGAACGGCATGCTGCATTCACCAACACATCTTTGCATTCCTGCTGAGACTTGTCCACACGGCTGTTGCAAAAGACGGCAGATAACGGAGGCAGGCACGCCGCATTTAGAGAAGGCCGAGCTGAACTCTCAGCCCAGGTACAAGACAAGCTAATGCTAATGCTAAGCACTAAGTATTAGTACAGGCTGTGTGGACTGGAGGTCGTTAAAAAAGGTGAATAAATTGTTATTTTGTTAAAACTGTTTAAATTTCAACAGGAATGAATTTATTGCTCTGTAATATCTGGTGGAGAAAGCTGATACCTCTGCTGGACTATGGTGACCTTCTGTCCAGCGCTGACAACCCGGAAACGTGGGCCGGTGGTGTGCCAAAAATCGATGGGCTGCCAAATGGCGGCCGTGGGAGCGTGCACGGGAGGACTTTATCAAGAATTTAACAAGATTAACACATAAAAACAACCATTTATTTGCTCCAAATTATAGTAAATGTGTGTCTCAGTTTGCGTAATAAATGCACTTTAATGGTCAAATTAACTGAATTTCACCGGGGCGGTGCAGCTAGAAGCGAGCAGAATGAAGGTGGGGAGGCAATGGCAGGCCGATTGAGACATTAATAGCTGGTGAAGATTCTCAGTCATCCAGGACACATGGTAAATTCTAAAAAGTTCAAGACAAAAACAATAAAGCATAAAGTATAATAAAGTCCAGTTGTTTATGCCTTGAACTTTTTTGAATTTGTCACCTAATACATGTTACAACAGCATGCCATACAACTATTACTACTCTGCTGCCATCTAGTGGCTGAAAGTGGTACTGCTCAATGTTTTTTCCCCAGTCAGAACGAATGAAAAAGAGTCATATCGCTGCCAAAAAATGGTTTATAAATACGGGAAAAAATCCATAAATATGTCGCTTCGGCCTATAAGTCACAGGGCATGTGAATTATGAAAAAAAATGTGACTTATAGGCTGAAAAATACAGTAATAGTGTTTTATTGATTGTTCCCAAGGTCCAAACACAACTTGGCTGTTATGTTTTCTGCAGCGTGGAATCGCCTTCAAGAGTTGAACTCAGTCAGTGCTTTTAAAAGTCTAACAAGCTGCTCGTCACGTTTCCTGTAGGGTGATGATGTTTACGGAGTTATTTATGCACTTTTATGTGTTTTTAAGTGGCTTGTGTGTTTCTGGAGCTGGTGCTGTTGTAACCTCAACGAGACTCACCTGTTAAAAAAAAAAGTTTAAATAAACTAATACTGAACTGAGATTTGGGATGAGGCGGTCTTTAATCCTCAGTAAGTGGTACCAGAGGCGAGCAGGTTGTTTGAGTTAACCCAGGAATATTTAGTCAACGTGTCATCAATAAAGACGTCGGAGAAGAAAACGGTGACTCACTGATGATGGCCGCGTTGTTGGTCGCCTTTCGAAAACGGAACTCCCTCAGCTTTTTCACCAGACCTTCGTCCACGTCGCACACGACCAGGGACTCGCTCTGATCCGAAACAGGAGAGAACCATCAGGAGGGTCAGACAAAAGCACAGCTCTGTGACAGAGACACCGTCTGATTCTCGTTCAGCCAAGTGGACTTCTGCTCTGCTGTAGCAAAAATCTGAGGTTTTTTCCTCCTTCGTTTCACACGACACGCTGCAACAGGAAGTGTCTCCTTCTGACCTGTGCCCACGTAGCAAACTTTCAGCAAAGCATTAAACTCAACACCGTTTGCACGTTAATCTGACAAAAGGACTAAATCGTTAAGTCTGCTCACATTCCTGGTGTTTTGTCTGCACTCTGGTTGTGACTTCGTCCTAATCCGCGTGCAGAAGCTTCCTCACATGGAGCCAAAATAATCTGAGTTTTTATACATCACCAGGGTGGCAGACTGTCCCAACCCTCGATTCTGGAGGACTTCTGTCTGACCCGGAGGACCGGATCCAGAGAGGGAACAAGGACACTCCAGTCTGAGCAGGAGTTTACGGTTCTGGACCTCTGACACGCCCGTATACGGTTACACAATTCCTTCACAAAACCACAACATCTCTGAAGAGTCTCTGCAGGCGCTAACAGCTTCAACTGAACAAACGGCTGGTGGGAGTCAGGATTAGCTGAGCTTTAAGGACATCTTTACAGATTAGAATTACCGCCCGCTGACTTCCGTGCTAGAGTTTTAAACAAGAATCGTCTTGGGGTGAGAAATGGCAGCATTATCTTTGTAAACGATGTTATTCACATTGTAAAATCTCACAAAATCTGTCAGCGTATATGTTGAAGATGATGATCATCTACTACCACGCCACAATTTAGCTCAAAATCTGTAAATGTGACTGAGCTATAGCCAGATTAATGTTTGCCAGATTCAGTTGGCTACAGCAGACATCTTAAATGGAGGGTGACCCAAAAGTTAAACATTCACAGACGTAAATCCAAGGACCGCTTTCTGATAGTTTCATTAAAATCAGTCCAGTAGTTTATGCAATATTTTGCTAACAGACAAACACAGTTGACCCTAATAGATAAGGACAACGTTTTAAAGTTCTTACGGTATCGGTAAGACCTTGGAGTATGTGTTGGGAACAACTCTCAGCTACTACCGCACCAAACTTTCTCTGTGTCTGTAAAGAAGTGACACCTGTTTTCTGTTTGCTAGGGTCGATAATCTTTGGCGGACATCTTGAATCGGGTTTAGTCTCAGCTAATCTGTTCTAGATGCACATCCATTGATTTCTGAAGGTTTCATTGAAGTCCATCAAGTCGTTCACGAGACATTTTGCTAACAGACACAAAAACACCGTCTGTCTGTGTTTCAGCAGCAGAGCGAGTCTTTAGACCAGACGAGTTAAAACCCAGGACTGAACAGGAAATACCAAACCGAACACTTCAAAATAAAAGCTGCTTTAGTCACAACCGTTCTTAAAATTTCCTGATGAATGCTCAATAATCCAGGTAGAAAAAACTAATAAAGTTAAGTTAGGTCCTCCGGACAGATTCAAAAAATAAACTCTTGTAGAAACGTTTTGTCTTTTATCCAAAAGACTTCTTCAGTCTGGAGCTGCAACAAACTCAGTCTCATAAATAGCATATTTTCATAGTGGATCAACCAGTTTGCTGGTGGCATCCAGAACCAGCTGTTCACATGATAAATGAGGACCATCAGCCTAACAACTGATCGTTAGTGCCCTGATGGCTGCTTGCTATTCACAGAGGGCTAGCAATAACAGGGGGGGACAGTTGGACACAGACATCTCTGCGCCTGTTTAATGATGGACGGTTTCTCTTCACAAAGATGGCCTCCTTTACTCCACTCTCAAACCATTGTTTCTCTCCATCCAGGATGTGAACATCTTCATCCCTGAAAGAGTGACCGCTGGCCTGGAGATGAATGTAGACCGCAGATACCTGGCCTGATGATGTTGATCTTCTGTGATGGTCCATCCTTTTGGCCAGTGGCTGTTTAGTTTCCCAGATGTAAGACTGATCACCCTCCTGACACTGAACAGCATACACAACATTACTCTGTGCCGAGGGCCTGGATCTTTTGGATGGACAAGTTTTGCTGTAATGTATTTTGGAGTTTAAAAGCCACTGGGATGTTGTGTTTAGAAAATGAACATCTCAGTTTTTCTGAAACTCCTGCAACATACGAAATGACCACTGGTTAGGATTCCTCCTTTTCACCTGATGGCTGGCTGGAGTCCTGTTTGGGTTTCTTCTCTGCTTTCAGGAAGGCCCAGTTAGGATATCCACATTGCTCCAGGGCCTGTCTTGTGTAGGATTTCATCTTCTGCCTGGCTTTCTGGCATTCTATGCCAGATAAGTGGAAACGTTATAAGTGACAGAGTTAATCATGCTAACAATCCATCTTAAAGTTACACTTTGTTTGTGAATTTTGGGTAAACCATACAGACTAGGAGTGGCCTCTCCTCTGTGGTACAGAATATGGTCAAAAGCCTTGTCCTGATCCAAAGGTTTCAGGCACTCTTATCAACTATTTCTTGCAACTACTCCTGAAAATGAGTCCTCAATGAGACTAACCTGTTTAAATAAAGGTTGAATGAATGAAAACTCCCTGGATCTTTACTTTGCAGCGCCTCAGACTGAAGAAGTCGTTTGGATTAAAGGCAAAACGTTTCTACAAAGAAGAATCCATCCAGAGGATCTAACTCAACCATGTTAGATTCATCTACTTGGATTATTGAGCATGCATGCATTCATGTGCAGTGCAAAAAGATACAAATATTGCTTTTACTGTTTTTAATATTGGCGTGAAACGAGTCAATAAAATCAGTTCGTTATAAAAAAATATATAGTTCCAGATGTTTTAGTCTTTCAGGTTATATATAATACTTTGAATTTTTCCGGGTTTATCTTATTTTGAAATATCTTACCGGAAACCAGAACTACGTGTCAACAACTTGACGTCATCAGAGGGCGGAACTGCTGCTAGGCTAGCAGGCTAACGCTAACGATACACGACATCACGTTCTCTGTAATACTCCCTAAAACTTCCATTTCCTCCGACGCTCACGAATGAAACGCAGAAACTAGAAGAGTGACACCTGTTTGTGAAAGAATCGGGCTGACTTACCATGGCTGTCGAATTAAGATCGCCCTGAAGCTTCAGCTGCTGATGTGAACGGCAGAAAGGCTGAGGGTTTGTCTTCTTTGCTGCACATCATCTGACTGGTTTGTCCAACCCTGAGCAGGCGCCTCCTCCTCGAAACACGAAAATCTGTGGAGCAATTTAAATGTACATATAAATTATAGTGTCAGAAACACTTAGTTTTATAATGTTAATCAGTTTAAAATATTTAGTGTCAACAAGTGGTTTTTCAAACATACTTTTTTACAAGTTTATACTTTGGTTAGAAAAATTGAGTAAATGCTGATGAAGAATTTAGCAGCTTTTAGTTTGCCTTTTTATACTTTTGGCTAGCAGTTTGCTCTTTTTAAGCATATAGCTATCTGTTTGCTTTTAGCTAGCCTTTAATTTACAATATTTAGCCAAGTAGCTATTTGTTATTTTTGGCTAAACTTACTAATGATGGCCATTTTTTTATATTTAGCTTTTAACTAGCCTTTGGTTATTGTTATCTCTCTTTCTAATACTTTTAGCCAGATTTTTGCTACTTTTAGCTAGTATTTTGCTACATTTAGCTGTTAGCACTAGAAAAATGAAAAAAAAAAAAAACACTGCTTAAATTTAGGCAGTGTTTTTTTGTTTCATTCAACCTTTATTTATACAGGTTAGTCTCAGTGAGCCCCGAGGACTCTTACAAGAGCTACCTGTTTTAAACAAAGAACACAGATGAGGTACAGACAACAATAACAAAAAATAATACAATTGTAGAGAGTCAGAGTTTCTTTATTCGTCATTCACACCACATGTGGTACATGTGGTAGAACGAAATTGTGTACACAGGGTCCCATACAATAACATTGTACATCCAATAACAACAACAATAGACAGTGTGTTTACCTCAGGGCCACCATATGTTTTGCTTTATTTTAAGCTGTTAACTAGCTTTTTGCTACATGATTTAGCATTTAGCTAGTGTTTGATTCTTTTGGCCAGTCTTTTTTGCTACATTTATCTTTTAACTATCCTTTTGATAAAACACAAAGTTTGTTTTCTCAGTCATCCAGGTATATAACAACAAAAAAGGTTACCAGATGAGGGGCGAAACGTTTCTTTTTAACAAAAAAAACGAAGTCCAGATGACATGATTCAACCTTTTTTGTTGTTATATACCTGGATGACTGAGAAAACAAACTTTGTGTTTTTTAAACCATTAGTGAAAAGGCCAGACTTCAGGGGTATCTGAGGCAGGCTTGAAACACAAGAGTCAGGGTGGCTTCTGGGTAATACCAGATGGCTAGGCCTCAGACTGACGAAGCCTCTTGGATGAGGGGCGAAACGTTTCTTTTTAACAAAAAAAAAAACGAAGTCCAGATGACATGATTCAACCTTTTTTGTTATCCTTTTGATACTTTTTGTTTTGCTCATATTGATAATTTTCAAGTTCAAGTATCTTTGTCATTCGCATCACATGTGATACATGAGGCGGAATGAAACTGTGTACTCAGGGTCCCAGTTACAGTACACCCAAAAATACCCACCAAATTTTGGCTTTTAGTTCAAGTTTTGTTTCATTAAGCTAGCTTTTTTCTACTTTTAGCTAGTTGTTTGTGCTACATTTAACTTCCAGCTACAGTTTTTATTCTTTTTTGTTTTGCCCATGATGCTCCTTCTGGCTTTTAGATAGTTTTGTTTTTATTTTAGCTAGCCTTAGCCAGACATGTTCCTGTTTTCAGTTTTCTACATTCGCTTTATGATCTAGCTATTTTTGCCATCTTATTTTAATTTGTTAAAAATAAAAAAAAATCTGTATGCCTCTTTTATGATTGTCCATAACTGTCATAATTCTTTGTTGTAATCAGGTCTCTCTTGTAAATGAGTCCTCCAGGCTCAATGGGATTAACCTGTATAAATAAAGGTTGCACGAATTAAGGTAGTGTGTGATTAATCTTAGTTTGTATTTTTGCTGCTTTTAGCTTTTAATTAGCATTATGCTGATTTTGGATCTCAGCTAATGTCTTGCTAATTTTAGCCTTTGATTAGATTTTTCTCTTCGTAAACTTTAGCTTGTTTTATGCTAATTTTAGCTCTTCTGTAGTTAGCAAGTTAGGCGTCGGAGTGCGCACGCAGCGGAACGCGCCCATCTCTGACGTCATGAGTGACTTAGGCGTGCACTTTTTTCTTCCTCTTCAGGAGTTATGGTTGTGTGAACTCACAGCTTAAACAAGCTGGTTTACTCGTTTCTACAGCCGGAGAAATCATCGCCTGTAGCCGCTGCCATTAAGCTAGTCCCGCTTCTGACCAGGTACGATAGAAACCGTCTCTTTAGCGTTTTATTTCTGTTTTTACTCGCCGTGAATCGAGGCTAAACAAACGTAAACTAACAGATAGCTAGTGCTAGCTAGCTAGAGTAGCCAAGTCGAACATGTCTTGTTTGGACATTTTTGGACACATTTCCCTGCTTTTATGCTGCGGAAGTCCTTGTGATGTCTTTGTCGATATTTCAATGTTGTTGTGTTCAGTCGGTCGGCTCGGGTTTTGTGAATCACCGCATGGAAACATTACTCAGCTCTGACCGCAGTGATCCGACAGTTTGCTAAACCAAAGTCTGTTATTAGAATTAAAGGCCCATCATTTCGTTAATGCATATCGCCCGCAGTCTGTTTTGTCGGGACTTTTAAACCAAGATCACCCAAGCTGAGAAAGTTGTAGCTGTTTGGGTCCAACTTGGTTAAATATCGTGTAATCTCGCGATATATCGCGAGATGTCGCGCACAGTCTGAGGATGACTCTCAGCTACTACCACACCATAGCCGTTTTAGTGCTGTTCAATGTCAGTCGGACAGACTTTGGCAGCAGGTGATGAATCTTCAGTAACAGTGACACCAGTTTTGTTCTCTCGTTGCAGATCATGGCAGATTTTTCGGTAAGTTTAAAGCATTGCTGATGTTTCCTGCTGTTTGAGCGGCTGACAGCTCGTAGTTAAACTGATGTGTTGTCCTTTGTCCTGCAGCTGTCTGACGCTTTAGGAGACGACACGCCGAGCCAAGCTAAGAAAATAGGCTACACTAATCCTTCTGTGCCAGCCAGCAACCCTCCACATCCTTCAAACCCGGGATGGCCCGGTTCAGCCCCTGGAGCTCCCACTCAGCCATCAGCACCAGCTGACTTCAGCAGTGGATTGTCTGGCCCCGGGGCACCTGGGCCGTTTTCATACCCCTCTGGTCCAGGAGCACCAGGGCAATATCCAGGACCTCCTTCAGCACCTGGTGGGTTCCCTGCTGGTCCTGGAATACCTGGACAGTATCCACCTGTACCAGGAGCTCCAGGTCAATTTCCCTCCAGTCCTGGAGCACCCGGACAGTTCCCCGGGCAGTATCCACCTGAAGGAGCTCCGGGACAGCTGCCTGGAGGTCCTGCTCCCTACCCAGCTGGTCCCTTTCCTTCTGGCCCTGGAGCTCCTCCAGGACCTTATCCGAACGTGTCTTTCCCTGGTGGTCAGCCACCAGGAGGAAATGGGATGTACGGACCAGGAGGTCCTGGAGCATTCCCACCTCCAGCTAATCCTGGCTCTTTTCCAACATTCCCCGCTGGTGGGTTTCCCCCAATGCCATCTGGATCATGGGGACCTGCTGGAGGAGGATTCCCTCCTGCTCCTGGCCCCTTTGCTTCTGGTCCCGGACCTATGGGTCCATATGGGGGGCCGGCTGGACCAGGAGGCACATTGGTGAGTACTTCACGTCCTTATCATGTTGCCTGCATGCTGTTTCCTCTCTGGTGTGTTTCTGGTCTGGTGTCAGCTTGGTGTGGTCTTTGGACTCAGGTTCTGGTACACAGAGGTCTCCTTTCTGGATGTAAGTGAGGGCGGTGATCCGTTTTCTTTCTCTTCTCTTGGCTTCAGCTGGGGTACAATGCAAATATCAAACCTCAGTAATATCTGTTCAGAAGCAATCAATGAAAATCTATTCTTGTCTTTCAGCCCAGATATAATCCACCATTTTATTGAAAGCTCAACTTTTCACTTGGACTGGACATCACTTCCAGCAGCAGCACCTGGTTTGATTAGTGCCAGAAACTGAACATAGATTTGATTTGACACACCTGCACATGCTCACAAGTCTTGCTAAATCCACTGGGTGTAATTTTTTAAGTGCAATGTGATGTAATTTACAGAACAAGTTTGTTTTCTCTTCACATATTTTCTATGATTGCAGCTAAGATTGAGCTCCGACTTGTCACATGGATCTTATTAAGGCTCTTGGTGTCATGTCACGTTGCTCTGATGTCTGTTTGTGCTGCTCGAAATGTAAAAACTGAACTGATTATTTTCTTTCATTGCCCTGGTTAGTCACCAGGACTCTGATCTGAAGTACATGACGAGTCACCTCTGTAAGAATGTGGGCGGAGTCAAAGTTTTGATTAAAGGTTAACTGGATTATGATGTTAAAGTGACAGTTTGGTCATTTTTGAAGTCATGTTCTCTTTAATCTTTATCAGTAGAATTGGAGCATGAAGCAAGGGGCAAAAGTTTCCATCCAGGCTAATCTAATTTGAGGGCCTTTTTTTCTGTTTTTGAATCATTTTTCAGGCTTAAAAAAAAGCTTTTGTACGACACCGTTAGTTTACAGCTGCATCTAGAAAAATTTAATATCTTCAAAAAGTTATTTATTTATTTATTTTTTTGTCAGTCATTTCAGAAAATCAAAGTCGGATCTTAAAGATTGATTTCACACCGAGTGAAACATTTCAAGCCTTTATTTCTTGTAATTTTGATGATTATAACTGTGTGGCGACCCCTGAAGAGGGAAAAGCTGAAAGAAGAAGAAGATAACTTACAAATAATGAAAAATAAACTCGGTGATTAGAATATTCCAGAACCAGCTTCTGGTGTCGGTGTGGGCCAGTGCCGAGTCCTGCTGGAAAATGAAACCAGCGTCTCCATGAAGCTCGTCAGCAGAAGGAATCAGGAAGTCTCTAAAGTGTCCTGCTAGATGCTGCGTGGACTTCAGAACACCCAGTGGACCAGAACCAGTAGAGGACATGGACCCAAACCATCCCTGACTGTGGAAACTTCACTCTGGACTTCAACAATGTGGATTCTGGACCTCTCCACTTCCTCCAGACTCTGAGACCTTGAGTTATAACTCTTTCATGTAGAAAAAGGACATTGGACCACTGAGACAGTCCAGGTCTTCGTGTCCTCAGCAGGTAAGACACTTCTGATGTCTCTGGTTCAGGAGTGCCTGGACTTGAGGAATGAGACATTTGTAGCTCGTGTCCAGGAGATCATCAGGCTGTGACACCTGGAGTTTACAATATTCAACCTCTTCACTATATTTAAATATTCTGAGACACTGAATTTATTTTTCATTATTTGTATTTTTATCATAAAAATTACAAGAAATCTGAAATATTTCACTGTTATGAGTTTGACTGAAATGATTGACAAAAATTATTGAACTTTTTCACCATGTTCTAATTTTTTGCGATGCGCGTGTGTTTTGTAGTTTGAGCACAGACACTGAGGGGCGAACGAAGTTTATCCACTTCACGCCTAGAGGTCGACGACAACAACGCCCGTTTTATCTTTGTGGCCAAACTGTAACGCGTTACAGCAAAATGAGTCGCAATGAGGAACATTTTCCATATTATTAATTTCTACGTCTCCTCAGAAGCTTCAAAATGATTTGTAGTTTGTTGATATTCGGTGATTTATTGGCTACAAGCTAGTTTTATTTACAGGAGTAAAAGCTCCATTTTGTGACGTCATCAGGAGTTCCAGTCTTATCCCCAAGCTTTACAATGACTCTGCACATTATATGAAGGGATTTCCTGACAGAAGAAATTCTCGTTTCAAAGGAAATTAAAAGGGTTGGGGGCGGAGATTATTATCTGAAGACATACCAGTTAGAAAACTTTTTGATTTCAAGGTAAATCAGGAAGGTTATGTGGTAGTTTAGTTAATGTGATAGTGTCTTGATGGACTAATTTTTATCCAAATCTCAATTATGATAAAAATAAATCTTGTCGTGTTTGCTGTGCTGTGCCTCATTCTGACTCGTCTTGCAGCGCAGTAGAGCAGGGTTTTCTCCCGCAGACCAAAAACATACCTCTTGGGTTCACAGAGTCCAAGTTGTCTCTGGGTGTGAGAGTGTGGATTGTTGTTTGACTTGTTTATCTGTATATGATGGACAGGAGACATGTCCAGAGTGTCCCCCGCCCCTCTCAGAGACGGCTGGAGACACCAGCTCCCTGCAGTCCTGAACAGAACAGAGGGTGAAGAAAATAACATGAATAATTCATAACTTAAAAACATATTTAACAGCCTGAGAGGAACTTGTTAATAACAAAAGAGCCTCTTCTAAGACCCCGACATGTGGGACGATGTTTTATAGAAGTGGCCGATTAATCGTTCCATTTCCTCCCAGTCAGCTGATCCATTCTGCAGCACGACGCGCACCAATCGTAACGTTTGGGTGTCGTCACAGCTGACGACTTTTAATTTGACGGAACATCCCTTCAAAAATGACCAGACTCTTCCTTTAAGCTCCTTGCTGTATGCTGCCGAGTTAAGAGTATTAATAATCAAATGTAAACAGATCTGCATGTTGCCTCGCACCGTATTCCTCATGTTTTCTGTGTAAGGCAGAATAAAAGCATAAATGTACGTGACGTCAAAGGCGCTGCGCTGTCCTGGTTTGTGCTGCAAATTGCAGATGCTGCCGTACGATCTCCACCTTCATGCCGGGATTTTGCCAAAACTTGTGATCACGATAATCGGAGAGCCTCTTCCTGGTGCAGACAGGTACGAGTTTCCAGAAGAATAAGAAAAACATCTGGAACTGAAGTCAAACATCTGCCAGCATCTGTTAGCGAAGCAAATTAAAATTAAATCTCTTCTCAAGATAAATCTTTTACGAGTTAAGTTTTGAGCTTGACGTTGCAGAATGTGTGACTCTCGGCTACTACCACACCAAACTGCAGCGCAGTATCTGCAACAGACATTTTTGTGTTTTCCAAGGTCACTTAGCTGTGGCGGCCATCTTGAATTGGGCTAACTTGAAATGACAATGAGCTGTAGGTGCTCATCCAGTGATACTTCTGAAAGTTTAATTGAAATTTATGTGCTATGAGATATTTTGCTAACGGTAAGGACAAACACACATGGAGACATTATTGCTCTTGTCAGCTAGTTTAGAAAATAAGTTGTAAACAAACTAGCTTTATTTTTTGTGTCAATGTGACGTCTGTTTTAGGTTCAAAGTTGATTTCATCAAAGGTTCGGACGTCGTCTTTCACCTCAACCCTCGGTTCATGGAGCGTACCATCGTCAGAAACTCCAACCTCGGAGGTTACTGGGGCCCAGAGGAACGTGAAGGACCCTTCCCCTTTGTTGAAGGATGCCGTTTTGAGGTAAAACATTTATTTGTTCGTGCCAGAATAGCTTTAAGAAAGGCAAAACTTTGAAAACCTTGTTTTCCTATATTCTTAAAGTAATTTGTTTACACGGTGAACCTTTCTTCATACAGGTTAGTCTCAGTGAGTCACAAGGACTCATTTACTTACGAGAGACCTGTTTTAGAAAGACAACATGTAATGTACAGACAATTGTGTCGTCAGCATAGAAATGCAAGGACACGTCAGGAATGTTTTGACCTACATTACTTATGAATTGTAAAAAGATTGGGTCCTAAAACTGAGCCTTGTGGCACACCATTAGTGACTGCTGGGTAGATAGACGAAGTGCCGTTATGTCGAACACATCAGCTCCGGTCTGAGAGTGTGATCTGTTACAGCAGCTTAAAGTTTTTCAGCTTGCATGTGAAGGCTGTGCCAGACGTTAAAATCAGACCGTAACGTTTGAGTTTGTGTCGTCATTCTGCTCAGAGCCACAACGTTTAAATTCATGTCGGATTGTCAAATAACGTGAAATTCAAACCTTCCACCTTCATCCAGGGGAGCTCGGAGTAGAGCTGCCGCTCAGCGTCAAACGTGTCAGCTGAGGTGGTCCTTCTGATTTAGACGCCTCCTTGTTGAGGCCCCAGGACAGACTCAGAACTCTCGTGGAACTGTGCATCTTCTCTGACCTGGGAACACCTCCAGGTCCCCCAGGAGGAGGTGGAGGTCTGGGTTTCCTGCTGGAACTGTTGCCTCTGCAGCCCAACAATGAATAAGATAAAAGACAGAGGTGGAAATCTTAAGATGGCTGTAGAAAACATAAAAATGGCTGTACCTCAGTGCTAAACCTGGTTGCAGCTGAGGTTCTTGCCCAACACAAACTCTTTATCTCATGAGATCACACATAATGTTCTGTTAGAGGTCCAGCTGCAGCTGGTACTCCTCAACGTTTTTAGTCTGAGCTGTGGAAGAAACATCCGTCAGGTGCACTGCGATGCATCATCGGTGACGTATCCCGAGGTCAACGGGTCTCACATCAGACACCGTCGTCCAGGCGACCCATCCAGGGCTGGTCAGGCCCTGAATGGCTTTCTTCTTAGCCGCCCCAGTAACGCCCTAACAGCCGAGGACTTTACAGAGTGAGCTTCCTGCAAAGCCTCCCCGTCTTACTCGTAGAATGTCCTCCTGCCCCGACACTCCACTATTTCCTGGTACTTTGAACATTTCCTCGACCCGTTCTCCTCAGGGCTCTGAGTTCCAGCACGATCAGGTGTTTGGAAGCCTCAGAGGCAACAGTCACATCTGGCCAGAGAGATGTTGCCATGTGCAGCGGGAACTTCAGCTGTTTTTAGTCTGAAATTCTGGTAGGAAGGTGGAAGATGATATCGGCACCTTTAAAGTGACTAAACACTTAAAAGCCTTTAGGACCCAAACCTCCTTCCTAAAATGGTTAATAGAAATATTTTCTGTTACTGGTTATAACTGGAGTCATTGGGATCAAAACGGGCCCGAAGGTGCAGAGTGTTTGCATTGTGCGGCTGTTGCAATATAGAAAGAATAATAAAAAACAAATCCTGGACAATTTCATACAACTAGTGTTTAAATGGGCTGAAATATTGAGAATGAAAACGGCAAATGAGCAGAACGTACACGTTTGGTCCCCAACCCTAGTCCTTGAGGAACACCATGTATGTTTTAGTTGTTTCTCTGCTTCGACACACCTGATTTGAATGAACGAGTGATTAACATGCTTCTGCAGAATTTTGATGAAGTGATTAAGTCACTGAATCAGGTGTGTCTGAGCAGGGAAACAACTGAAACATGCAGGATGTGTTCCTCAAAGATCAGGTTAGAGAACTTCACTGAGAGTTATTTGGTGCAGGTTTTGCAAAGTGTTTGTGTCCACCAACTGTCTGTGTTGCTGTTCCCTCAGCTGAAGATCCTCGTGGAGGAGGACATGTTTAAGGTGGCTGTGGACGGCACCCACCTGCTGGAGTACGAGCACAGAGTCGGAGGCCTGGAGGAAGTGACCTTACTGCGAGTGGACGGAGACATCCTCCTGTACAGCGCAGCCCCGAGCATGATCTGAACTGTCAGCTGGACCCCGCGCTGCCCAGCACACCCTGCGTGTTTGAAGACCTTTCAAATACTTTGTTGCACTTGATTAAAATCTGCAAGGCGCTAACATCAGAAAAGTGCAATTTAAAGCCACGTGGCACATTTATCACTGAGCAGAAGGCAGATTAGATAAAGTCTGCACGCTGTAATTATTATTAAGTTGGGCTTCAGAATAAACCAGATGAAGGAAAATGAACAAGTTTGAGGTGGAACAGTCCCAAACATTTCAGGCGAGGGAGCGCTGTTTGGTTTACATGTTTAGTTTTTTGTCCCTTTAAATGTTTATCATTGAACGCCTTCATAACGCATGAAAATTCACTCGTCTCCTTTTCTGTAAGCGACTGAACCGACCCGTTGGCAGTCCGGCAAAAATGAAGATTCTCTGCATTTAATATATCCTGCGTTTGTCAGCTGAAGCTCTCAGGCTGAAGGGCCTGAAATAGTAATAAAAAAATCTGAGTATCAAACAAAAGGCAAATTTAAATGAACGTGTGTGAAATACGAGGGGAGATTTTCCAGCTTGTTGCCAAATAAAATAAAAATATTTTAACATTATTAATGAAAATGCAACAAAAAGTGACTGAATAAAAGTTGTTTGATGCTGATTGTTCTTCTCTTTTGCGTCCTGCCTGCATCCACAACATTGTAGTTCCTACACTACAGTTGTCCTCAACAATTTTTCTGACAGCATGAAAATGAGTCCATCTTTGACAGATGCTCTCGTAAACATTTACATCTGGAGCTCTTTTCACATCAGGGTTCTGTTTGTGTTCACATTTTACACAAGTCCAATACTTGGGCGGCACGGTGGCGCAGTTGGTAGAGCTGCTGCCTCTGGGTGTAGTTAAATGTTCTCTCCATGCTGCGTGGGTTTCCCCCCACGGACCAAAAACATGCATGTTAGGCTGATTGGTGACTAAATTGTCCCTAGGTGAGAGAGAGTGAATGGTTGTTTGTCTCTATGTGTTCCTGTGATGGACTGGAGACCTGTCCAGGTGTTCCTGTGATGGACTGGAGACCTGTCCAGGGTGTCCCCTGCCTCTCGCACAGCGAATGCTGGACATTGGCACCGGTGACCCAAAAAGGAAGAAGCGGGTAAAGAATGGATGGACAACGATCAAACTTTACGCCAGGACTGGGATTATACCAACAGTCAGTGAAGGGCCTGTTGAGCTGAACATTTAAAACTATAAATGGGTCACCTAGAAGTGATGCAGGAGTTTTTAGATTACAAGAAGAGCAGGCTTTGCAGATTCATCATTCTCACACAAATGGAGGATTTCTGTTAATAATTAAAATCTGACAATACATGAATTTGTATTTTATAGTTTGGAAGTTTCTCCTGACTTCAAGCTTTAAATATTTGAGTACCAGCTGCGGTTTAACATCAGATGCAACTAGAGAAATGACTTTTCCTCTGAAAGTGCAGTGTGAATGCAGACCCTCATCAGTATGCAAACTGCGAGAACCGATCAACGGAGGATGCCATCTCCTCTGTGGTCCACACTGCGCTCAACCACCTGGAGCAGAAAAACTCTTACGTCCGTATGCTCTTTGTGGACTTCATACCTGCCTTCAACACCATGATCCCCCAAACCCTGATGGACAACTATTCACACTAGGACTAAGCCCCTCCATTTGCAGTTGGGTACTAGACTTCTTAAACAGACCGCAGTCAGTGAGGATCCACAACTTCTCCACCATAACCCTGAGCACTGGCTCTCCTCAGGGATGTGTGTTGAGCCCCCTCGTGTTTACTCTGCTCACGTATGATTGTGCAGCTACCCATCCAGGCTGTCACATTGTAAAGTTTGCAGATGATACAGCGGTGGTGGGATGTAATTTTACACTGCTGCTGGAAAATTATATAACACAAAATCTCCAATAAATCTTACATTTTAATCTTTTTATCTTTACCAAAATAAACTAAATACCACACATATCTATAATTTTAAATGAATCTCAATGTATCACCTATGAACTCAAACTATATAGTTACAGTTGTTAACCATTATAAACTGCATTTAGGCTCCAACACACACACACACACACACACACACACATACAT
>NC_056518.1:32168743-32170731 GCF_014905685.2 Nematolebias whitei | reverse complement strand
CTACTTTGTTAGAAGTAAGTAGTTTGTATTACTAATGCTAAGATTACTTTAATCAACCATCTCATGTCTTTAGCTCCTCCAGTGAAAACTATAATTTGGGTGTCATCCTTGGCAGTTCCTTGTCTTTTGACAATAGTTGTAAAATTCTTGTTCGGAACTGTTTTTATCATTTAAGGAACATCTCTGCGTTGAGACCTTTTGTGTCACAGACTGAGCTAGAGACGGTTATTCCTACTTTTATTTCCTCCTGATTAGACCATTGTAAGAGTCTTTGTATTTGTTTTGATGAAACCTCCCTGGCTCGCCTTCAGTCCGTACAGTCTGCTGACTAAACCTGACAGAAGAGCACAGAACTCTTGTTCTTGCCTCCCTGCACTGGCTTCCTGTGCACTTGAGGATTAATTTTTAAATTATGGCTTGACCTTTCAAAGCTATCCACAGCAGGCTCTTAAATACATTCTTGACCTTCTGGATCCTTCAGCTTCGTCTAGGTCTCTGAGGTCTCTGAGTCAAATGTTATTGTCTGTACGCCGAACCCATTTTAAAACCCGCGGAGGCCGCACTTATTGGGCGGTGGCTCCGAGGCTCTGGAACTACGCTGCACAGACTCTTAAGAAACAAATACATTTTTATTCAGACAGGCTTTTGCTTTGTTTTTTGTTTGTTTGTTTGTTTGTTGGTTTGTTTTAATTGTCTTGCCTTTCTGATCAATGTGTGTGTGAAAGGTGCTATAGAAATAAAGTTTTACTTTTTACTATCCCTCCCCTGCAGTTATTCACTTATCGTGAGGGGCGTGGCCCCTAAACCTGGCGATAAATGAGGGATAAACAAGGGGTATTAATATTTATCAAGGATTATTTAAACTGTTTATATTAATGTTTATCTAGGAATATTTAAATTGTTTAATAGTAATATATAGAGTATTATTTAAATTGGTTGATATTGATATTAATTTATCAGGATGTGTCTGTGAAGTTGATTTCAGATCATTTATAGAAACAAAGTTTTTGCTCAACCGCTCATCTCAAGTTATTATAATTAGTAGTTTAAAAAGTATTTTTCCATTAACGGTTGTAGAAAGTACATAGAAAATGTAAATAACTTTGTATTTTTACACATGTGAGGTGAACTTAAACAAACTTAACACGCGTTAAAATATTTGAATGAACTCACAGGAAGCTCTGAGTAAAATCTCTGAATGTTCTTCAGAACAATAAAACAGAACCAATGTTCTTCTCACGGTTTTATTCTCTGGTTTTTCTGCTGGGAGGTTCTCAGGTGGGTTTCTTTTTCTTCTTCAGTCCCAGGAGTCTCCACAGCGCGGTCATGGGTTTGGTTTGATGGGTTTGGTTCTGGACTCTGGGTTCTTCTCCCTTTGGGTTCACCTCCTGCTCTGAGACCACGCTGGGCTCCATCGGCTCTGTGGGTTCTGGTCCAAAGCTCTGGGTTCTGCGGTCCTGAGCAGAATCAAGCGGGGTGCTCGTCTCGGTGAGGTTTGGCTGGTCCTGTGAGGTTCTGGTCCGGTCCAAAGCAGTCCTCAGCTCTCTGATGACAGATATATCTTTGAACGCTCTTTCTGCGTGAACTCTTCTCTCGTGGTTCAGATGTTTCCGGTTCTGGTCCAGTTCTTGTTGAAGAGCTGTGTTCTTGTCTTTTTCTCTCTTGCACGCAGCTTTTAAGTCCTCGTAGTCTCTATGCGTATTCCAGACGTCCTGGAGGTCCAGGTGTCTTCGTGCTTCTCGCTCCACACACTCTTTGAGCTGCTCGCAGGTCCGACTCAGTTCTTGGACCAGTTTCTTCAGACTGAGCCTCCTGCTGTTGTTTTGTCTCTCTGCAGCCGCGCCGTGCTCCGTCTCGTGAGCTTGTTGCCGAAGAGGGCGATGGTCTCTCCTGGTGGCGAGCTCGTGGAACCGCGGAGCGAACTTGTGGACACGTGGAGCTGGCTCTTGGACACGTGGAGCAGGCTCTTGGACATGTGGAGCAGGCTC
>NC_056518.1:32152151-32168733 GCF_014905685.2 Nematolebias whitei | reverse complement strand
GTGGAGCTCGCTCGCCTTGTTTTCCCTGCTGGGCGTCCTGAAGCTGAACCTTCAGTTGCTCCACCTGTGCAGCCAGCAGCTTCTTCTCTCGCTCGTTGTCCCACAGCAGCGAGGCCAGCCTGTAGCGGGGCAGGCGGTCCATCGGGGTCAGGTCTGGGTTCATCTCCACCAGGTCTGAGGAGCACTTTCTGGCAAAAATGTCTGAAATGTTTGTTTTGTCTCCACGGAAACTGCAGCGAAGAGCAGAACTGAAAAACCTGCATTCTCCCACGCTTCAAACAATAATACTACTCCCTTACAGTGTTTTATAAACAAACAAACAAACAAACAAACCTAAACCTTCTCATAAACACCGGAAGCGGCTGTGGGAGTTGCGTTATTTAGGAAGGGAGTCAAATAAAAATAGAAACAAGTCTAAAAATGTGGAAGTAAAACAGAAAAAGTCTTCCTAAACTCAGGTGTTGTGATTTTTATGTTTCCATGACAACAGTTGTTATGTTGAGCAATGACTTTAAAACATTTAGTCCAATTTATTACCTCAGAAAATAATAATCTGCTTTTTAGGGACAGCTGTGGCTCAGTGGTCAGAGCAGTCGTCCTTTAATTTAGAGAGTCAGAGGTTCGATTCCACCAGTATGCAGTCACTTTGTGTGTTTGTGTGTTTGATCATAACTTAACAAAAAAAGCAAATCTGTAAAATCTAACTACTTGGATTAAGGCGACACTGAAACGCTCAGATGGTTCAGACATTTCTCTCAGCGGCCCTCAATCCTGGCCCTCCAGGGCCACCGTCCTGCATGTTTTACTGGTTTCCCTGCTCTTCAGCGGGTCTTCAAGCTCTGCAGCGGACCGTTAGTCACTCATTCATTCACGGCAGGTGTGCTGAAACGTGCAGGATGGTGGTCCTGGAGGACCAGGACTGAGGAGCCTTCTATCAATCAATATATCATTATTTTCAATAACATTCCATCAGATGGAGATTTATCTTTGACATCTGGCTCATACATATAAAACAGCACAAGTTAAAAATGCCATAAAACTTTAAAAACCTTTGCTAACCCATTAAAACCAGTTCTAAAATACATTAAAACATCTCAGCAGACAACGGTTCATGTGAGGCTGTGTTTAAACAGAACCCTGTTCAGGACACTCGCAGCAGAGGGACCTAATGACTTTTTGTACCCATGTTTCTTTACCAGAGGAACCAGCAGTCTTCTGCCAGATGGTACCAGCCTGAATAATGGTTGCAGTGGATGAGTTGGGTCATTGTCAACCTGGATTGACTTTTCTAGACCCTGACTGTGCAGGTCTGTAGGTTGCATTTGTTGATGACCAATTATTTGGGACCACTTGTTCCCGTCTCTGGCTAGGAGGTTCCCATACCATGAGACAATTTTAAAGGAAACCAGAGAAAATGCATTTCCTTCTAAAATGCAGCCTGAATGCTTATTGCTGAATAACTTGCTGACATTAGCTAAAAACATTCTGAAATATAGCTGAAATGGAAGAACAAGCCTAAGTTAGCAGAAGAAAGCAGAAGGAACATATTTGCTGAATTAGGTTTAAATAAGAAGAAATTAGCACAAAAAATAGGAAAGTTGGAAAAAAAAAAAAGATGAAATTAGCAAAAAAATAAATAGTTGAAACGTAGCTGAAAAGGCAGAAAGAAGCATAAACTACCAAGGAAGTAGAGTTGCTGAGCTAAAAAATGTGGAATTAGCTGAAAAAGCAGAAATTAACATCAAAAGAACTAAATAGTAGCTGAAAGTGCAGAAAAAGCTAATATTAGCAGAAAAAAGAAGAAGCACAAAAAATGTTGTAGTTAGCAGAAATAATCTTAAAGGAGCACTAAAGAGCTGAAAAAACATCTGAAAGTAGCTGAAAAAAGTTTAAATTTGCAGCAGGAAGCTGAAAGAAGCTGAAGCAGAACAAAATGTGAAAGGAGCAGTAAAAGGTTGTAACAGATCTAAAGATGTGAAGGATGTAAAATGATCTCAATTCATTTTCTATGAGGAAAAAATGTCAGAAAAGGCTAAATATTTCAAAAAGCTAAAGTTACAACAAAAGTCATAGGATTGTCCTGAAAGAACGTTTTGATTTATGAAATAGATTGAAAACTGCGGGACGAGAAAGATGCTAAAAAACCGTACGAAATAGTTGAAGGTAACTGGAAGAATATACGGAATAATAATTAAAAGCAGGATCACAATAATGAGCAATCAGCGGTTAAAACCTGCAGTTCCTCGACCGTCCGTCAGGGGGCAGCAGAGGCGCAACATCCGTCTGCGCCGCAGGAAGAAGCAAAATCGAAACTCTTCAATGAGTTCACCTTCAGATAAATAGTTTGTTTCTTTTTTTCCCCTGCGCTGGTTTCTTTCAGGAGCTCGGTGTGGACACAATGAACGGCTCTTTGCACTCTCTCCAGAACTTTGTGGACATAAAGCTGAAGCGAGGCCCGGCAGGTAAAGCGGACAAACTGGACGGAAAACTAGCAAAGAGCGATAGCAGCAAATGCTAGCTTGTTACGTAGCTCCAGTCCAGCTGTGAAGCTGCCGAGCCTAAAGCTACAAGGCTAATTCGGAACCAAAGACGAGATTTAATAAGCTCACATGCTGGGCTGAAGTAGTGACTGTCTGGGAGAAGCTGCTGGCGCTTTGTTAGTTAAAAACCTGATTTATGCGCTGCCCAGACATCTCAGAAGAAACGTTGTAAGTTTTAAGGAAGGTTTCTCTGCCGAATCAACACGATTAAGAGAACCAAAGGCCTAGCTTACCTTGAACGCATGCGTATCGCCCGCCGCATTTACGCCAGAGTTTATTTAAATTATTTAGTGATGAGAACGGTCTGCAGTCTGTGGATGGACCGGTTGCCAGATAGGAAATGACGAACTAGCGTTTTGACGCTTTAAAAACTCATATTTTGGAGCTAAACTATTGTCATACAAGCGAAGTGAGGGCGTGTACGTTGTACTTTGATGAGACGTGGGTGTTTGCGCAAATTAATTCGAGTTTTATTAAATACCAAAACTATCGTACAATGTGCGTTTCAAAATCTATTACCGTTTCGACTAAAATGATCGCACAAGAACGATAACCATATGGCAACACAGGTGGAAGGGGCGGAGTTTGGTCAAACGATCTGCGCAATATCACGAGATGTCACGCTCACAGCGTGCGTTTTGGACGATCCAGTCACCACCACACCGAGTGTTTGCTCAATATCTGTGAAGTTTAAGGAGTTGTGGCCAGTTATGTGTTTGTTAATGTTGAGTAGCTGTGGTGGCCATCTTGAATTCGGTGGACTACAAGTTCATCAGTTAAGATAAATTGATCCCGCAGGAAATTGTTGTGCCAGAGTTTCAGTACGAATGAATATACACAAGGAATCACACAAGATATATATATAAAAATAACAGAATATAAAAATACCAACAATTAAAGTCTAAAACAGGTCCAGTGCAGCCAGAAAGATTAAAGTGTTTATTGTGGTGCAGGATTAATTTTATTGTCCTGTGTAGAAAAGGGGTAGGGGTTGAAACTCTGTGGAGCACCCCGGTGGTCTCAGTCTACGACTGAAGGTGCTGCGTTGAGTCCAGCGTGGCAAAATGTGATGTTCAGGATCTGGATTAGTGCTGATTTAAATGTAATAATTGTCCTTAAAGTTTCATTTAACTTCATTTAGTCTATAAGATTGTTTTTATTTTACATACACACACTCAGAAAGACTAGTCCGCCTTAGTCTTTTGGTGGCAGGTGATAATGATATAATCTGCTTTATAATTTGTAATTTAACACTTTGTTAGATTGTGTTTCCTTGATTCGACACGTGAGGAAAAGTTTTTAAAGTTTTTTTTTTAAATGACATTTTTAACTTGTGTTGTTTTTATGAGCCAAATGTCAAAGACAAATCTCCATTTCATTGAACGTTATGGACAATGAAGTTGAATTGATTGAGTGGCATAGCCCTCTGGTGTACTTAGATCACCGTCTGCCATGTCAACAACTGGACCCGCTGAATCTTGCTCTCTGAAATGTTCAGGACCTGCTTGATTTACTTTGTTCTCACTTTCAGGTTTGGGATTTAACATAGTTGGTGGCGTGGACCAACAGCATGTGAGGGACGATGACGGCATCTTTGTGTCTAAAATAAAAGAAGATGGAGCGGCGGCTGTAGATGGAAGGCTTGAAGAAGGAGACAAGATTCTTTCGGTAACAATAAATTAATTAATTATCTCCAGCAAACTGGTTGGTCCACTTAAGGAATTTACTGCTTTGTGGGGAAACGGTTTACTTGGAGCTCCTCAGACTGATGAAGCCCTCCGGATAGAGGGTGAAACGTCTCTAGAAAAAAGAAACTGTCCAGACGACCTGACTGAGCATTATGGGAATGAATTAAAATGATCACTGATTGAGAATACTGAACATGAAATATCTAAGTCTTCTAATGGGCCCATTTCTCTGAGACATCGTTAACAAATGTGTATAAATCTGTGTTAGTGAGCACGTCTCTGCTCAGAGAATCCATCCGCCTTTAACTGAATGATGTGTAGGGAGGTGTCAGGCTTTGTTTATGTAAAGGGTAAGGTTCGGTTCTAGAGCAAAGGCATCCTTCAATGACTTCTGTTTGGACCTGGCACTTTATAGAAAATAGTATTAAAACTAATTTGACCTTTAAACTTGGTGGAGCACCTCCCTGACATCCTGCTACATGTTTGATCTTTGGAAATACCAGAAACGTTGTTGGTGCAGAACTTGTGCACAAGTCGTTTTTTAAGCAGACAATCCCTCAAACGACTCTGTTGCAGATGTTTTTCTTTGTATGAAAAGCTTCTAGCTTGTTTTGAAGGCTGGTCGGGTTAAAGAAGCAGATTGTGACTTGAGTTTGGGCGTTTTGCTTTACTTTAAACTGAATCTAACGATTAACCTGCTCACCTGGACGCAGTTGATGAAAGTTGTTTTTTGTCTGTTTGCTGTGTGGGCGCTGTAGATAAACGGAGTCCCACTGGAGAGTCTGACACACAAAGCTGCGGTGGATGTGTTCAGGACGGCGGGGGTGGATGTGGAGCTCCGTGTTCAGAAAAAGGTAGCTGTCAGTTTAGTTTTTATTCACCAAAGTGCTTTACAAACAATGAAACACCATAAAGTATAAAACAAGAATGAAAGGACAAAAACACATAAGTTTTACAGTTTAATCTGGATGTTGGGACCTTTAGGAGAAACTGGTTGATCAGAGTTAAGAAGATCCAGTAAATATGGTGGATCAAGTCTGTCTGAAACGTTCAAGGTTACCGTAACTTTCAGTCTATAAGCCGACACTTTTTTCACACGTTTCAAACTCTGCAGCTAATTTATGGATTAATTTTTTTATTTTTAACCAGCCACGTTGAAGACATTGTTCAGAACAAAAACATTTACCGTACTGTACGCATTGTGGATGTTTCTGGTACGCATTGAGTTAAAAGTTTAAAATATCTTTCTGTGTACCGTATTTTCCGCCGTACACGTCGCTCCGCCCTATAAGTTGCATCAGTCCATATTTGTCTAATGAAGTGGAAAAATCCATAAATATGTCTCTTCACTCTATATGACATCTATTATGCGTCACCGCTGACAATCCGAAAATTTGGGCCGGTGTTGTTCCAAAAACCGATGGGCTGCCAAATGGCGATCGTGGGAGCGTGCACAGGAGGGCTTTAACAAGAATTTAACAAGAGTAACACTTAAGAACAATTATTTGTTTGCTCAATTATAGTAAACGTGTTTCTCAATCTAACGTTTGCTTAATAAATGAACTTTGATGGTCATATCAGCTGTATTTTAAAACTTTATACGCAGAAGTAAACGCATGCACGCGGCGAGTCGCTGTACAGAATTTAACAAGAAAAGCACCTAAACAATTATTTGTTTGCTCGTAATTATAGCAAAGTTGTGTCTCTGTAACGTTTGCTTGCAAGTCCAGTTGTTTTAGTGTTGAACTTTTTGGAATTTATCATTGTAGCCACTATTACATGATACAACAGCATGCCTTACAACTATTATTACTCTGCTGCCATCTAGAGGCTGAAAGTGGTACTGCGCTTAATTTTTTTTTTCTTTTTTTTTTTTTTATCAGAATGAATGAAAACGGTCGTATCTCAGCCAAAAAATTGTTTATAAATATGGGGGAAAAAAATCCATAATGTGTTGCATCGGCCTAGAAGTCGCAGGGCATGCAAATATGCAAAAAACTGCGACTTACAGGCCGAAAAATACGCTAACTATCATGTTACACCGTGAACACCTGCGGCTTATATACAAGTGCTGCTTATTTATGTACAAAATTGTGTTTTTTATTTTATTTTGTGTGCGCGGCTTATATTCGGGTGCACTCTATAGACCGAAGTTACAGTAATATTCAAATAAACTCAAAAATGGACAGAAAGACTAAAGATTTTCCCAAAGAGGGGTCGTGTGTGCTCGTTTCTTTGTTCCTGTCTGACGGCTGCATTCTGGACAGTTTGTACGCAACTCAGATGATTTATCTACAGGAAATTACATCATTTCAGACAGGAAGTGATAAAAGCAGGAAGAACTTTCTCCTGGTCTTGAGCTATCGTTTCGTTTAACAATCACTCTGAGTTGGAAACAGCTGGACTTCATGACGGCACAGATCTGACTCGAGGCAGAGAGACTGGACTGAGCCAAAGACCCAAGACTCACGAGGAATACTGGCAACAGTTGCTGTATGCCGAGTCTCTGAAGCTTGTATGTTATCCTCTTGGACTGAAGGGGCTGAATGTTTGTTCGGTCACTTTTTATTTATTTTAATGTTTTTAAATGTAACCGTCACAGCTTACAGACCATAAGTCCATTAAAGTTATTAAAAATATTGCCATCTACAGTGAACTCATCGTGTTCCTCAGATTGTTCTTATTGTCAACAAGAAGTAAATAAGACCAGGGGGTGCAAACATTCATCTCAGGACGCTCTGAGCTGGGGGGTCGGACATCTGGGTTCTGTAATCCATTAACTTTTTAAAAATAAACGGTTTTACTCGCCTCCTTAAAGACCTCCAGCTGGACGCGGTGCACGGGCGGAGAGGCGGCAACAACTCATTTTTCTGAAGCTTATTAGCGTTAGCTTGTAGTTCAGCAGCTTATCTGTCAGGGGGAAAGGACAAAAACACATCTTATAAGTTTATTTTCAGTTTAATTTTCTCTATTTACAAGTTTCAGCCTTTGTAAAACTGTTTCCCACATTTTTACACATTTGTTCTTTTTTTTTTTTGCAACATTTGCGTCGGTGTCGACATAAAGGAACCCGTTTATCTTGGATGTAACTTTTGTTCTGCTCTGTTTAAGTCCATATTGTGGTTAATTTTCATGTTTTTCAGGCTCGTGACAGACCCGGACCTCAGCCCGAGCACCCCGCCTTCACGTCTTATCTGGGAACTCTAGCATTATTCGTCGGAGCTGTAGCTGTTCTAGCCTTCCTGTATAAACGGCACAAGTAGAGAAGCTCTTTTATCCAAACGAGCAGCTGTGTGTTAATTTTATTATCAAATCTTTGAACGCCAAAGAAGGGAACCAAGTCCGAACAGAGCTTTTTATTTTATTTCTTATTAGCAGGTAGCGAGTTTCTTCATGCTCCTCTGTATTTTGTGATCACTGGTAGCTTCTCGACATCTGCAGGAGGTTTAAATGAAAGGACGTGCACGCTCCCACGGCGAGGATGAGCTCCGTGCACGTCGAACTGAGTCAGATCTGTCTGGAGGCGAGAGAAGTTTTCACTTGGACCAAAATCCTGCGAGGAGCGTCTTCCCTTCCCGAGCGGTGGGATCACTCGCCTGCAGATCACCGTCTCTCATCTCTCACTGCCCAAAGCTGAAGGGCGATAATGTTTTTGCATTTCATTTGTACCGTTAGCAAAATATCATGAACTGAAAAGATTTGAAGGAAACTCAAACACGTGAAGTGATGTTTTGGTTTGAAGCGCAGTAAAGGAGTAAACCATCAGTACGTGGTAGGAGGTCCGCTTTTTGGCCATTTCAGCAAATTATTTCATTAAAGATCGATCGATGATCAATCAGCTCATTGAGTCACTTTAAAAACATTTTTAAGAGTCTCTTCAGGTGAACAGAAAAATGAAAGCGTTTAATAAAAACCAGAGACTAGTTCTTTTATCATAAACCATGTTCGATAAATGCCAAGAAATAAAACGTTCAACGATGGACCAACTGTTTGAACTGAGATGTTTGCACTAACCACGAATATGACACTTCTCAACTAACAGAAGAATCTGAACTGTAAATGCTGGATGTTTTTTTTTTACAGGTGTGTAAATATGTACGTTTGTGCAATGATGCTAGATTTGTGAACCAGAAGCACTAATAATTATTGCCAGTACTTTGTTTCTCATCCAGACGCTAATAAAATCTGTGAAAATCGCTCGATTTTGGTTTAATTTTAAATATTTAACTGGACAAAAAGAACATTTAGTCCTCCCCCCATGAAGTTGCACCAAAAACATTTAGGTTCACTTCCTGTTCCAGCCCAGACAAACACGCCAAAACTACAAACATTCACACAGCACGGAGAGAACATACAAACTCCTCCCAGAAATGTCCCATAAGGGATTTGAACCAGCGACCTCCTCGCTGAGAGGCAGCAGCTCTGCCAACTGCGCCACCGTGCCGCTCCCTCATGTTTAAACTTCTCATAATTGAGTTAATTGGTAATGAGCTTGTTCTGCTCATCTTTGATGACTGATGAGTGCCGTCATGAACACAAAGTTGAGTTTGGAGAAAATTATTTTGGACTAAACGAGGACAAGTTCATGTTTTCTTCATGAACTCCTGAGACAAACGTCACCCTCGTATGAAGGCCAACAACTCGATTCCTTAATGGACTCTCACCCTCCTGCTGCCCTTGGGTCAAGGTGACTCACAAGGTCTCAGTCTTAACACCAGTGGGTTATTTTCACCCAAGGGCAGCAGGAGCGCCACCAAGTGGGGCAAGCAGTTTGAACATGTGACTGCTGCTGGAATCAAACCTTTGACTTGTTGGCAGACGACAGCTCTAACCACTCAGCCGCTCCTAGCCTACTGGCCTAGCCTGAACTGGTTTTAATGGTTTTTAATTTTATATATATATTTAGTGTTACACAAACAAATCTTTACAACAACCTGACCACTTCACCACCGTGTTGGTCACACATAAAAACAAAAGAAGCAAAATAAATCTTGAAATGCTTCAGGAGTGCATTGAACCTCTGCCCACTCTGATTACGGAGCAACACGTGCACAGTTTGTGTAACTGGCATCAGAAGCAGGCCGTGTAAAGTGCTTTTAAACGTGTCAGACATGGAGCGTGACCTCCGAGTCCAGGGCCTCTGCTGCTTACACCCTGGTGGATGTTGATGCAGAACATCCAGAGCCGTAAGTCTCCACCGATGAAGGTCCCTCCCCCTCCGCGTCGGCTCCGATCAGGCCCTGCTGCCTTAAGTTGAAGATGGAATCGGCGATGATTTGTGCCGTTCTCTTCTGGTACCCTCCGGATGTCACCATGAGGATGGGGATGCCTCGCCTCTTTGCAGCTCTAAACACGATCTCGTCTCTTTGAACGATGCCCTGGCAGGAAGAAGAAAAGATCAACGTGACCTTCTCTGTGCTTTTGGATTTAATGCTCTTGCACATACCGTGGAAATTCTCGAAGCCAAACATAACGAGGGATTAAATAAATTTAGTACCAAACTAAGAAAATATACGTTTGATTTTTCTCTGTTATGACAACACTTCTTGTCAGTAAATTTCATACGGTTGGAAAGCGCGTTTCACCAGGATGGTGCCGCATTTGTTTGGAAAATGTGTTTGTGTGATGAGCAGAGTGGAGTTTGTGGGTTTTAACTAACTCTGGAAAAACATCAAACCTTCTCTGCTAACCCCAAACTTCTTGTTCTCACTGACTCTTTGTTTTGTGTGTAGAAAGTCTGAAGAAATTACTGGCAATTTAACAATTTATTAATTTAACAAAGAGGGGCCTTGGTAGCATGTGGAAGAACCATACACAGCCACAACAGCCTGGCACCTCCTCCAGCCCACCCAAGCTGGTGCCTCAGTGGAGTTGAGGACTGCAGGAGGAGATTCTGTCCTCTCAACCACAAATTCTGGAGGGAGTCTCTGATAGTCCCACAAAATAAAAACTGAACTTTGTGAAAAGGTCAACAGAACAAACGTGGCGTCATCAAGATCAAGTTTTCAGACAAGCAAAGCACCTGCGGCGAAATAGAGAGTCCTCCGAGCGGATCTCCATCCAAGATGTCGGTTCCTGCGTTATAAACGATGATGTCAGGCCGGACCTCGTTCAGCGCTCCCTCAGCGTGGAGCTCCACCTTCTGGAGGTACTCCGAGTCTTCAGTGCCCCAGTCCAGTTCCACCTTCCTCTTGATGGCTCCTGAAGTTAGAAAAATTATTCTAAATGAACTTACCCAGACACAGGAGAAGCTCCAAAACACAAAGAACGTCTGGAGGAACCAAACTTCACAACGTCAAACACTCAAAGCCTCAAACTGTAGGAGTGTATTTAATAAATTTAGATTTTTTTTTTTAACTAAAATATTCGGGTAGCTTGCTCCAAAACAGTCAAGTCAGGTCATCTGGACGGATTCTTTTTGATTGAAACATTTCATCTTTCATCTGAAAGACCATCAGTCTGAGGAGCTGCATCAAACTCAGTCCTATAAATAGCACCTTCTTAAAGTGGATCAACCAGTTTGCTGGGGACATCCAGAACTAGCTGTTCACATGTAAAAGGAGGACCATCAGTCTAACAATCGATCGGTAGTGCCCTGATGGCCGCTTGCTATTCACAGAACCAGCCTGAGGCAAACCTGGTCGAAGTGGTTCCAAATGTCCTGATGCATGTTCAACCATCCAGGTAAATAAATCAGCAAAAGCCGAGTCAGGTCACCTGGACGGACTCCTCCTGGCCAAAACGTCTCGTCCCCCATCTGAAAGACTGACCAGTGGTTACAACCAATGGTTTGTAACAAGGTACAAATGGAAAGGCTGAAAAGTTTTTTGTTTGTTTTCTATAAAGGGAGCTCTTCAGGAGAAAATAATTTTGTCTTTGAGGAAAAATAAACTAAATCTGACTACAGTTGCTCCTAAACAAACCTAAATATTCATTTAACATTCTTTAGGAGGACTAGAGTTTAAAATGTCTTCATTCTCCTGAATTGATCAAATAAATAATTTATTGTTTGGAAACATCAGATATCCCGGATGTTATCGACACTCATTGGTGGAAAACAGACGAGCTAGCTTTTTGTCTTCTTTTGATCATTTTAACTACAATTCTGTTTCCTCTACCTACTGTTTTCTTATATATTATGCGGTTTGCCGGTTTTAAATACAATTCTGCTGCTTTTAGCCACTGTTTGCCCATTTTAGCTGTTTAAGAATTTAAGTATCTGTTCTGAAAGCACTCTTCTGCTGTTTTTAGAAACTGTTTAGCCAATTTTAGTTTTTGCATCTGTTTTGCTTAATTTTGTATCTTGTTTTGTTCAAGCTTGTGCTCCACAAAGATTTAGCTAATTTAGACATTAAATTAATTTTAAAAACTCACTTTTGTTTCAGCTGTTGACTCTTGTAGTCTTTACCTCGCTGACAGATCTTTAAATGTTCATCTTGCTAACACATTTGTTATGATTACTGGTAGTTCTTTCATGCTTAAAGAAAGCTCTTGTGACACCATGATGTGTGCGGGGGAGTAGGCGGGGCTTAAATCCACATTGCTGTTTTCAGACTCTGGTTCCAGAAACATGGCTGCTTCTGTAAACCAGCTCCGGCTGCCTTCAACTCCCCACAACCAGGGAGTCTGTGATTCTGCTGCGTTTAGTTTTCTGTCATTTCAGCCTCTGTTCTGATATTTGTACTTTTAATAAACAGTTTCAACAAGTTCTTTCAGCTCTCGGCATCCTCACTGCAGTTTAGCAGAAAATGCATTTTCTTTGGTTCTGTTTATTCTCAGTGTTTCTGCATTCTCTGTAGAGGATTTTGTTTTGTGTGAAAGAGAACTCCTCGAACCCCCACTCACTTTTGGCGTATCTGTCTCCAGGGTAGATGTTGCGGTTGTACATGTCCATGATGAACACCCGGCGGTCGTCCACAAAGTCTCGCTCGTGTCCATTTCCCTGTAAAACAGCAGCACATCCCAAATAAAATGTACACACCCGATATAAAGAAGAAGAAAAACAAGCAGGACGTTAACGTCTCTGAGAGATTTGAATGATAAATGTTTTTAGTTTTGGAGATGGAATGGAACAGGGAATGTAAGAAAACCAGGAAGCAGGTTATTTAACCGGCGTTTGGACTGTTTAAAGGTGGACAGACATCTGATTTGTTATCTGGACTCCCCCAGTAGGGTTGGACATCTCAGGCTGATGATGCACCTCAACACTGCCAACAGTTTGATTCAGTACCGAGAGACGAGCAGCAAAAACTGACGAGACGTCACTGAATCAGTTCAGCCTTCGTATTACTGTTGTTCAAAACGTTGTTTACAACATGTTGATCTTAAATGTGCTTTATAAAACAACTGACTTGACTTTAGCCATAAAACAATTGAGCCTTCAATTATGTGATGCAATTCGGTGCTTGCTTGATTAAATGGTAAATGGACTGTATACTTATATAGCGCCTTTCTATCTTATCAAGACACTCAAAGCACTTTACACTACAATCTGTGCCTCATTTACCCATTCATACAGCTCTATACTAGATCTCTAGAAAGCTAATTGAACAAATCATTCTAAAGAGACTAATCAGTGCTTTATCACATTCATACACCAATGGTGTAAATAAACTGAGATTCAAAACTATCCATAAAATAAATTATTCTTCCACAGTTAATATTAATTATTTACTATTAAGTGACCATTCACAAGCATGTCTTGTTTAAAAAACACTTATAAAATTTGACTCACAGTTATGGAACCCTCGGGGCCTTCAAGGCCTCCAGAGAAGGCCCAAGAGTTCAGCACTCATGAAATGTTACTTTAAAAATTGTACGTAATATTTATCTGACGAAAACTGTATTTTGTCTATAAAGTTACTCTTTAGTTTTTGCCAATTTTGTACACAACTCTGCAGTTAACCAAGAAACGTTTTAATTTATGAAAATAAATTTATCGAATGTGATTATTTTAAATTTGCGTCTCCAGGCAGGGTACAGTTGGTGCTTCAAAGCAAAAGGGGTGAGTACAAACTGTACGCAACACAATACTTTTTAACTTGATATATTTGTTAAACAAGCTTTAATCTGTTTAACTTCATTAATCAGGATTATTTTTTATTTATTTGTTGCTTTTAATCAAATAAAAAAACCTACATTTCAGGCTGTAAGGCAACAAAATAAAATGAATACCAAGATCCTGTAAATATGGAGATATCCCTCATGCTTTGGCTGATTGATTGATGTGGTTGTAAAGGGGGGGGGATATGTAGTCTTCAGCATCAGCTCCTCAGTGGTGATGATAAAGATGAAGACGTGATGCTCACCTGATGAGCATCCAGGTCGATGATGGTGGCTCTGGAGATGCCTTCCACTCTCTCAAAGAGAAACTGAGGGACAAAGAAAGAGAGTTTAAAACTCTCGACATGAACGTTTTCCTCATTTGTCTTGAATCTGCTGATTTATACCCATTTTAAAAGGTTTGGTCAGTTCAGCAGGTTTTGTTGTGTCTGAAGCGTCACACGCAGCTAAACCAGTCAATGAAGCGACATGCTGATAAATGTCAACTTTAAAAAGTCAACTTTGGGACCTGCTAATAAAATCAGTTCATTTCCACGCCTCAGAAAACGACTCACTCCTGCACGAGTGTTACCTTGATGGCCAGAGTGATGTCAGCATAGGCACAGAACCCCCCTCCCTTATCACTGGAGCAGTGGTGGAAGCCCCCTCCTGGAACAACAGGAACTTTGTTTTTCAAAGCTGCATTAGTCTGAGATTTAAAAAAGGCTGCTTGCTCCTCTCAAATGATCAATCAGACATGTTTGAATTTCCCATGATGCAACATCAGGTGTATGAACACCTCAGTGACTGATCAATTACTATTAAATGACATTATTAGCACGAAGAAAAATTAAAAGATTGAAGAAATCTTTATCATCTTTAGTACAACTAGTGGTGGCCATCTTGGATTTTGACCTGGCAACCCAATTTTCAAAGTGAACCTTTCTTACACCTAGATGCAGCCAAACACCAAAACTAAAGTCGGCACCTCACTTGTTTTTAAATTATCAAGCTCACAAAGCAGACGGAGGGATGGACGGCCTCTCCAGGTCCCCTCTGCTCTACAAAGAGCAACAACAAAAATAACAAATATCAAAGTTACTTCTTCTGAGCCTGGAGGACCATATCAGGCCAGAAGTCTGCCTCTGACAACAGATGAAACTAAAACTGAACGTCTTGTCCTTCATGTCCATCGTTACATTTGTAGGATGAAAGAGGAAGCCAAGATCCCAGCTGTGAAGTATGGGGGTGGCAGCATCATGATGTGGGGGTGTTTTACTGCAGGAGGGACTGGTGGACTTCACAGAGAAGACGGCATCCTGAGGACAGAACAGGATGTGGAAACACTGAAGCAACAGATGAAAACCAGGAAGTTAAAGCTGGACACAAAGGTGCCTTAATGTCCCTCAGCAGACGGACACATTCAAGAAAACAAAGTCCATGCTTTGGAGCATCCGTACAAAAGTCCTGATCTCTGGTCCACCAGTTCTGTAAGGAGAACAAACTGATGTAGAAATCCAAAACATCTGACCCGAGTCAGACACAACAACACCAGATACTGACAAACATGGAAACCTACGACTCTGTAGGGGGTAAAAACATTTCTATTTAAATTATTTTAGTCATTATCCTGGATTTACAAATAGAACTTCCATAAAGTTCAATTCCACTTCATTTAAAAATAACTTTGTGAATCCTTCCAGACCTAAAAGACTGTATTTACAAAAAAGCCAGACAGCGTCTCCACCTTCTGTATAAGCTAAGGAACTTTAATTCTAGCAAAAACACTTTGCAATTTGTGTACAGGTCACTGTTTGAAAGTGTTGTTTCCTTTAATACTGTCTCATGGTATGGGAACCTCCTAGCCAGAGACGGGAACAAGTGGTCCCAAATAATTGGTCATCAACAAATGCAAGACCTGCACAGTCAGGCTCGAGAAAAGTCAATCCAGGTTTACAATGACCCAACTCATCCACTGCAACCATTATTCAGGCTGGTACCATTTGGCAGAAGACTGCTGGTTCCTCTGGTAAAGAAACATGGGTACAAAAAGTCATTAGGTCCCTCTGCTGCGAGTGTCCTGAACAGGGTTCTGTTTAAACACAGCCTCACATGAACCGTTGTCTGCTGAGATGTTTTAATGTTTTTTAGAACTGGGTTTAATGGGTTAGCAAAGCTTTTTAAAGTTTTATGGCATTTTTAACTTGTGCTGTTTTATATGTATGAGCCAGATGTCAAAGATAAATCTCCATCTGATGGAATGTTATTGAAAATAATGATATATTGATTGATTGATTGATTGATTGATAGAAGGCTCCTCAGTCCTGGTCCTCCAGGACCACCATCCTGCACGTTTCAGCACACCTGCCGTGAATGAATGAGTGACTAACGGTCCGCTGCAGAGCTTGAAGACCCGCTGAAGAGCAGGGAAACCAGTAAAACATGCAGGACGGTGGCCCTGGAGGGCCAGGATTGAGGGCCGCTGAGAGAAATGTCTGAACCATCTGAGCGTTTCAGTGTCGCCTTAATCCAAGCAGTTAGATTTTACAGATTTGCTTTTTTTGTTAAGTTATGATCAAACACACAAACACACAATGTGACTGCATACTGGTGGAATCGAACCTCTGACTCTCTAAATTAAAGGACGACTGCTCTGACCACTGAGCCACAGCCGTCCCTAAAAAGCAGATTATTATTTTCTGAGGTAATAAATTGGACTAAATGTTTTAAAGTCATTGCACAACATAACAACTGTTGTCATGGAAACATAAAAATCACAGCACCTGAGTTTAGGAAGACTTTTTCTGTTTTACTTCCACGTTTTTAGACTTGTTTCTATTTTTATTTGACTCCCTTCCTAAATAACGCAACTCCCACAGCCGCTTCCGGTGTTTATGAGAAGGTTTAGGTTTGTTTGTTTGTTTGTTTGTTTATAAAACACTGTAAGGGAGTGGTATTATTGTTTGAAGCGTGGGAGAATGCACGTTTTGCACAGTTCTGCTCTTCGCTGCAGTTTCCGTGGAGACAAAACAAACATTTCAGACATTTTTGCCAGAAAGTGCTCCTCAGACCTGGTGGAGATGAACCCAGACCTGACCCCGATGGACCGCCTGCCCCGCTACAGGCTGGCCTCGCTGCTGTGGGACAACGAGCGAGAGAAGAAGCTGCTGGCTGCACAGGTGGAGCAACTGAAGGTTCAGCTTCAGGACGCCCAGCAGGGAAAACAAGGCGAGCGAGCTCCACGTGTCCAAGAACCTGCTCCACTTGTCCAAGAGCCTGCTCCACATGTCCAAGAGCCTGCTCCACGTGTCC
>NC_056518.1:32134694-32152141 GCF_014905685.2 Nematolebias whitei | reverse complement strand
GAGCCTGCTCCACATGTCCAAGAGCCTGCTCCACGTGTCCAAGAGCCAGCTCCACGTGTCCACAAGTTCGCTCCGCGGTTCCACGAGCTCGCCACCAGGAGAGACCATCGCCCTCTTCGGCAACAAGCTCACGAGACGGAGCACGGCGCGGCTGCAGAGAGACAAAACAACAGCAGGAGGCTCAGTCTGAAGAAACTGGTCCAAGAACTGAGTCGGACCTGCGAGCAGCTCAAAGAGTGTGTGGAGCGAGAAGCACGAAGACACCTGGACCTCCAGGACGTCTGGAATACGCATAGAGACTACGAGGATTTAAAAGCTGCGTGCAAGAGAGAAAAAGACAAGAACACAGCTCTTCAACAAGAACTGGACCAGAACCGGAAACATCTGAACCACGAGAGAAGAGTTCACGCAGAAAGAGCGCTCAAAGATATATCTGTCATCAGAGAGCTGAGGACTGCTTTGGACCGGACCAGAACCTCACAGGACCAGCCAAACCTCACCGAGACGAGCACCCCGCTTGATTCTGCTCAGGACCGCAGAACCCAGAGCTTTGGACCAGAACCCACAGAGCCGATGGAGCCCAGCGTGGTCTCAGAGCAGGAGGTGAACCCAAAGGGAGAAGAACCCAGAGTCCAGAACCAAACCCATCAAACCAAACCCATGACCGCGCTGTGGAGACTCCTGGGACTGAAGAAGGAAAAAGAAACCCACCTGAGAACCTCCCAGCAGAAAAACCAGAGAATAAAACCGTGAGAAGAACATTGGTTCTGTTTTATTGTTCTGAAGAACATTCAGAGATTTTACTCAGAGCTTCCTGTGAGTTCATTCAAATATTTTAACGCGTGTTAAGTTTGTTTAAGTTCACCTCACATGTGTAAAAATACAAAGTTATTTACTTTTTCTATGTACTTTCTACAACCGTTAATGGAAAAATACTTTTTAAACTACTAATTATAATAACTTGAGATGAGCGGTTGAGCAAAAACTTTGTTTCTATAAATGACCTGAAATCAACTTCACAGAAACATCCTGATAAATTAATATCAATATCAACCAATTTAAATAATACTCTATAAATATTAATATCAACGAGTTTAATTAATATTTTATACATAAATATTAATATCAACCAATTTAAATAATCCTTGATAAATAAATATTAATTTCAACCAGTTTAAATCATTCTTGATAAATATTATCATCTACTTATTTAAATAAAGAGTAAAAAAAAAAAAAAGTTACAGCTATTAATTTAAAATCAATCAGTCCATGATAATCTTAGTTTTATGTCTACAACTCTAAAAACATAGTTATTACTTTTTTAATATTCAGGGATAAACTGGTAAAACTGTAGAAAATATAAAAATGGGTCAAGAATGAAGTGCGTTCGTGTCCCATTACACTGAAGAGTGAAGGAAAACGACAGAAGCTCACCTACGTTGATGGCCCATCCTCGATCAACAGCCAGTTTTCCAGCCTGAAGCAGAGAATTCAGCTCAGATATAAAAAAAAAAAAAAAAAAAAACGTGAGGTTTTATTTCCAACATGTTTAATGTCGCCCCCAAAATGCTGAAAACTCCTGAATAAATGTACCCAGACTAAATTTAATCCGTTCTTGAACCCACCAGAGTAAAGTCAAAGCTCGGTCTCTGTAAAACTAATCGTAGTTCTGTCATAAATACTGTGATGACGGTTTGATTGTTAGAACGTCTGTAGCATCAGAACAGGCGTCACAGCTGAACGGTGTGGGTGTCCCGGGTCAGAACACGACGCTCGGTCAATATCACGGGCTCTGTAGAGACCATAGATCGACCCAGTTGGTCAAACGAGGTGTCAATCAAAGGAGGAGGGTCTACCTGGTTAAACGTAGCAGCTGTTTAAAGGAGAAAGACGTTACGAGGGCCGGCGGGCGGGCTGGTACCAGTTAACAGGCAGCTTTTAAGCTTAAGAAATAAAAATAATTGGGGAGTGCCTGAAGGCAGCCACCTGATATGATCCACCTGAAAGGGGTCGTGCTCTTCCTGCAACTTTAATGTGGCGCGAACCGCAACATGCCCCCCCCCCCCCAAATGTTACCTCAAAACGACCGTCTCATAAGCGTGACGTGTGCTATTACTTTAATTGGCATTTTGAGTTACCATGGCGACGTAATTTGTAAACAAAGACGCCATTTTTCTCATTGAAAAACACAGAGAACTCTTCACAGCCTCTGAGGTCACATGACCTGGAGGGGAGAGGTCTCTGAAGAAAACTCATAAAGTCATCGAACAAACTCTTCCTGCCTCCACCTCTCAAGATGCACGTATACGTCAAGACGTAGGCATTTTAGACAACTACATTTTAAAATGGCCGCCACGTAGCAGTCCCCGTCAAAGTTGCTCCAGGAACTTTCTAGTCCTTGATGCATGAGACTTCAGTGATGAAACAGATTAAAAAAGGACTAATCTGTATTAAAAGTGAGCGTTTACTGTCGACCCTCTTCTTTTATAAGCACATTTCTAGCCTCTTGATGTCAGAGTCAAAGAGATTTATTTATCATACACACCTCATGTGGTGCATGTGGTGGAACGAGATTATGTACACAGGGTCCCAGTTACATCCAACAATGTAATAAATAAATGTAATAAAATGTCTTAATATGATAAACAATTAGGGTTTCATGAAAATAAAAATAGAGCCCACTTTAACCTCACTCTGTAAGTCAAATGTTGGGAGGTAATGTGAAAAATCTGAAATTTATCATCTAAAAATAAACTTGTATACAGGTTTTAAGCTGTAATTTCACATAAAAAGGTAGCACAAAGACATTTGTTTAAATAACTCGCATCAGATTTTGGTTGAATATGTGTAAACCTGACTGAGTTTTATCAGGCAACTAGCGATGACAGCCACCTTGAATAGTTTAAAAGTTCATCAGCTTTAGATGAACATCCAATGATAGTTTTCCAAGTACTTCAATAAAATTTGTTCTCTGGTTTGTTGAAATAATTTGGATGGATATGAGAGCTACAGGCAGGACAGAATTTGATCACATCTTTATGCAGCAGGGCCGAGCTCAAATTGCGGCAGCGGCACTCATAGTGGCACTTCCAGTGTCAGGTGTGACGCTGCATCCTGCTTCACTGGCTTCTAGATTAAATTTTTTTTTTTTAATACATTTTTGTTTAATAAAAAAAAAAAAATAAACTTATTCATATTCATATTTAATCTAGAGAAGTCCAAGTGCCACTGTGCTCCCTTATTTTTTATTTTGTTTAATTGATTTGTTTGAAATAAACTTTTCCATATTCATATTCAATCTAGAGAAGCCGAACAAAGCACCACTGTATTCCCTTTTTTATATTTTTTAGAAGTGATTTGTTTATTTTTTGCTATCTATAAATTGCCTCTGTTCTTATATTGTGAGGCAATATAGTAAAAAAAATAATAATTTAAATCCAGAGAAGCCGTGTCACCTGTCACAAACGAAGTAAATCCCCGGCAGCTGCCAGTAAATTTGCGGCAGGCGCCACTGCAGCTGCCAGTGCAGCCGGATGCAGCGTGGCACCTGACACCAGAAGTGCCACTATGAGTGTCGCTGCCGCGATTCGAGCCTGCTGCTGTCTCTCTCTTTATGGACAGGATTTCTACCGTCTGACAAGTTAACGTAATTTATTAGATCAATAGCACAACCTGAGAACAGGAAGCTGCAGAGGATAAAGTTTGGAGATACCCACCATTATTGTGCCTCCTGTTTGGGTTCGTAGCGGCCTCAGAACCTTCCTCTGAACCAGCGGGTTGGGCAGAAACAGCAGCGGGGGGATTTCAGTGATGGACGCCACCACAACAGACCACTACACCCAAACAGAACACAGCTCTGTGAAGGCTTTGGTCATACATGTGTCGAGTCTGAAATTAGTAAAAGGTGTCATCCAGATTCCAGCAGGAGTCTTGAAATGTTAGAAAGTGGTGAAGATTGCCCCCCCACCCCCAAAAAAAACAAACAACAAAAACAAACACTTGACGTGTTCCATTTCACTCGGCCGAACGATGAACCAGCTAGAAGTGAAGACGAGTGGCAGGGTGGAGCTTCCTTATTTGAGGAAGAGTAAAGCTTAAACTACACACAACCTACCACAGCGACCTTAGTTTATGATGTCATGAAGTTAAATTTACAATAAAAACACCAAGAAGTAGCTGCTGGTTCACACACAGCATGAACCAGATTACATTTAACAACTTCAGTCTGCATACATCAGTCATCCGTCAGTGATACTAATTTATAAGACATGATTATTGTTATTATAAACACTGAGTTCATCTCTAATAAACGTCAGAGTCCTTCAGGTGTTGAAGAAGGAAACGTGTTATAAAAAGTTAAAGTAACAAGCAGAGCTGTCGCTGTGAGAGACAACATGTCTGAATGCAGGATGAAGGTGAAGCTACCTTTAATCTGTTCAGGTAGCGTTTGGAGTGGACCACCAGAAGATCCTCCTCGGTAGCTTCACGGGCTTCAACGATGTTCCCGTCATGGAGGAACTTCCCCTCTGAGACACAAACAGGAACATTTGTGAAATTACCAGTAAGAAGAGATCTATATGTAAACAATCATCCAAAAGACACTTATTATAACACTTGTGTTAATCTGCAAAGTTAAAAGGTACTTAACACTTTCAAGATGAGAGAAGATAAAATGAGAAGATGAGAAAAATAAGAGATGATCTGAAATAAGACCAAGTAAGAGATAAAGTTCCGACAGGATGAAACACCAACTCTGAAAAAGTTTGGATGTATTAAGTGTAAATAAAAACAGAATGCACTGATTTGACCATCCCAACTGAGAAATTGTGTAATTTATAATTAATTGTATATGTATAATAAAAAAGGTATTTTGAATTTAATGGCAGCAGCACGTCAGTTTAAAGTTGTTCAGGTGCAAGTTTCCTCCGTGAAGCGTCTCCTTGTCTTGTCACAACATTCTGTAAATGTCCAGGACCTGAGAGGACCAGCGGTTGGAGGTTTTGGAGGGAATATTGTCCCATTTTGTTCTGACGGAGGACTCTAGCTGTTTTACAGTACTGAGTCATCTTTGCAGGATTTTTTATTTCATGATACATCCAATATTTTTACTTAGTGAGAGCAGTTCCAGTTTTTTATATGAATGATGTGACTCAATGCAAAGTCACACGTCAAGGAGGACGACACAAACACACGCCCAGACGTCTCTTTCCACAACCACCTCGTCTGGAGACGTAGTCTCTCCAGCGTGGGTTCCTCGGGGTCTCCTCCCAGTTGGACATGCCCGAAGCACCTCCCTAGGGAGGCGCGCAGGAAGCATCCTTACCAGAGTTCATGACCATAGGTGAGGGGAGGAACGTAGACTGACCGGTAAACAGAGATCTTTGTCTTACAGCTCAGCTCCCTCTTCACCACAACGGACCGGCACAAAGTCCACAATACTACAGACACGGCACCAATCTGTCAATCTCATGCTCCATTCTTCCCTCACTCATGAACAAAACCCCGAGATACTTGAACTCCTCCACTTGAGGCAGAACCTCACCCTCGACATGAAGAGAACAATCCACCAGTTTCCAACTGAGGACCACGGCCTCAGATTTGGAGGTGCTGGTTCTCATCCAGCTGCTTCACACTCTGCTGTGAACCGCTCCAGTGAGAGCTGAAGGTCACGGCACGATGAAGCCAACAGGACCACATCATCTGCGAAGAGCAGAGATGGAATCCTGAGGCCACCGAACCGGAATCCCTCCGCCCCGTAGCTGCACCGAGAAATCCTGTCCATAAAAGTTATGAACAAAACATAAATAAATAAATAAATAAATAAATAAATAAAAGGTTTGTGGTCCTTCAGGCTCTGGGTGGTTTCTTTGTGTCCCGTCATGTCAGAAAGTGGGTCTCTCTCGTGTAGTCCCCCAAAAATCACCTTTACTGCGCTGCATCTGGTCTCGAGATGTAGTTTAGTTTTTAAAAAGTGTTTTTTTTTTTTATCTGTCTTGAAAGCTGAAGTTATAGTGAAGACGGACCTCCTGTCTGAATTAAAACAACTTCCTCTTTAATGTGCAGCTGTTTGTTCTGGCCACAGGAAGACAGCGACTCCTGGCCGAACCCATCCTCGTTTCTCTGCTTATCCTTTTGTTCTGAACAGACCGTCATTCTGTCGTGAGGCTCATCCACCATGAAGAATGCAGAGACTGGAGTCTGCACATCTGTCCTCTCCTCAAAAGAACACAGCTTTTACCTGTAACTGTGCTCATCATCCTGAAAATCAGAATCTAAACTTTCTCAACAATTACATTATTAATATAATATAAAACCCTACAGATCTGTGCAGCACAACTTTTCCAGACTGACAGAGTTGGAGGAGTTTTTTTTATCCCCAAACTTTAGAGGAAGCCGAGCCAATGGGAACCATCAGTGCCAGATGAAAAGCAGATCACTGCAAAACTCAGCTGGGTTCCCCGACCACGGTTCTACTTTCTTAACAAACAGTTTTTTCTACAAACATCAGACGATAGAAATACCTAAAGAACCCCCTGCCCCCTCACCAACAGGGGGACAATATGGGAGTTCAGCTCTCTCAGCCAACAAGCCACACCTGTGGAGCATCTCCTTGATGAGCTGCAGGACTACAAAAGGCTGCAGAAGACCTCCCTTCGCCGCTGGAGCATTACATTCCTAACGGTCATTGTGTTTCTGGCCATTTTGCATTATCTTGTGACAGATAACCTTACGTGTTTCAGCATTAACTTCTGCTGCCTCCCTGTTCCTGGACTCCTGCTGTATGACATCGAGCTCCCTTGTGACTTCCTCAGAGGTCTCCTCACCTTCCAGCCACTTGCCTATTGTTCATGAAATCCCTCCACACGGTACCTAACAGTGGAACAGATATTCATGCATCCCTGGTTTAAACATCTAATCTGGGTTTATGAGATTGTCAAATCATTGCATTGTTTGATTCTTTACATTTACTCAACGGCACAATGTCCTTCGGAGTTGGCGTTGTGGATGAGCACAGGAAGTTGTCCCTTATGTCCTGCTCTGTGCTCTTACCTTTCAGGAAGTTTATGACCTTCCCCCACTTCCCTGCATCAAAGGGATGGAGCTTCTCCAGCCCCATGAAGGTGATGTTGTAGTCCGGGTGGTAGACGATAGGCAGACACGTCTCAGGGATGCTGACGTATAAATCAGTGTGATGAGGGCTGGAAGAAGGAGAACAGAGTGCTGCATTTCACTCACATTTTAACAACACAGCTTATTATTTGAGTTGCTCACCCCTTTTTACTTCCATGATCTTCTTTAAGAGACATGTTCGGTCATTTCATCTAACGAAAGACAAGACAGAAGAAGTTAAGGCCAAACAGTTTAAATTAAATGATGGAGACGTAGCCAGGTCAGCCTATTGTTATCCATCAAGTGGTTCATGAGATATTTTGCTAACAGACAAACATGGTTGATGCTGACATGGTGCTCTGAATGACTCTCGGCTACTGCTACAGTAACTTTGAGCACAATATTTGCAGAATGGACAGACTTTTAGTCAGTTTTGTGTGTTCTGAGGACAGCTGGCTGTGGTAGCCATCTTGAGTTGAGCTGGCTCCAAAGGTCAAGAAGTTGAATAAGTGAATTCAACCACCTTCAGGTTTATCATCATGTTTAACAAAGACTTTGTCCTGGTCACTTGGTGCAGGAGACACAGGCACACAAAAACAAAGTGATACAGTCGAATAATAGTTAGAAACTTACAAAAAAGAAGTATAAGACAAAACATGCAAAGTTTGAACTACGAGTTAAAAGTAAAATGTTTGACGTATTAAAAGGAGGCAGTCTGATCGCATGTAAGGCTGTTGTGGTGGTTGGAATGAAAAAGGAGACGATGGTTAAACTCCAACTTTTTTACAGTAACTGTGACGATGCCATTACAGAACACTCATCTTCTTCTGCAGTCTCCTCCAACCTACACGTCACATCGCCCTCCAGTGACAAGAAGCAAGAACAGCGACAGAATACCAAAGAATTCACCTCGTAGACCGAATAACACATGACCTTTTTTATTTCAGCATATAATCTGAAAATTATCTCTCAACAAACAGACAGAATCTCTATCTCAGCTACTGCCACACCAAGGTTTAACTTAACAGCCGTAAAATTGACCGAGTTACAAGTTACATACAGCATGTCTTTATTAGGTCCAATTAGCTGAGGCGGCCATCTTGAATCAGGATGGCTCCAAAAGTTAGTCAGTTAGTTGCAGATGTGCATCTAATTGTTACGCTCTGGATGTTATAAGCAGATTCTGATGCCCCGTTTGAACTTTGTCCAGCTGTCTTCACCACTATGGGCGGCTGTGGCTGAGTGGTTAGAGCAGTCGTCCTCCAATGCAAGAGTTGGGGGTTTGAATCCGCCAGCAGTCACATGCTGAAGTGTCCCTGGGCAAGACACTGAACCCCTCATTGCCTCCAATGTGTGTCCCATCGGTGTATGAATGTGATAAAGCACTGATTAGTCTCTTTAGAATGATTTGTTCAATTAGCTTTGTAGAGATCTAGTATAGAGCTGTATGAATGGGTAAATGAGGCACAGATTGTAGTGTAAAGTGCTTTGAGTGTCTTGATAAGATAGAAAAGCGCTATACAAGTACAGTCCATTTACCATTTATCACGGGTGCTGTCATGTGATTGGCTGATTAATTATTCGTGTTAACAAGCAATTAAACAACTGTAGCTAATAAAGTGTGTGTGTGCATGTATGTATAGGCCTTTACCGGCTGCACTGTTTAAAAACTGTCAATATTCAACATAAAAAGTACAATAACATGGAAATAGTTATTTTACTGTAAAACTGACCAAAAATAAACCACATCTGGTTCTCGAAGATCTGGTCGAGAAAAAGAACCAACTGGACGTCTGTGAGGAAGTTGGATAAATTACGTTTGTTTTAGAAATATTAACCACACATCTGCAGAACATTGACAGCAAAACTACAAAAACTAGACTTTTCTGTTGAGGGTATGAAAACCAATTAAATTAAATTTTATGTTGGTTTTGGTCAAAACTTTAAAGACCTGCAGCAGTGGGACCCAAGAGTCGCTGGTTGCAGAACCCTGGACTATACTATACTAATAAAACATGTAAAAGACATTCATATTTAAAATACAGTTATGTGCGTGTTTCTTGATAATAACTGCAGGACTTGGTCATTTATGCAGAAGAGGCAGAACTCCCATTAAAATGCTGGGAGGCTCATTAGAGAAACTTTTGTTTTATTTATCGCATTGGGCATTTTATAAAATTATTATGTTTATTTAGGTTAAATTAGTCTTTTCTGAGTGCCATTGCACTGATGGCACAGCACAAAGCAGGCAGGAAGATTTAAAATGTGCAGCTTCCGCATGTAAACATTACAGTGATGCGAACAGGTCTTTTAAAGATGGCCGCCAAAAATCTCACCTAGCGGAGTCAACAGTCCATTCCAGCGTTTCTCTGGTTGAACTGGAGGTCCAGTCCGGAACAAACCCAACCGGACTCGGTGGCTGCAGATTGATGCTGACGGGTCAGAGCTGGAACCAGAACCCTGGAACCTCACAGCGAGAGGCGGAACCAAAACTCTACACGTTTCACACAAAAACAACAACAAACAACAACAAAACAAACAACAACACATCACACTCACCTGCTTCTGCAGGGACTGAGGCTCCTCGTGGAGCTGTAAATAAAAGGCTCTGTGTGCGTGTGTGTGCGTGCGTGACAGCAGAAAATCGACTTGTCTTCTCACAGCAGCGCAAAACAAAAGACGCTACTTCCGGTTGTCGTGAAAAAGGCGCCCTCCGGGGTCATCGCTACGTACAATACGTAACTCGAACGTGCGTGGGAATCCAATTTCGCTGTACGAAATGACGTCATGCACGCTGTTTGCGTAAACCGAGATTTAAACATCAGGTTCATTCATCAATCATTACAGTACAGTATTCATTTTTAGTACTGCTTTGATTTCCAGCTGGAAGTTTTATTTTTGTTTGTTGTTTTGGCTTTTGAGACCCTGAAGCTTTTAGCTTAATTTAGTTTTTAAATTATAATATTGTAAATAAATCAGTTTTAATGTAAAAGCTGGTTTCATGCAGTAATTTAAAGTTCTTGGTTTCTTTTTGATATTTTTCCTTACACTCCAAGTCGAGTCACATTTATTTAGAGCACATTTAAAACAGAAACTGTTACCAAAGTGATTAAAGTACTAACAGAGACCACTTTAAACTAAACCTGATTTTATTGTTGGAGGAAAGATTTAAAGCCATTTATGAAATCTTTAATTAGTAAAAAAAAAACATAAAAATAAATATGTTTTGTTTAATACAATTGCCATGTTTGCCTCATTTCACATTTAGTTGTATACACCTTTAACACTTTTAATAGTCTGTGTTACTATAATGAAGCATAATTCTATGAACCATTTGCCTTTATTTGCTGCACATTTTCAATGAAATCACAATATAGTGTGTATTTATATATATATATTTATATACACAATACTTTATAATAGGTGCTGCTTATGGCGTCCCTGCTGTCTGGAGGAATAAAGAACAGCAGAACGAGGTGAATCTTAAAACTAAAAGTTCAACTTTATTTAGTTTTTATTCCAGACAGATGCCTCTGAAAAGGTTTGAATGAAAGTTGTATTTTCTATTTTTCCACATCTTTTTTTCACAAGCAGCTCCTCTATAAAAATGTGTCTGGACTAGATAACATTTAAATTTTAAATATTTCCATCAACCAAAACAAGTGTATTGCTCCCTTGTTTTAATTTATTAGATTAAATCAAGAAACCAGATGTTTTTTCTAACACCATAAATTTATTCAATCTATTAGCTTCAGGATTTCTTCAACAAACTGGATTGAAGAAATGAAATAATTACAAAATGGAAAAATAGAGCAGAAATCATATTCACAGGTTCGATTTAGAGGAAAAAACCAAACGACGACAGAGACATGAAAGCATTTTATCTCCCTGCAGTTTCCTGCTGCCTGTCGGAGCCTCAGCGAGGCCGGATCAGCGACTGGAGCGCCTCCACCGACCCGCCGCGTCGCTCACCACCTCCTGTGAGCTCCAATCATCGAGCTTAGTGCTTGTGCAAAATAAAAAAACCTAAATAAACTATAAAAAAAAAAAGCCTGGAAGGCCAGGAAACATGATTGTTGCATCCAAGTGTGTTAAATAATATTATTGATATAAAAAAAGACAGAAAAAATAAAAAGGTTTTGATTTGAACTAAACCCACTAAAATCTGCGAACAGGTAAGAGAGGCACCACCACCACGTCCAGGTCCAGACTGATTGTTGCTGCAACGAGACCCGACTTCACGGTAGATTTTTAACATCCAGCAGGATGCAACAGACGGCAGAAATAAAAATAAAACACACAAAGAAAGCAGCTGTCCCTTCACAACAATCTCTTTACATCACGTTAAAAATGAGCTCTGCTGTCAGTGGTGTGTCCAGTATGTGTGTATATATATATGTATATATATACTCCGTGTATAATATATATGATCATTTCTTGTTTACAGACATAAACATGTTGCATTATAGATAACCGGTGCCTTTGGCAAGATTACTCATGTCTCTTCTGTTAAACTCCAAAGCTATTTAAAATATACTTAATGCATAAAAATAAACCTTTTGGCATTTTCTCGTTCTATTTTTCCTATTTAGGAGAATGTCTCATTTGATGCTGAACTTCTTTTTTCCTGCTGGGGGGAGGGGGTAGAATGGAACAGCATGAAGAAAACATTATAAAGAGTGCAAATGAAATGCCCGAGGAGCTGCAGCCAGGAAACACCGGTCTGTTCAGTTTTTGATTGTTTTTATTCTCCCGCGGCAAAAAAAGAGTTCTCCTCCCGTTCATCCACGGTCTTCCAGCCACGATGAAAGCAGGAGGACTCCGCCATGTCTTCCGTTCTTTGATTGCACGGTCTTCAGAGCTGAATCTCAAAGGTCTTTTGCAGCTCGGTGGAGAAGGGGTTTGTTGGGGAAGGCGAGGTGTGCTGGCGTGAGCGGCTCTCCAAGGCCGCCCACTGGGCCTCGAAAGCGTCTTCTTGCTGCGACGCTGCAGGCTGGGTGGATGGAGACGAGTGGGCGGCCCAGCTGTCGGCGCCATTGAACATGGCACTGCCGTTGGGGGGCTGAAGGGGAGCAGTGTTCAGCTCTGTGGCTGATGGGGGGTTCATGAAGGGGCTGGCGGTGTCACGCTGGGGCGGTGTGGAGGCCGGAGCGGGGAAAGTTTGGGGATGTGTTGCCGAGCCGAACACGTTGGCCACCATCTGCGACGGAGTGATGCCGTACATGGGAACGCTGGGCTGAGGAAACGGCAGTCCGTTGGACACCGGGTAGGAAGGCGGAGCCTGAGCGTTGAAGGCAGGCTGTCGGGGGGGCAGCATGGGCGCAGCGGCGGGAACCGAGGGCACGAAGACCACCTGGGGAACTACAACAGGATTGGGCTGAGGAGCTCGTACAGATTTAGAGACTTCTTCCAACCACCGGTCTGCTTCTGACGACGTGCGTTTGTGAGAGCTCATGACTGGAGAAGACGAGGGGGGCGGGACGATCACTGGGGCAGCAGACTGCCAGCCACTTCCTGTTGGAACAAACCACAAGAACCAGACTCACTGACTGGACAAACATTCAATGTAGTGAAAATAGAAGAGACAGCGGGACTTCTTGAAGACGGCTTCCCTCTCATCTAAAAAGCGTCTTCAGTTCTGTTCGTGTTTCGGCTTTTAGGACTCCAAAAGATATTTCAAATTCAACGAGAACTTTCAGAGACAGAAGCAGGTTGTATCTCTACATGAAGGAAGTGGAAGAGAGGCCCTGGACTCGAGGGAACACAGAGCCAAATGTGTGGACGGTACCTGGGTCAGAACCCAAGCTAAAGAAGTGAAGCCGTTACTGACAACAAGGGAGGACACCAAAAACAGCAGCTTACGTTCTTCAGCTGTTTGCTGCACATCGAGGGAGGTGGACCACTGAAGTCTACACCCAGACCAGCTCTTTGGTTCTCACCCCGCCACAGGACCACAAAGAGTCAGTGCTCAGGCTCCTCTCTTGTGGACATGGCTGGAAAGTAACTACAGTAATCTCTCTCTACTTCGCGGTTCTACTTTTGCGAACTTGCTTTCATGGTTTTTTCAACGACTGTCGACTTTAATATTACTCACGTGATTGGGACGGTACGGGATAACAAAGGGAAAAAAACTTTGAACAGGCGCAGCCATTTTGTAGTTTTCTTTCAAAAGCCTACATTGTAATGCACATCAAAAGAACTACACTACCCAGAAGCCAACAGTGCTTCCAGCCGCTGCTTTCTGCCGAAATGGAGGAAAAGTTTGAAACGTAAAGTGAGAAGTAACGATTGATCTATGAAGCTCACAGAACTGGCAGGAAAGTCTAAAATAATCCTGAAGCTCAATTATCCAGGTGCACATCAACCTGGACGGGTTGGTGGGCTTCATCGTTGCAGGGTAGGTCCGCAGAACCGCAACGGAGCTGCTGCTCTGCAGAGCTGGTGAGTAAAATTTAGCAGTACTGTACAGTACATGTACGTATGTTGTTAAAATGATGTAGGTGTAAGAGTTTAGAGCATTGCAAGAGTGTGGGAAGGGTTTACAAAGCCTTTACATAAATACTAAAATAAATATCGTGTTCCTACTTCAAGGTTTTTCACCTATCACGGGGGTGTGTGGAATGTAACCCCCACGATAATCGAGGAACTACTGTAGTTACAAGTTACTGTGTTCCTTTTATCATTTACAGTATAATCTTGCCTGTTTGTTCCAGGTTCTTTAGAAGATGTCCATCTATCACGATTACAGTTTGTGTTACTGTTTTCAGTGGAAAACGGGCTCCATTGAGATATTTATTTTGTTGTTTTAGACTTTCTTCTTAGGTCAAATGTCTTATTTTCTGACTCATTAAAAACGTTTTAATATGTTTCAGTTCAGTTAAATACTGCAGAATAAGTCCTGGTTGATGATCAGTGCCTGAGGGGCAGATAAACAAGAAAAGAGAGCAACATAAACGAGTCAGCGGTCCTGCAGCAGGACCATCGTCGTTCTCACTCCAGTTGAAGTGATGTGCGGAGCGAGCTGAGAGTAAGCGCCGCTGCTAACAGGAGCTTCACCTCAGCCCACAGGTAGGAGACTTGTAGATGTATGAACAACATAAAAGAAAAGATATCAGGTTTCTCACTCGAGTTAACGCATCAGCTGAAAGTGGCCTGTAGCTCAGACAAAGTTTTTACATTTTGGCTCCTTTTGGTAACCGAGTTCGACGCCACAGAACGACCACGACTGAAACACCCAGGTTGTAAGTCTGGAGCTTGTGTGAAGTCAAGTCAGGTTCATGAATGTAACCCAGTCCACATCTGTGTTCAAACAGCTAAACACAGCTAAAGGCCTCCTAGTCCTCCTCTGAACATGTTCTCAACACGAACGGAGCATGCTAACTCCTGGGTTTTGGCTCTTAAGCTCCGTGTACGAGGCTGCTTACCTGGCTGCGCTGTGGCCGGGGCCCCTCCTGCTTTCTTAGCCCAGGGGTTAGTGTCTCGAGCAGGAAGAGCAGGGGGCAGGACTGGGGGGTTAGCAGCAGCAACAGAGAAGGCAGGCATTGAGCCATTCACTAAAGCAAACAGTACAAGCGTACACGTCAGAAGAGTTCCCCTCATGTTTAAACACATGCCAGGTGCCATGCAGGTGACAGCATCCATGAAATGCACTCTGTTAATGGAACGTGCACAGATGTTCCAACAGCTGAGGAGTTACCTGGTGCCACAGGAGACTGTGGAGACGAGGCTGGTTTGGGCATTGGAGCAGAAGAGAAGGGGTCTTCAGCAGGCCCACTGAAGGCGGTGGTGATCTGAGTGCACAGTGAACTGATGCTGTCGCCTTCTCCTTCCACCTCAGGGACTGCACGAGAAACATTCAGACATTCAGTTAGCCTCTGTGTGTGAAAGATCCACAATCCTTTGGAGCGTACACGGTTTGACATGGACCTGCAGAGGCTCATGAGCACCTGCATGGACCAGTCATTAGTTTTCAGTCCTGCTGGGTCAGAACAGACCTGTTGGATCTGGAATATGGACCTGATCATCAAAATCAGTGGAAGCTCCAAGAATATTAGTGGGACGAACGATTTCCTGCATCACTGACAACACAAATGTTTACTGTTTCATTGTCCCCCTCTTACAATGCTGTGATTGCTAGTATCACTCAGCCCTCTGTGAATAGTAAACAGCCATCAGGTGCTAATGATCCATTGTTAGGCTGATGGTCCTTCTTGAGCATGTGATCAGCTGGTTTTGGTTGTCAGCAGCAAACTGGTTGATCCACTCTAAGAAGGTGCTATTTAAGAGAATGAGCTGAAAACAGCAGCTCAGACTGAGGAAGTCTCTCGGATGAGAGACGAAACGTTTCTATATTTTTTTGCTTTGTTTTGTTTTTTGTTTTTTTGAATGTCCAGAGGACCAGATTTAACTTTTTTAGACAAATGTTTACTAATTACGTAACATTTTCTGTAGAAAATACAGATATAAGTTGCTGGATATTTAATTTATTGTTGTTTTTAGTTGTGTCTACAAAGTTTTGCCTTTTTTCTCTCTCCCACGAGTCGAAGTTGGGTCTCGTGAAAAACAGTCTGGTCTAATAAATCAGAGAAACCGACGCCTCTCTCCCCAGCTGACAGGTACACCGCCGTCAGAAGAGGATTTATAATTTGACTTGAAGTAATATTTGTGAATACTCCAGATTAAGTTAAATGGGTCTAACCAGGTAGAGTCAGGTCCTCTGGACAGATTCTTCTTGTTAAACAGTTTCATCTTTTCTCCAAAAGACTTCTTCAGTCTGAAGCTGCAACAAACTCCTAAAAGCAACACCACCTCCTAGTGGATCAGTTTGAGATAAAACTAATATTTTTATGAGTCTGCAGCTCACGTTCTGTGAAGTTCCACTCTTTCCTGCATGTAGACGTGCTTTTTGATGGTGCAGAGAGCAGATTCATCAGGTGCAGGGCAGATTTAAATCAATTTGCATATTTAAATGGCGGCGTGTCGAGGGAGGGGTCGGGTATTCCCTCATGTGCGCTCAATTCCAAGTTGATTGGGATGAACACAGGAAGTGTGATGGATTCATGCGCACGCACGGTTTCAAACATCTGGATTTATTTGTGCGTACACTGTTTTATTGATTTAAGCGTACGCCATGTGTTAATAGAAAATCCAGGCAGGTCTTTGTACACGAGGCCCCGGGTGTTTCTGATGTGTGCTGACCCACAGCACATAAACAGGTATGAAGACTGCATCATGAAACACCAGCAGAAGCTCGTGTTTTGTTCAGCGTATGAGATTGAAGCACCACAGAAACCTGGTTCTATCAGGCCCGGCTTTGCCACGTACTCCAACGGTCCATCAGAACTAGTGAGCACACTCTCTACATGCACAAGTTATAATAAACTTTTTTATGTTGTATTTATCCCGTGTGAAGTGGGCTTTAGAAAATGCTAAATAAATAAATAAACATTTCATATATATATATATATATATATATATCTTCTAGCACAATCCAAACATGCTCTGTGTTCTAATAAATATATAACATACGTAAGAAGTCCAGTTTAAAAGTACTTCATGTATTTTTGTACACAGTGCTCTGCTCACCAGTATTTCTCATGGGGAAGTCAGACTTGCGCTGCATGGTGGACGGCAGCTCGTTCATGCGCAGAGAAAGCTGCCGTTTGAAGGGAGACGTCTTCTGGCTGAGGCCCGGGAAGCCCCTGAAGGAGCCCTGCCGGGCCAGAGCCTCCACAGGGGCGTGTCTGCGGGGAATCACCTGAGGGCCCAGCGTGGACGCAGAGAGGGGTGGGGAGGACGAGGGGGAGCCGCCCGGAGGAGGGACTGAGGAGCTCACCACGTTGTTGGCGGAGATCACAGCAACCTTTACATCTGGCTCTACAGATGTCAGAGGAGAGAGGTCACAACAAGGTCAAACAACGGTGAGGAACTAAAAACAAGCTTAGAGGGTTTCATAAAAACCCTGAAGATTATTTTTAAAGAAGGGATTATTTCCACACAACTTAAATGAAATATTTTAAATGTACAACTACTGACTCAAAGAGCTTATCCAGAAAACAAAAATAAAACATGAACTACAGAAATACAGATTATCAACTGTAACTACCTCCAACTAGTCCAGATGTTTAAAAGGCTACAGATTATCAGATTTAAAATAACTAACTAGTCCAGATGTTTAGAAGGCTACAGATTATCAGCTGTAATTAACTCTCCAACTAGTCAGATGTTTAAAAGGCTACTGATTTATCAGCTGTAATTAACTAACTAGTCCAGATGTTTAAAAGGCTACAGATTATCAGCTTTAAAATAACAAACTAGTCCAGATGTTTAGAAGGCTA
>NC_056518.1:32129998-32134684 GCF_014905685.2 Nematolebias whitei | reverse complement strand
ATATTTAATAAGCTCTTTAACTAGTCCAGATGTTTAGAAGGCTACAGTTTAGCAGATTAAATTAACTTTAACTAGTCCAGATGTTTAAAAGGCTCCAGATTATCAACTGTAATCAATTCTAACTAGTGCAGATATTTAAAAGGCTACAAATTATTAGATATAATCGTCTCTTTACTTAGTCCAGATGTCTAAAAGGTGATTATCAGATGTATTAATCTCTTAAAACTAGTCCAGATGTTTAAAAGTCTACAGATTAGCAGATGGAATCATCTCTTTAACTAGTCCACCATAAATACAGACCCTTTTTGGTATCCTGAATCTGTCTCATGATTTCCTCTCTCTCCGCTGCCTCGGTTGCCGTAGTAACACGGAAGGAGCCCTCGCGAGTGAAAGTGGTTCTGTTGGCATCAAAGGTTGCCGTGACGCCACACTCCTTTTCCCGTTTCTGTTTTCTTTCCAGACACGCAGCAAACGCACAGCCCACAGCGTGACTTAGTCTCTCACCCTGAAAAGACACAAAGCATTCACAGCCCATAATTAAAAGGCTATAATCTGATCAAATTTAAACTCTGAGCAAAGTGAATAAAACCCCCTAAACATCCGTTTACCTTATTAAAGTACCAACACATTAAATGACAACTAGGATGTCAGTTTAATAGTTCAGTTGAAAGTAAAAAAAATTAATAAAAAGAGAAGACAATGTTTTCCACGGAGTTCTTACGGAGTCTTTGATGGCCATGAAACAGTGACAGATCCAGCGCCGTGTGGTGCCGTCTCTGCAGATGTAGGAGAACGCCTTCTCAAAGTTCCTGTCTGGTGCACAGAATGAAACCTTCTCTATCGTCTGATCCAGAATCAGGTCCTGCAGAAAGACGTTCCCGCCATCGTTAGCTCAAATCAAGTCATTGTGAAGCACGACTTCAGGGATTTAATCTCCATCAGAGCTCAGGTAATAAACTACAACCAGCTCCAGCAGGTTCTGACACGGGTCTGGATCTAACCAGCATCTTCAGCGTCACGTTGCGTAGGAAGGAATCTGACTCTTTCTTTGGTATTAAGTGAATATAGAAACAAAATATTTACACTGATTTGAGAAAAACAAACAGAACTTTAACTTTATTTTTTTTCACAATGAACGTAAATGAAAAGAATAAGGAAGTTCATTAACCCTCAGAAGATCTCTCGGGGAGAGAAAAATAAATAAATAAATCAGCTGTGAATTTACGTTTGTGTTTTTTTTGTTTTATATATTGCCATCAATAAACACAACCGTTCCTGCAAAACCTAAAAAAATAATTGAAAACTGTTTTACTTAGTAAGAATTAAAATGCTGATGTAACGTCAGTTACATCACTGCCCTCTAGTGGTCATCAGGGGAAAACAGACCCAATTTAAATCCAATATAAATGCATTTTTATTTCTATACTTATCAGATCGTAAAATAATGGATTTCTTGTACCTTTTTTTTTGTTCCTTCTCCATTCTTTTGATTTTTATATTAGCTCAGTTGGCTCAATGGGGTTAACCTGTCTAAATAAAGGTTGAATGAATGGTGGTGATTCTTTTCTACATTGAAGGGATGCTGTAAACATTGCCATTAACAAGCTGCAAATTACCCAAAAAGTTGCATCTTTTGTGGCTGGACGTTGTTCTCAAACCCTGTTTCTCATCTCGTCTGAAAAAACTCAAGTTTAGATGTAAGGAGCCAAAACACACTTGTGTTGGGCATTAGTAAAAAATACAAAAAACAGATTCTCTGCATGCTGACGGCCTGATCGTTCGCTCTGGACCCAAATATGGCCGACTGCTGTTGGCTCGACACCACCAGTGGACGGTGCGGACTGCAGCAGCTTGGTGGGAAACAGGTACAGTAACAGTAAAAAGCAAAACACACACTGGTGTTGTGCATGAGTAGTTTTAGAAATAATTTTAAAAAGAAAAATTGTATAGAAGAACCCTTTTATGTCAACCACCAACTCGATTTGTGAAAATTCGACCAAAACCAAGGCATCACTTTTGGCTTCTTGTTCTTCTCAAAATGTAAGACTGGAACTTTCATTTATTTATCGCCGATACAGATATTGGGAGGGGAAGGCGACTGCCGATAACTGATATAATGGCTGAAAATTTTGGAGCTTTGTCCACCCCCAAGAGTCTAAGTAAACAGTGAGTGGAGCGGGGCTTGTTAATTTAGCGCCGCTGTTAGCAACCATGAAGCTAAGCTAATCAGATTTAATTAGTCCCACTGTGTTGACTTTTGTTCAAAGACAGTAATAAGTTCATCACGTGAGTAAGTTACATAAATGAGGTAAGTTCATAGTTAATAATTATTTTAAGTAAATTCATGTTAAAACCTGTTAAAAGGTTTTGGGTTTGAATTCTAATCAGAGTGAGACATCTGACCATCATATTGTATGTGCAGCACGTGACGTAGTGAGCGCTCTCATCACTGAACACTCTTTGGCGTCTTGTCTCCAGTAAAATAAGTTATTCAGAAAATAAAGGAGAAAACAGATCATATACATGCTTGTGCCTTGGGAGACCTTCTAAATACAAGATCCTCAGTAAAACCAAGAAAGCAAGCCTTGTCTGAGGACTTTTATTTTGTTCGCTGGCTGTCAAGCTTCACATAGTCCAGTGTTGTGAGAACAGCATACCCACACTAATGTTAGCTTGCTAACTTGAGAGGCACATAGCTAAAGACAAGCGGGTTAGAGGACTGAACATCATTTATTATTCTTTATTTTTATGTTTTATTTTACAAATCAGTTAAAATAAACATATCATGCTCTGTTGAGCAAAATACGCAGCACGGTATTGCTCCCTGCTTAGTCTGTGCTGAACCGTAAGTGAACACCATGACTTGTAAGTAGTCTTCATGCTCCCTCTGCTGGATACATTGTACAATTACAGCTGGTTCCAGCATTTTAGGGGTGGAAATTAGAAGTGCTTACATCGGCCGATAATGGGACCATTATTGCCGATACACGATATGTCCCCAAACGCCTATATTGGCCATATTTATCGGCCCTACCGATATATCAGTCGTGCTCTAATTTTTATTAAAAAAAATAAACCTTAAACCTCAAGGAATGACGAAGTAATTTATTTTTATTCCGCATGCTGAGGGTGAACAAGCAGGTTTTCCAGCAGATGTCCCTGTGGTCTCTGTGGACTCCTGCAGGAGAACTGTGAGAACATTCTTCCAAACCCGACCTCTGACCTGAACCTCAGCAGCTTTTTTCACTCTGTATTATTCAGCTCGTCTTTCACTTGTTCCACTGTTTTGTTGATGTTTCTCAGGATGACATGGAGGATCGATTTAATACCTTTGTTTTGTCGTCTACGACACGGAGACCATCTGCAGACACCCACAGCACCGCTCGCACTGGCTTCTTCCCAGCCTGCAAACACAACAACACAACAACACAACAAAGTAAACAACACATTACCAGCTTCACATTACTCTTTGGTCATTACTCATTTAACCTCTTTTCACACACACACACACACACACACAGCACACCTGTAAATAAGAAAGAGAGAGCAGCTGGTGAAGGAGGATAAAGGAGTTGTTTCCCGAGGGCTGTGCCTCGCAGGAGGAGTCAGAGTTTAACAAACAGAAGGGATGGTGTGAGATTTGGTGCTCTGATGCAGCGTAAAGTGATGAACCCCGTTAGTCAGAATATTAACGACAGAGGAAACGTTCATTCACACCAACTGTTCCATGTTTGGTTCAAGAGCAGCAGAGCTGAAAGGAGAGAAGGCTGTTAATACAAAACCACGCACAGATGATAAACGAACCACCACACTAGCTCACACACACATGCTTTACTGCGCTCGTCTTACTCCGGACACGTTAAACATGTGTGTGTGTGTGTGTGTGTGTGTGTGTGTGTGTTTCTTCCAGCCCTCAGATGTGATCAAAGAGTGAAGTGTGACAGAAGGAAAATTAAAAATTATGCCAACATGTGAGAAACACACTCCGATACACAAAGCAATAACTTACTTTAGTAAAGAATCCTCTGAAGAATTTCCTGTCCTGGAAGTGGATGTGGTAAAAAGGAGGATGGGTGAAGGGTGGAGGAGACGAGGGGGTGGGGTGGGACAAGGCATGACAATGTTACCTATAAAGTGTAATAACTGTGTGGATCCCAGAGGATGGGGTTTGATTGGAAGTTGTGTTTGTTGAGGTTAGGTTATCAGTTAGGTGAGGGTCTCAGTCTAATCACGTGTTTGATGGGTGATAATTAGTGGTTCATGATACTGTTAGAAAAGAGGCCCTCCCTGACCCAACCTGGGCTTGAACCTGCAGCCTCAGGATTACAAGACCGAGCTACTTCAGACCCCATGAGAAAAACAGGAAAGAATAATTAAAAAAAAAAAAGTTAATTTTGCAGGACCACTGCAGAAAAACCAACAGCCCTTGGTTCTGATAGTATTTTATTCTAGAAGAGATTCCACTTTACACTCCCAGACCAAGACAGAAAGACAAGCAGCCTGAACAGAAACCTGCAGGTGGGGGTTATGAACCTGAACACAGAGCTACAGGTGGGGTTTGAACCTCAACAGAGACCTACAGGTGGGGGTTTGAACCTCAGAGACATACAGGTTGGGTTTGAACCTCAACAGAGACCTACAGGTGGGGTTTTAACCTCAACAGAGGCCTACAGGTTGAGGTTTGAA
>NC_056518.1:32119023-32129988 GCF_014905685.2 Nematolebias whitei | reverse complement strand
CAGGTGGGGTTTTAACCTCAACAGAGGCCTACAGGTTGAGGTTTGAACCTCAACAAAGACTTACAGGTTGGGGTTTGAACCTCAGCAGAGACCTCCAGGTGGGGTTTGAACCTGAACAGAGACCTACAGGTGGGGGGTTGAACCTCAACAAAGACCTACAGGTGGGGGTTGAGCGAGTCCTGATTATTCCATGGCTGCTCAGCAGACAAAAATAAATGGTCACAAAAAGAAGACCAATCTCTGGGTCACATCTGGAACTGTTTACTGGTCAGATAAGAGTCTAGGGCCCAGTTTAGGCTGCCACAATATCTCTGAACAAAAAGTCCAACCTAGTCTTACCCCCACCCCCTCTGGTCCCTTTGAGTGGCCCTCCATCCTGTAAACTGTGAAAAGGAGTGCCATTCTGCTGCTGTTACATGTTAATAATGCATGACTGAACACGTTAGCGGGACTAACTAATCACTTGTTAGAGAGTGTTTGTGCAATCCACACAGACATGCAGTGGTGCAAAGGCCCCCACAGTCAGTATTAGTCATGGTTAGAGGGAAACTACCTGTAAAGAATAGAAATCGTTAAGACAGAAATGTGAAAGGGGAGGGGTTTGGAGGCATTCATCTGCAATTATTACCTGCTCAAGAAAGACAAAAAGTATTACACCAACATAAAGGTTAAATATCATTAAAAAAAATTTAATTGGTAAACTGAGATGAAAGCACACTAAGAAAACTTTTTCAGCAGAAGAAACAGAAGTATTAAAGTCAACAGGACTACAAAGAACTTGACACCAACCTGACACCAGGCAACAAGGTTTTATAACTTCTCCAGGTTCTGCAGAACACTTTGAGATAACCTCATTCACTCATTCATACCCACAATCATACAGTACTTTTCATTTAAATTCTTTTATATACTATATAGTGAACTTTTATATTCTAACTCTTTCCCCAATAAGCACATCAGTGAGAGTTGGAAGTATAGTGTTTTGCTCATGGACATGTGGGCACACAGCAGGGGCTGGGATAAAACCCCGCAACCCTATGATCAGAGGACAACCACTTCATTCATTAGTCCAGGCTGCGTCTAAACACACAGTATTACTTGTGAGTACTCTTCAAGACCATCAACTGGGAAAAAATAACTAAAAGTACTCCATATCATAGACACTACTGTAAAAATATAGCTTTAACTCTGAGTACTACTTCACAATGAAGGCACTGGACTGTAAAAATAAAGCTGTAACTAGGGTTGAACGATTTTGGAAAATATTCTAATTGCAATTTTTTAACTTCAATATTGCGATTTAATATGCGATTATTTTTCTATGTCTTCTTCTTGTGTATTTTTCAATGAAGACGAGCAATAAATCTGTTTCAGTTACAAAAAACTCCACTGTTTTCAGCTTCGCTGCAACTCTTGCTTCTGCATTTTTTTTGTGTAGCTCCAGGATAGCAACTTGGCTAAAATGTGTGCGCGAGGGCATTCAGTACCGCTTATCCACTGTGTTTACCAAAGCAGTAAACCCAGGCTTGGTCACTATATTAATGGGCATCATGGCTTTCACTATGAACTCCGTTGCTGCTCGAGTTATTTCCGTGTGCAGTTTTGAATTATGTTCATACAAAGTAATACCTTCGAACAGTTCGGTCAGTGATCCCTGTCGGCTGGTACTTTGCTTACTTGAAGCTGAAGCACTGGTTGATGGCATTCTAGCCATGCAGCCATCGTAAATGGCTTTGTGGTGTTTTTTTTAAGTGTCAATAAAGATTTGTGGTCTTACCTCGAGAGGTAGCAACAGCAGCAAGGGAGGTTCTGCACAATACATGTCGTTGCACAGCGTCTTTTTTTTATAGCCAAAATAATTCCAAACAACGGACGTGCTGCCCCTCTTTGGTACCAAACTTTCAGATGTGTCAGCTTCTGCCGAGCCTGACACATTTATACAACCGGTTAAAGCGCAGTGTTGACTTCTCCCGCTCCCTGCTTTGCTTCGATCACTCGCAAGTCACGTGACCAGTCAAACTGCAGCCTTTGCAATTAGAAAACCTCGTTTTATTGTATCACAATATTATTGCAAATGCAATTAAATGTTCAGCCCTAGCTGTAACCCAGTAGTACTCCTTCATTTCAAAAACAGACAGTAAAAAATATAGCTTTAACTCAGAGTACTACTTCACACTGAGGGCACTAGACAATAAACGTATAGCTTTAACTTAGTATCACTTCACCTTGTAGGCACTAGACAGTAAAATATAACTTTAAAGCAGAGTACTACTTCACCCTGAGGACAGAAGACAGTAAAAACATGGCATTAACTCTGAGTACTTTGTCTCGAGGTCATCATTAAGCACAGGCCTGATGATAGAGAAGCTTGGAGGTTCATGATGCTGCAGTGCAGCCCCCTCCACTCCCACCTCATCCTCCTCTCTGATTCACAGGTTGAAGAGCTGTGAGAAAACTCTCCTGTCCCAAAGGCTGCTGGAAATCACCTCACACACACAAACACACAAAGACCGATAGATGCACGATCAGCTCCCCCACAACTGTAAGAACACCAACACAACTAAACAAGTTTTGCCTTTCTTTCTTCAACTCACTGCTACATTTCTCATCTCTTCCTGTCGTGTCTAAGACCCAAAGGGCAGAAGCAGTTGAACAGGATTGTTTATGATGCTATCTACATGCTGTAAGCTGATTTTAAAAAACAATAAGAGCTTACAGGTGGAGAACCTTAACTAACGTAGGTGCTGGCTCCTGTAGCGGTCTCCTTGTTGAGCAGCGGTGTATTCTCCATGATTAGGGGCTAATTATGTTGACCGACAGTAATCTTATTAAAGAATCAGAGAAGATGAACTTTCAAAACATTACTAGTTGTATATTTGGTTATTGACTTGTCTAGGTCTGAGAATCTAACTTGGAACAATGATAACTGGTTTTGGGAGACTGCAGACCGTAAACAGACTTCCTAATGACATTAGTGCTAAATCTTATAATTCAAATCATCCGTCAAACAACAAACTCCAGCAGAAGAGAACGACGACTATTATCCAACTGTTAAACCCCACAGTGACAGAAGGTCCATCGCTTGTCTGCTTCTTCAGTGCTGAATGTTATTATCAGAATAATAACAGTTTTTATGGATATTTTAACAATTCAATTCAGTTTATTTCTATAGCGCCAAGTCACAACAGAAGTCATCTCAGGGCACTGAACAGAAACATTCAAATAACAATAAATAAGACAAGGATGGACTTTTTCATTCTGATGTCTGTGGTAAGATGACAAATCTATAAATGGGGCACAAGAAAAAGTGAAAAATCTTAATATATATACCGTATACATGTATTTTTTAGCAATTTGTGTTACTTTCTGTAACACAAATTGCTAAAATAAATAAACATGTCCAGGTTAGTGCTCAAACTTTGGCTAGAATATAACTTTACAGCAAAGAACAGTTGTAACCTTTTCACATTACCAGAGAAGGTTTGTTCAATTTATTTTAACTTAATTTTGTATTTTGCTTAAAATACAGGTCAGTAAGAAAATGAGCAAGAACATGTTCTTTGAACAACGTTCCACATGTCTCCTGTCACTGAGTGATCTGAACAGTGAATGTTTGTAGTTTTCTAGAGGAGTGTTTTTCTGGGCTCAAACAGAACAGAAAAATGAAAGTGAACCTTAATGTTTGTGGTGCAAGATATTCAAGTGCGTAGAAGTACAGGTGCCATCTTGGATTTTGATGTGACGACCCAGTTTGTAGTGATTCTTTTTACACACCAAAATGGGAGTCAATACTGCATTTACTTTCCAAGTCATCATGCTCTCAAGATGGACGAACAGACAGAGGGTATTTACAATTCCCCCTCTTCGCTTTGGGACGGGGGACAAAACCTTCATCCAGCTAAAGAGGGTCAGAGAGTCACAGCCACCTTGTTGTTTCCACCATCTTGAAAAGACCCACCAAGTGACCTCATCAAGTGATAGCTTGTGTGTTGTGTTTTTGATCAGACATGTATCTGTGCTCAGCCTTTGCATGTCTGTACACTTTGTGCGTTAGTGTGTGTTAGTGTGTGTTAGTGTGCGTGTGTGTATACATCAAGTACATCCATCCACGGCGCCTCAGGGTGCACTTCTTCCTGTGTGGATGTACAACAGAGTAGCTGCTGAGTTTAATCTCAGCATGTCTACTAGTGCATGAAAAAATAAGACTAGTGAATGAAAGTGCATTGCTGTGTGAGTTTGTGTGTGCTGGGAGTCATAAGAGGCAGCCCTTTCATATCCAACAATAAAACTGGTTATTGAGAAGCAGAGAGGAACGTGTCTCTGCATCTTGTCCTCCTGCTAGCAGGAAGGACGACGTGAGGGAAAATGGGCTCCTTAAAGCTGGACTGTGTATTGTGTTGGATTTTAATGGAATGAATTTAACATTCCCTTTTCTGTATAATCACACAAATAAAGTATTTTCATAATTCAAGTGGTCTTCACCAGGTCACTGGGCTTGTTACAAGATAAATAAAATCTTGGTAGATACTGATAAGAGGGCAGCTGGTTGTGAATTTTGTGTTAGGAGCTCAAACTGAAACTGAAACCTGACGGTAACATGATGAGCATCAGATTCACCAGATTTGTTGTCGCAGAAATCAGATTTAGGTGTGTCCTAAACCTCCTGTGCAAACTGGCATCACTCAGACGCAGACCTGCTGACTCAGATCCAGGAGTTTATGAATGGGGTGCGGCTCTGAGCAAACAACTGATGACATGGAAAATAAATCACTTCCCTCTCCCACTCCTGCTCCCCCAAACTGGAATTTTGCGTAACTCCTGTGAAATGTACAGGAGCAGGAAATACAAGCCATCCTTTTCTCTGAGGCTGAGAAAAAGTGAAGAGAGAACGAGGGGGGTGGAGACGCTGGTGGACGAGAGCGAACGAAGAAGACACCGACGTTTTAAGAACAAGAGTCTAAAGTGGAAAGAACAACACTAAGAAGGTTGAACATGTAAACTGACAGCTGAGGGTGATCTGCCAGAAATAAATGAGTTTAATCAGACACTAATGCAGATGACAGGAATGAACTGCGACGGAGTGTCCTCATGCCTGGAGGAACAGACTTTAGTTTGTTTGGAAACCTACCGTCTTAAGGCGCTTCACTGCATCCTCACAGATGTGCATGCCTCTGGATTCCTCTACTTCCACATGCCCCAGGTACTGCACAGCAAACAGAAGACATAAAAACAGAAACTTAGCATTTCACAAACTTTCCGTCTTTTTCCATCTAAGGTTTAACAATGAAAAGCCAAAGACGGACAGTGAGAAGCCAGTATGATGATTGTCACAAGTTTGTGGTGAGTGTGTAATGTTTCTTCTTTGAAGCTGTACTTTACTTCACAATAAGTAGCAAAAATATGTCACTCCCAGACTTTTCATATTACGAGGAGAAAGTTGCTTCATGTTAAAACAGTTTATGTGTGAAAACATATCAGAGACTGAGTCGAACATGTGGAGAATCAAAAGAAACCTGGTCTGCGGTGACACATTCACACAAATATGGGTTAAAGCGCAACTGAATACAAATGAAATGCTGCTTCCAGTCCAGATACACCTCTCACATGTCTCCCCCCTCCTCAAGGCTGCTTCATATGTGTCACTGCACTCACAACCCTGACGTCCTCAGAAGCCATTGTTCATGCAGCACCCACAAGGAAGTCCTTACCCTTTCCTTATACACACAAAACGTACACACACACACACACACATGCTGCTGCTGACCCCCGCCTGTCATGCCCCACCCTCTGGCCCTGCTATTTTAGGATGGTGACGTAACAGCTGCGCGTTACACTGTCAAATGTTTCAGATACACGTTTATGCATTCATCCACAGATATCCAGAGATGAAAAAAAAACAGAGGATGTTGAGGAGACAGCTGTGGGCAACTGCAAAATGTTGGAGAGATTGAGTAAATGCAGGGAAGGCTCAATTCAATTCAAATGGCACAAACAGAGTAATATTGTGTATGCTGTTCAGTGTCAGGAGGAGATCAGTCATATGTGGGGGAAACTAAACAGCCACTGGCCAAAAGGATGGACCAGCACAGAAGATCAACATCATCAGACCAGGACTCTGCGGTCTACACTCATCTCCAGCGGTCACTCGTTCAGAGATGAAGATGTTCACGTCCTTGATAGAGAGGAACGATGGTTTGAGAGAGGAGTAAAGGAGGCCATCTTTGTGAAAAGAAACCGTCCATCATTAAACAGGGGCGGAGCCTCCGTGTTCAACTGTTCCCCTCCTACATTTATGCTATTGCTAGTATCACTCAGCTCTCTGTGAATATCAAGCGGCCATCAGGGCACTAACGATCAACTGTTAGGCTGAGACTCCTCCTATAACATGTAAACAGCTAGTTTATATTTTTTAATTCATATATATATATATATATATATATATATATATATATAAAGTTGTTTTAAATCCTTCCCACGCTCTTGCAATACTCTAAACAGTGTCTCTAAACTCTAAACGCTCTAAAAGGGTACAAGATGTCATGATTTTAGCTCCGTGCCTCGTCCAAGTAGGTACCTCTGCAGACAAATACAGAAGGCGTATCTGGAGGGCCACATCTGATTGGACGAACAAAAAATGGCTGGACAACAAAAACAAACAAAGCATTTGTGTTAACCACAGACATATTATGTCTATGGTGTTAACCGGTTCGACATTAGCAGCGTCTCCATAACTTCTCTTTCTGCCTCTCTTAACAGAGAACTGCCGGTTACATTTCAAAATAAGAGCAACATAAAATGTCCAACATCTGTTGGACACCTGGCAGGAACCAATGCAGACATGTTCCTGTTTTTAGTTTTCTACATTCGGCTTGTAACTAGCTGTTTTTGCTACTTTTTGCCATCTTATTTTAATATGTAAAAAAAAAAATAAAAAAAAATCTGTATGCCTCTTTTATAATTGTCTATTGTTGTCATTGTTGTCCACTGTTGTCATCATTCTTTGTTGAAATCGGGTCTCTCTTGTAAATGAGTCCTCCAGGCTCAGTGGGATTAATCTGTATAAATAAAGGTTGAATGAATGAATAAACGGGTAGTGGGGAGGACTAAATGTTTGTTTTTAATACCTAGCCATTACATTAAAAAATAAAATAAAATCTGTTTTGGTTGTTGAATGTGAAAATGCAATCAATTCATAAAAAAAGAAAAATAAAGTAACCAAAATAATAATGAACTGGCTCTGGGACAAAGGATGTCTCCTTTAACTTCACATTTTCTTGTTCAACCTGCAGTCACTGCAGATGAGTGATTGTCAGTTTCTGTCAGATTTCTGCAACTGGAGCAGGTATTCTGTTTACTGGTTAACTTCCTCGGCTGTTTCACATTTTAAGGGTCAATCCTACTCCATGTTTCAGCTCCTTTCATAGATCAGACCTCATAGAAGAACTAGAGAACATTTTGTTTTTAGCTTTTGTTTTGGGCCATTATCTCATTACAGGACTCATGGTCTTTAATTGAGAGCTGATGTGACCTTCACAGTGACGCCATGTAAAACAGCTGGGGGGGCTTTTACACGTTGATACAGAGCTCTGTCAAATCATTGATCATTCTCTCCCTTTATTTTTCTCAGATAATAACTAATAAATGATTCTTTAAATTCAGGTAATTCAGCTTACTGGCCATCTGCCCATCCTGAGCCTGGTTCTGGTTCTGCTGGAGGTTTCTTCCTGTTAAAAGGGAGTCATTGCTTTCCACTGTCGCCAATGTGCTGCTCAGGGTGGGAGTCAATCTGCCGATCTTGTTGTGCTATTTAAATAAAAATGACTGTTCTGGACAGAGTTAATGTTAAAATAATGTAGTTCACGTCTGAATGTGTTGTAGTCTTTACAGAAATACCTTCAGACCTGCTGATGTCCTGTTTGTTGCTCACCGACAGCCCAACGTGTGATATGAGAATCTGTCGACACAGCTAACACAGCGCTTCATTTCAGGCCACACATTTAACTACCAAATGTGAGCCGAGGCTTCAGAACCGCCTACATGCAGCCAAAGCGCCTGAAACTGTTTCTAACCAGCAGAAGTGAGGAGTCCCTGGCACGCTGAACTGTAGGAGTTTTGTTTCTTTTCTAAAACATTTCTTTAAACACGGCAAAGACAGCAGATCTGACAGAAAAAATAAAAATAAAAACCTATTGGTACATTTTAATTTTCCGAGATGTTCACAAAATTAAAATGTGAAAGAGCTATAATTAGTTTTTCTGTCGGGTTTCATTTGTTCACACACCTCTGTTTATTATTACTATTAATAATACGGTAATAACTAGAGAAACGTCAGTTCCTGTGAACATGCAGAGTGAATGCTCATTGCTGAATGATTTCTGCTGAAAAGGTTTAATCACTGAACTGTTATGCGAGTTGAATTTGAACAGCTGACATTTGCTGAAAGCAGAAAAATAAAAGCTGCTGAATAAAAGTGGAAAAACATCAGAAATGTGGAGAAAAAAGCTGAACAGAGCAGAAATGAACAGAAGTTGAAATAGGCAGAGAGGCTGACTAGATTACAAAAAAATCTGAAACTAAAATGAGCAGAAAAAACTGAAACTGTTTAAAAAGACAGTGTCTGAAGAAGCAAAAAAGGAGCTAAAATTAGCAGAAAGATGCTAAAAGGAGCAAGAGTTTCAACTATAAAAATTACAAAAGGTAGAAATAAAAACAAAGCAGAGGAAGGTTAAATTTAGCCGAAAGAAGCTGAAAAAAGAACAAAAAGGCTGAAAGTTTTCAGATATGAATTGTTGAAATAGCACAAAAAAATATTTTGTATATTGGCAGAGATAAATATGCTTATTATTCTGGTGCTTTTATAGAAAAGGGTTTGATTAAGATCCTAAAGTCTAAACTTTAATCTACCCAGACATGAGGGAACATATTTATAATAAAATAACTGTCTTTAGATTATTCTGACTGCAGTTTGTCTAAAGTCTCGTTTTAACTGCAGATTATCTCAACATACATTAACAATCCAAACTTTCTGCTCCAGAACCAGCAGCCTCTCCACTGGAACCAACATCTCTGTCTAAAAACTGAATTATTTGCATTCTTTACTTGATTGTTCATCTTCGTTAATGACCACCACCTCCTTTTCAGGAAAATATCTTGTATTTAAGCAGCTAAATGATCATTAACGGTGTGTTAATCAGCAGTTTTTATTCATTTTTTATTTTGGACAGCTCCCCTCCACACTCTGATGCTCAGAGACTGAACTGATCAAACTGACTGAACAAGTTTTAAAACATGTTTAGAACACGGTGGTGCAGTGGTGCAGGGCTGTTTAAAATCCAGCCGCAGCCTCTCTGTGTGGAGGCAGGCACCAGATACTGTACTGTACTGTTAGTGCAACCCAAAAAGAAAAAGACAAAGAAAAGAAAAAGAACAAATGGATATTTAGTATTCTGGTCTTTTGAGTTCTTTGAGAGATAAAACGGCATAAAGAACGTCCGGCTCAGAAGGTCAGAGCTGCACAGGAACCAAAAGGAAAAACTGGAATCATTTACTTATTAAAAGCTGGGTTGTAGTGTTAAACAATTTACTTATTTTAAAAGGAAAATAACTTTTGTGGCTGAAACAATCTCAGATTTGATCCCAAATCAAGTCTGAACATGGAGAAGGAATGTGCTGATCAGGTCTGTGAGGTGCTGGCAGACATCTTTAACACCTCACTTACCCTGGAGACAGTTCCCACCTGCCTGAAGACTGCCACCATCATCCCGTCCCAAAAAGCTCTACAGTGACTGGTCTGAATGACTATCGGCCAGTGGCCCTCACCCCGATAGTCGCTAAATGCTTTGAAAAACTGGTCATGACTCGCATCAAAACAACCATCAACATCAACGAGGACCCTCATCAGTACGCATACCGTGCGAACCGATCAACAGAGGATGCCATCTCCTCTGTGGTCCACACTGCGCTCAACCACCTGGAGCAGAAAAACTCTTACGTCCGTATGCTCTTTGTGGACTTCACATCCGCCTTCAACACCATGATCCCCCAAACCCTGATGGACAAACTATCCACACTAGGACTAAGCCCCTCCATTTGCAACTGGGTACTAGACTTTTTAACAAACAGACCACAGTTAGTGAGGATCCACAACCTCTCCTCCTCCACCATAACCCTCAGCACTGGCTCTCCTCAGGGATGTGTGTTGAGCCCCCTCCTGTTTACTCTGCTCACGTATGATTGTGCAGCTACCCATCCAGGCTGTCACATTGTAAAGTTTGCAGATGATACAGCGGTGGTGGGATGCATCACAAACAATGATGAGTCCAGCTACAGGCAAGAGGTGGAACACCTGGAGAGCTGGTGCAGAGAGAATAACCTTCACGTCAATGTGAAGAAGACAAAGGAGATGATTGTGGACTTCAGAAGGAACAAAAACACCTACACCCCCCTGAACATAAGAGGATCTGCGGTGGAAGTGGTCTCCAGCTACAAGTACTTGGGTGTACACATGAATGACAACCTCAGCTGGAGCAACAACACCACCAGCCTGATCAAGAAAGCTCATCAGAGACTCTACTTCCTCAGACGGCTGAGGCGAGCTGGTCTGGGAAGCTCAGTCCTCACCTCCTTCTACAGGTGTGCAGTGGAGAGCATCCTGTGCTCCAGCATCAATGTGTGGCATGGAGGCTGCACAGCTGCAGAAAGAAAAGCTTTGCAGAGAGTGGTGAAGGCTGCACAGAAATCTGTTGGAATCAGCCTCCCCACCATCACAGACATCTACACCTCCAGATGCAGGAAGAGGGCCACCTGCATCATGAAGGACCCCACTCACCCAGCACACACACTTTTTGCCCCACTCCCCTCAGGAAGGAGGCTGAGGAGCATTAAGTGTAGAACCACTAGACTGAGGAACAGCTTCTACCCTGAGGCTGTTAGACTCATGAATCTCTAACTAGAATAATCACTGAG
>NC_056518.1:32110410-32118923 GCF_014905685.2 Nematolebias whitei | reverse complement strand
CAGGTGTGCAGTGGAGAGCATCCTGTGCTCCAGCATCAATGTGTGGCATGGAGGCTGCACAGCTGCAGAAAGAAAAGCTTTGCAGAGAGTGGTGAAGGCTGCACAGAAATCTGTTGGAGTCAGTCTCCCCACCATCACAGACATCTACACCTCCAGATGCAGGAAGAGGGCCACCTGCATCATGAAGGACCCCACCCACCCAGCACACACACTTTTTGCCCCACTCCCCTCAGGAAGGAGGTTAAGGAGCATTAAGTGTAGAACCACTAGACTGAGGAACAGCTTCTACCCTGAGGCTGTTAGACTCATGAATCTCTAACTAGAATAATCACTGTGAAAAACCATATCATGTTGCTGCTGATCTGTTTCATGTTGCTGCTGATCTGTTTCAATGTTGATGTGTTCATGCGTGCACATCTGCTCACAGACTCATGTTCATGTTTGTGCTGATGTTCAATGTTTTATGTTATGAGTGCTTAGTGTATATTTAGTTGATGTTTTTCTTAGTTCATATCTTAGATGTTATTACTGTTTTTCTTATACATTTTATTGTTGGCTGTAACTGGGACCCTGTGAACATAATTTTGCTCCACCACATGTACCACATGAGGTGCGAATGACAATAAAGAAACTCTGACTGACTCTGAGAGCAACAAAATCCTTCCCCCACAACATTAAATAGTTATTACCACTGATTCTGACACCACTGAACATCTCCACATCTCCTCCTGCCCACCTCCATTTGTTTAATTATTGTTGGTGATAATATCACACCTGGTCTCCTCTGAGGCACCTGGAGAGGGAGTCAGGGGAGCAGGAGGAGGAACAGGAGGAGGAAACGTTGCACCATCACTATGAAAACTAGAAAAGGCTGGGAGAGATGCTGCCCTCATTCATTTCAATGTCTCCTTGGTAATCCACTGGCTGTTTTTATTTTTCACTACACTTCCTGTCATTCCGACTAAAAATAAGTTTAAAACAGAAAAATAGAAATTAGACTTCACAGTTATAGTGAGGAAAGAAAGAGAAGTTGCTAACGGATGAATCGAGCTGTGAATGAAAAGAAGGGATGTGAGTGAAAATATGATTTATAAACTTTAAAGAAGGTCAAGTACTTTGGGTTAAAGCACTAAATCCTGTTTGCAGAAGGTCAAAAACAGACAGTGAAACTCTGAAACCATGAAAGCCCAGATAAATGTGAAACATCACTGCAGACCTGCTGCAGGAAAAATCAAACTCGTACTTCACAGGTTCTTCTAGTTATGTCAGGTGTACCCCAAGGCTCCATTCTTGGTCCAGCTTTATTTATAAATGATACCTCACATTCTGTTAGTGAGGCCTCCATTCATTTATATGCCGATTACTCTGTTTGATACGCTTTTGGTTCTACTTCAGATGAGGTTGTGAAGTCCCTTGCAGGTGGTTTTACTGAAATCCAGCAGGTCTTTTCTGACTTAAATTTTTCCTTAAATGTCAAGAAAACCAAAATTATGTAGGTCGGTCATGGAGGAGGAACCATACCCACGTCGGTGAGCTTAAAACGGTGATATTATAGAAGAGGTAACAGTTAATAAATATTTGGGAATTTGGATTGATGGTGCTCTGTCCTTTTCACACCATGTTAATGTTTTACAATCTAAGGTTAAAGTGAGACTTGGTTATCTTATCTATATGGAAATAGATCTTCCATTACAATGGCTGCAAAACGCACCACTGTTGAAAAAAACCATTCTACTTTTGTTGGATTATGGAGACATAATTTAAAGACATGCTTGTAAAGGTGTCCTTCATAAGATGGACACAATTTAGCACTCTGCTATTTGCTTTGTTACAAAGGCTCCTTATAGAACATCATCATCTCTACCCTCTCGTTAAATGGCCTGCTCTACATATTCGTCATGAAATTCATTGGTTTACCCTCATTTATAAGACGTTGCTGGTTATTCACCTCCATATTTAACTCCTCTACTGCAACTAGCATCGATTTCAAAGCATAACACTCGATCCTCTCAGTATTTGTGGTTAACAACTGTAAAGACCGAGTCTGGCTTTGGCTCTGCTGCTCCATCTGACTGGAATCTGCTTCAACAAACTTTGTCTGAACTCACTTGTCCCAGTTTCTAGTTTTAAAAATCATTTAACAGCTGTTTTTAAAGATACTTGCAAATGTGTTCATGCTGAGTAATTTTATTGTTTGACTTTGACAATGAACTGTTAATGTAATTTGTGTCTCATTGTTTGTTATTGACTTCTATATTTTATTGTTTTGCCCAAAAAAATTGTTTCCCTTCTCTTGACCCTACAAGTATCCGTTGGTGCCGCCAGGCCAGCATTGCAAATAAGAATTTGTTCTTGGTGTTCATGCCCGGTTAAATAAAGATGAAATTAAAAAAAGAAAAACGACGGGCAGCATCAAGCTGAGCTGCACAGCCTGGTGTTTGGACGTGCGTTGGATGAAGAGCTGCAGACGCCGTTTATCTTAAAGAAACAACACTTATGTCTTCAGTTCCTTCTTTTCCAGGCATGGTCGACATTCTGAGCCGTGTGATGAGAGGAAGCATGTCGTTGCACTTCTGTTTGCAAAAGTGGAAGATTGTGTTGCCAAAACAGCGCAAATTCTCCACTTCATCGATCGCAGCAGGTCAGAGGGAGGCCTGCAGGTTTTCCTAAAGTTTCAGTCATAAGAAATTATCTTTTTGGTTTTTAAGTAGAAAACTGAAATTAATTGTTCTGCTGACATTCTCCAGGTTAGGGAGGCTTCGGCAAAAAGAAAATAATTCAACCTAGATGGAAGCTGTGTTCACGCTCTCTAAATATTTTGATTAATCACAGCTGTGTCCTTGGAGACACCGAGCAGATTTTTAGGGATACCACAGTGAGATTAGCACCACACTGTTTATGTCTTCATAAAATTAATCTTTTAAAGATTGTTTAAGTTTGAGTCACCTTGACTGCAAAGCTGCATTTGCCGCTGCGGACCGCCTCCTCGTCCGTCTGCCATTGGTGTGGCCGGCTCGACTCCGGCACATAGATGTCTTTCTTTCGCCGGAAGCTCTGCCGTAGCTTATTCATCACTGAGCTCCCTGTGAGGAGGGAAAGATGCAGTTTGAACGGGACTCCCAGCAGTTGCAATTTAACAAAAAGTACATCGTTAGTTTTAAAGTGTGAGAAACACAAGAGCATGCAAACCTTATTTAACCTTTAAAGCATTGCTCAGACAGGAAACGCTTCTGTACAAGTGTCAATAAAATGCGGGCAAACATTTGTATTTTCTGAGACAAACTAGTGGCTCACATCCTAAAAGCCTAAATGAACAAACTCGGTAGTTTGATCTGTTGTACAGAAACGCAACAAGGAGGAACAAAAACCCGGAGTCTTCACAGTGCCGGAAGTCAAACAGCCCTCAACGTATTTTAGCTGATAAGATCTGCAGCATGATGGTAACTGTGTGCATGCAGGTTTGAGTTATTTTTAAATAAACGACATGGGCGGTTCACTACAAACAGCATGGTGGAACCAGTATTATTTTGGTGTCAGCTCCATGGATTCAATTTATTTTGACATTTCAAATTTTAAACAAGCTGAGACTAGTCTAAGAAATACATTAAATGTGAGGATGAAAACGATCTCACAGCTCTGCACACTATCTGTACAAGAACTGAGCAGTGACAAACCCAATCTGTTGGTTACGAACAGGTTTTAAACCCACATCCTGGTTCCACTCAACTACGATTTAGGTTTCCTGCACATTGACATGGTAGAAAACCTTTAAGGTGTCCTAAATATAGAGCTAAATTGCAAAATAGCTGCATTGTTATCTGTGCATTCTGAGATTGAATGAGTTGATACTTAAGATTCATGGAAGACTTCTTAATGGATGAAGCTCAACTAAATAAAGGCGTGCAGATGTTTGAGTTTAAACAGCAGAAACCCTCTCAGAAACAAGAGAGCAGCGCAGCTAAAGGCAGCTTACAGAACAGCTTCGTCTCAACATTGAGGGGATTAGGACGGACAAGAAAGGCTGAGAGCCAATTAAAAGCTGCTGATGAAAATTAGAAGTGAGAGGTGTAGTCATCAACAAAATGCTGTCTGAAGTCATCCAAACCCAAAACTGCAGATCAAAAACTATCCAAGCAAAACAGTCTGACGTTGAACAGATGAGCAGAGAAAACTCAGAATGACCAACTGGACCCAAAAACCTCTGAGCTTCTGAAGGCATGTCAGGGCTTAAGGGCTTTAATCCAGGACACCTGACTGTCTGCGGACGCACACATGCACACACACACACACACACACACATACACACACACACACACACACACACACACACACACAGCGACCAAACTCAAATGAAAGATTATGCAACAGTTTTACACTGTATGTCCTGCCTCACGCAAACTGGGCTCGAGCCTGTGGCCTCTGGATTACAAGACAGCAGCGCTGACCACCAAGCTACCGCACCCCAACATAAACCTGACTCTTCTACAAGAACTTGTGGTGTGTAAACCTAAACATGTGGACACACTCGTTTAAAAAAAAAACAAAAAAAACAAACAAACATAAAACAGGAAACTGTCAAATTAAAAAGCTTCCATTTGTAAAATAAAAATTTTACATACATCCTAAATTCATAACATTTTTATGAGTACATATATGTATTTACAGTTGGTAGTGCTGTCGCCTATCGGCAAAAAGGGTGTTGGATCAAATCCCGGCCAGGGACCTCCACCTCTGGGTGTGTTCTCTCCGTGCTGCGTGAGTTTCCTCCCACAGACCAAAAACATGCACGTTAGGCCGATTGGTGACTCTAAATTGTCCCAGTTATGGACTGGAGACCTGTCCAGGTGTCCCTGCGATGGACTGGAGACCTGTCCAAGTGTCCCTGCGATGGACTGGAGACCTGTCCAGGCGTCCCTGAGATGGATTGGAGACCTGTCCAGGTGTCCCTGTGATGGACTGGAGACCTGTCCAGGTGTTCCTGCGATGGACTGGAGACCTGTCCAGGTGTCCCTGAGATGGACTGGAGACCTGTCCAGGTGTCCCTGCAATGGACTGGAGACCTGTCCAGGTGTCCCTGAGATGGATTGGAGACCTGTCCAGGTGTCCCTGTGATGGACTGGAGACCTGTCCAGGTGTCCCCGTCTCTCGCACAGTGACTGCTGGATATGGTCACCAGTTACACAGAAAGGAAGAAGCAGGTAAAGATGATGGTTTGAAGCCATCTCTATCTCCAGCCAAATAGCCACAGTCAGGTCATGGAGACAACAGGTCCAAGAGAGAAACCCAGAACCCCAGAGACACTTTCCAGCTCCTCCTGGGGGACTCCAAGTTGTTCTCAGACCAGAGAAGATACTCCCTCCAGAATGTTCTGGGTCTGCCCCGGGACCTCTTTCCAGTGGGATGTGCCTGGAACACCTCCAAAGGGAGGCGTCCAGGAGACATGATGCCTGAACGACTCAGCTGACTCCTTTTAATGAAGAAGAGCAGCAGCTCGACCCCGTCTCTAAGAGCCCGGCCCTAAGCTTGTATCAGGATCTGGTTCTTTCAGCATGATCCAAATCTCATGACCACAGGTGAGGTTTGGAAGGCAGACCAGTAAATCCAGAGCTCTGCCTTAGACGCAACTCTTTCTTCACCATGACCAATCGAAGCAACTCCCTCATTACTGAGGAAGCTCCATCTCCCATCCAGTCAGGAACAAGATGCCCAGATACTTGAACTCCTCCACCGTTTGGCACAAATGTGTCCAAAAGGTGCAACATGCCTAAAAAAACACTGGATTACAAATGTTTTACCAAAAAGACAATGTCCTCCATAGGTTTATTGCCGCAAGCTTTAATGCAGCCAAAATGATCACCAAATCAAACAAAAGTTGGAGTAAAACTACAAAAACAGAAGATTACAAATAGCTGGGTAATATATCTAAAATACTATTGATTTCTTTTTCTTATGCAAATTAAAAATGATTAATCACAAATACTAAATATAAATTTTAATTGGGATATATTCTTAGCTGTCCGCATCTAACCGACTACGATTTTATCTTTTCCCAGCTTCTTTAAACGCATCGTAGCTCACTCCCTCCATCTTAAAAACCACGGCAGAGCCCCGCTCACCTCTGTTGGCCTGGAAACATTTGGCGAGTACTCAGAGACACCAAATGAGTGAGGGAAGAAGGAAACTAAATACTGGTGATATTCATGTTTTCTCCGTTATACTGATTTATATAATTTGGTGCAAAAATAAACATAAAACTAGAAACTGGGCTAATTGAACAGCTTTGATGAAGACAGGTGATGTTGGAGGGTGATTAAGAAGAGGAAGAACAGACTAAGCTGACCAAACCAGTGATTAATGTCACACATTAAACTTTTTTTGATCACTTGTTAATTTTTCTTCAGTTTTTTTTAAGACAAGTTTAGATTGAGGGGGCCTAATATTTTTGGGGTATTTCCTACCCAGCAGTAATGTGAAGCTAACAGCCATATTTTGACCCAAAGTCTAGAAGTTAACAGTGAGAAAGTCAGAGAATAAAACAGCTTTGTGGGTGTCACCTTCAGATGATACGCAGCAGCAGCAGAAAGAAAATGTGGACACAGAACACAAAGTTGATACTAGAAAGTTCCTGGAGAAACTTTCACTGGGACTGTCACGCTGCGACCAGTTTGAAATTCTGATTTGACAGTGCAATGTGTTGGGGTTCCCTCTCAGCTACCATCACCAAATCTCAGCTCAATATGGTAAAACACTGACATGTTAGTCATTTTTTTTTTCTTTTAAGCTATGGCAGCCATCTTGAGTTTTTTAATTGGATTCAGTTTGTCATGGGGAACGTGCTCAGCTATAACCTCACCAAATTTCAGCTCGACAAGTGTAAAAAAAAAAAAGCTGAATTAAAGCCATTTAATTGTAGCTTTGGTGGCCATCTTTGATTTTTATTTGAATCCATTATTTATTGGGCATTGCTCTCAGCTGCCACCACACCAGATTTCAGCTTAATATCTCTAAAAATGGCTCATTTATGGTATTTTTCCTTTTTAGCTCAGGCGGCCATCTTAGATTTTTGATTTGCAATCAGAGACTATTGTGGATTGTTCTCAGCTACCAACACACCAAATTTCAGCTGAATAGCTTTAAAAACAGCTGAGTTATATCCATTTGAAATTAGCTTTGTTGGCCTGAGTTTCTGTACTTTTTCCCTTTTAGCTAAGGTGGCCATCTTGGATTTTTAATTTGCATAAGGAATGTGTAACAACTCGCTCTCAGCTACAACCATACCAAATTTCAGCTCAAAATGTCAAAGAATGACAGAATTATAGTCAATTTTGCGTTTTCTGAGGCAGCAGTGGCAGCCATCTTGAAATAAAATGGCTCCAAAAGTTATCAGTATTTTGTTCAGAGACCTCTCCATGCTAGCTCAAGCGACCTCACAGTGGAAGTTAGAAGCTGTTCAGAGTTACGTCAGGCTTTTGAATGAGAAAATGGCGTCACACTTTTAGACAGACTCATTCGGCCCACAGAAAGTCTAAAAGTCTCATCTGAAGCACAAGTGGGAGTAACAACTGCTCTCAGAAGATTCAGCAGGGTGAAGAAATCAGACCAAGTTGACCCACGCCGCCGTCTTTCTGCACACAGCTGCAGAAACAAGGTTACATATCCACCAGCTGCTGTTAATACATCATCTATTACTGATGCTTAGGGCCTCTCACTATGAAAATATACGTATTATTAAACCTATAGAGTGTCAGGCAAAGAGCACCGAGTCACAATACTCACATGAGAGAAACAAATTCAGCAGAGGAAAGAGCGGATCACTTCTGGACCAGTACATCAGGTGAAATGTGAGGTAAGAAGATCTAAACGGGCCAGAGCCACATGTGCCAATGTTTACTCGCAACAAAACATACAAAACACTGATCTGGACTTGCTGCCATGATCAGTTCTGTTAACTAGGGCGGCACCAAATCAGAAAAACTTGTGATCTGACATATTATTGTGTAATACTGTGACGATGACATCAGCTGTGATAAACATTTACTACATGTCATCATCTAAAGCAGCTGTAAGAGTCTGTTGGATCCACTAAATTGATTACTGCAACGCAGAACAGGAACGGTACTTGAAATGTAATGGGTCATTGATTTATGCAGTCAGAGCAGTCCCGTTGTGATATTAATATCTTGATCAATAAAACTGTAACGACGACAAATCAGCAAACTTAGTAAACATAAAAACGGCTTCAAGACAAAACGACGACAACATCTGGGCGTTTATGTGATGTACAGCTCTATAACAGGAGCCGTTACTGACGGTTCTGTTTATAAAGAGACACAGTATAAAATAAACAATTGATTTGAAGCCAGATTCATTGATTATGTTGATTAACTGTTGCAATACAAATTTTAATTTAATGATTTAAACAGAAACACTAATGACAACTCAGCACCATGTGCTGCCATGTGTGTGTGTGTGTGTGTGTGTGTGTGTGTGTGTGTGTGTGTGTGTGTGTGTGT
>NC_056518.1:32100587-32110400 GCF_014905685.2 Nematolebias whitei | reverse complement strand
TGTGTGTGTGTGTGTGTGTGTGTGTGTGTGTGTGTGTGTGTGTGTGTTGTGTCAGTCCAACAGCATGAGCAGAGAAGGAACAGGAACTTCCTGCTGGGTGAACAGACATGTCATGACTACATGTAGACCAGAAGGTAAAACACAATGAATTATTATAAAACATTTTAAATTAAGATCCATAAAAGGAAAAAAATTAAAATTAAAACCTAAAAAGCGATCCACTGAGAGACAAGTTGCGAAGGAGACCAGGTCCTGCTGGATACAGACTTTAGAATTGTTTTTGCACAAACTTGGATCTTGCTCTGTGTTCTGACCGGGTGCTTGTCAAAACTTAATTAAAAATCAGATTTATCATGCAGCTGAAGCAAAACAAAAAGACAATTTCAAAAAACAACACTGAAGCTCGATTTTAAAACCGGGGCCCTAGGATGCACAGGTTACTGAGGGCTGCAGGCGTCCACAAATTACAACATTTAACTCAAAATTTAAACAATATCCAAGAACATCTCAGTGAGTTTTCAGCATGTATTTCACTACAGCCCCCCAAATAATGTGTCGACTGAGCAATCGGATCAAAACGGCTAACTTTAGCTTAGCACGGCAGCAGTAGAGACCGGAGCCCATTCTGTTATAAAAATAATTAAACTAGGCCTGTTTTAGACAAAACTTTGTCTCCATCAGGCTGAAAACTGTCCAGTTACAAAAATAAAAGTCTCTGGGAGAAAACAACACCCCTCCTCTATATCAGGGAATCAAATCACCTATAAAACAATTATTTTACATTAAGTTTTAGGTTTGAACTTGAAAATATTGAGGGATTTTTCAACTTAAAAGTGAATTATTTACTTTACAGAACACCTGTGTGTGTTGGGTATATTGTTCAATTAAAAATACTTCCAGTTCGGCTAAAATGTGTTAATATTATTAAAATTGTGAACCCTGTTGTGTAATTGTTAAAACTACAAATCCATAAGTGAAAAATGTGATTACATGATGTGAAATCCACAAAATGGTAAAAAAAAAAAAAAGATTTTGTGCAAAAAAATCTTAATTTTTTTACCTAATGAGTTTCTGGGCAGAGTGATCGTTCTGACTGAATGAAAATGTGTTACCGGTGAGGTGAAATTAATCAGTAAACTGGTACCACCATGGTCCATTTTATAGTCTGGTCCAACTAAGGATGAACCATTAACTCCAGGAACGTCAGTAAAGATCAGATTACATGATGACAAAGTTCACCCACATGCTGTTCTTACTCACCTGTAGAAATATGTTTATGGAAATAATTTCTAATGGAAGGTTGTTGATGGCTGGAAGCTGTTTAAAGTCATTTTTGAAGGCCACTGTTTAGATCCATTCAGCTTGTTTTACTACCAAAACTGTTGAACACATCTTAAAAAAATCAGCAGCAGCACAGAAGAAGGTTCCAACATGAACCTTCCACACAGATCCATCCAACTAGCACACGTTTATGCTGCAAGATATTAAAAACATGATAAACAAGCAGCACGCCGATATCCGTCATCTCTGAGGGATTTGATTAGTAAATGTCTGTAGTTTTGGACATGAGTGTTTCTCTGGACTGGAATTAAACAGGGAATGAAAGTAAACCCAAATGTTTTTGGTGCAAAATATTCAAGAAGGTAGGAGTTACACTGAAGAACAGAGGGAGGATTTTTTTATTTCTTGTCTGAGGCAGCGCAGAGTGACAGATCCTGGAGTGGAAGAAAAATAAAATCAAGCATCAGGAGCAGTGGAGGAGCCAGGGGGTGGCCGATGGTGGCCTTGACCACCATAGTGGTGCAACGGTACATGTGGGTGTATTTGTTCGGTTCAGTCCACGTGCGTACCGTTTTGGTTATTTCTTCACTCATTGAATTTTATTAATGAGAGATTATGTGCCGCAGAACTAAAGTTCCTACACGTGTTTCAGCACGGTGCTATTATCTTACAGCACGCGCAGCATTAGCAGCCTAGCAGGCAACGAACAAGCCATCTCGTCGCGGTCTCCCGTTTGGGAACATTATAGCTTTCTTGTTAAAAGACAAGTGAACAAATCCAAAGCGGTGTGTCGACGTTGTTTCACGGAGATTGGATCTGCAGCAGGCAACACGTCTAACTTGTTAATGCACTTGAAACGACATAATCTGAATGTGAACGTAGCTTGGTGCAAAGACCGATAACAGCAGCATTTAAAACAACCTTTATCAGGTGATTCAGATCGGTCCAAAGCAAAGCTCTGGATCTACGTCCGTACTCTGTTGTTGATGTGCCGGCTTTAAAGTTATTGAGCCCCGCTAAGACATTCATCACGTCAACACTTCAGCCAAAAAGTTGTAGCAGCACTTTATGAAAAAGTTACTATACCATACCATTTTATTTATAGAGCACTTAAAACAGCGACAAGGCCAACCAAAGTGCTGTACAGACAGAACAACAGGTAACACACAAAGTTAAAACTGATATTGTCAACAAGCCCTGGACCAGATTTAAAGCCCTGCCCTGATGATGATGAGCGAGAGAGAATATTAAACCACCTCAGACGATGACCGTGCAAGAAGAGGTAATGTTATTGTATTATTGTGATCTAATTAACTTTTTAAATTTAAAATTATAATCTTATTCACTCTTCTTCTTTTTTTAATCTCTATGTTGATTGCAGTCTGAAGATGATAGCAGCTGAGTCTTCGTCATCCACCAGATCACCTCCAGCTAAGAAGTCTGTAATGACTGAACTTGTTTACTTGGCATATTTTCAAAATAAACATTTTGTAAGTCTTTATTTTGGCCTTTTTTGTACCGAAAATTAACCGAACCGAGCCCTCCTTGAAACTGAACTGTGATTTTAGCGTACCGTTACACCCCCTAGTAATTATTCAAATGAAGGTTATTGTATAAAAAAATTAAGCAATACTACTAGTGCACTTTTATTTGATTATAGGGTCCTATGAAATTAATTTTTTTCTACCAAAATTTGTTTTATTATTTTTCCAAATTCTATGTTTCATAATGTAACGACCTGAAAGTGTTTAATCGTATGGCGGATTAAGAAAAGTTAAATAATTAAATGAAAAAAATGTCAGTGAAACATTTCAACAAAAATACAACTAAAAGTTTTCAGTTCAACAGAGAACTCAACGATTTAAATCAATTAGAAATTAAAAACTTCCAGTTTTCAAGTAAAATAAAGTTTTTTTTCATTTAACAATAAAGGAATGGTCCTTCCTTTATTAAAATAAAACTTTATTTTTTAATTATCAAGTTAAACGTAGTTTAAAATTATTGTGTTTGACTCACTGAATGATGAAGATGATGCTGCAGCCTCTATTTATTCTTCCTCTCAAGTTTAGCCGGAAGCTTTCAGCTGCTTTATTGGAGTTTAGTACAGATACAGTATAATCGTGCTTTAGAAACATTTTACCTAAACAGGAGTGGTTTGATTATTGTTATTTTAATTAATATTTGATATTTTGATTCCGCACATACAGCTTCACAGTTTAACGAACTAATCTCTTCTTGTGTTTTTCTGATCGACTCTTTGGTGTCACCTCGTGTGTTCTCAGTCATAATGTAGCAACAAAACCTAGAGAAGCTGCAGCAGAGCTGTGCCCACCCTCTCCCTGCACCTCTCATACGATGGGGGGGCTGCAGCTCGCTCAGGTGGCAGGATGCTCCTAATGCACAACTTTCGATTTTTCTCTCCAACTGGAAACAAAACAAGATGATATCTGGTTTCCAGCAGCACATGGAGGAGGTTAATCAGTACGAGTAAGGTGTGTAGAAACCTGCAAGCCTCAACACTGAAGGTCCAGTTCATGATGGAAAACTCAAGTTTAAACTGCAAGTTTTAATTTTATTAACAATTTATCTTTTTAAAAGGGCAACAAAAAAAAGTATTGCTCAGCTTTGTCACTTTTAGTTAGAACGCCAGAAATAATGAAGCCTGAAGACTTAGGTCTTATTTTTTCCTCAGCAACCAGACAGAGACAGATGAAGAGGAAAGTAGGCAAAGACTCCAGAGCAACAGAAAATGGAAAATTACCAGAGCCCCATGATCAGCTGGACACTTTTGATCAGCCGGAGCCCAGGCACCAATTACTGTGAGATAATGGGCAGCAGGAACAACGGTTCAGTGACCAGCAGGCAAAGGCCTGGTCAGCACGGCTCACGTAGCCAGAAGCTGACTGTGGGTCTCTGAAACGCTGAATGAAGGTGGGCAAACTGACAAGCTGAACAGACGTGCCTCCCGTCGACTCAGCACAGTGGATCTCTCCCCAGCCAGACATTCCTCTCTGCAGGATGCTGGTTGACGAATGCTGCAGTGCTGCTACTGTACATCGTTTGGATCTTTTTACACACACACAGGGTTGTTGTGTTTTCAACATGCAATATAAAAACTGAACATGCATGTGCTGCTCAGACGTCCCTTTAACACCTTCACTTTGAGAGGATCGTGGACCAAAGCAAATCAACTCAAACCGTCCTTCCTCACTCATTCTTTCTCAGTTTCTGACCAAATGAGCCATAACTCATAAACAAACACGCCCACCTACTGGAGGCAGAACATGATATTCAGCTCATTAATAATTGACTTTCTTGCACCAGGGAACTTTCATTATCGATTAGGCAAAGCTTCAGCTTTGGCTGCTGTGCAAGTTTTCTCTTCCTTGTAAAAAAAAAAAAAACACGGCTGTGCACAGCAGCTCATCCGACCTTTGCAACAACAACTCGCACCACACTGCAACAAGAAAGACTCTTACTAAAGCATTGTCTTGCTGATCGTTTAACCAACTCATAATCCAGTTATCTAACGACAGCCAAAGGAATACAGATCCAACTCATGTTAGTTACACAACAAGCAGTGGGCTTAGAGAGGCCAGAAGAGTCAAACATGTCAGAGGAAAGGTATTCTTAAAGCACGAGGGGGGGGGGGGCGACGTGAAACAACGTGGAAGAATTGTAGAACAATCTCCCCTTTATGCTGATTTAAGCTACTTTCTTTGGGTAGATGTCATCTGACAATATTCAGACGAGTTATAAGCAGATTTAATTAATGTTTTGCTATCAACATCATTCTGCAAGCTCAGTGGTGGAAATTGGTGCCAATGTTGATATTTGTCTGTGAGGACAGGAGGTGACGAATGGGAGCTACAGATTACACAGACACATAGGATGAAGCCTGCAGAGGTGTCATGTGCTGGGAAACATCATTCCTTCCATGCCAGGGACAAGGATTCATGACAAAAACAGACACACAAGCTAGTCTGATGCGGATAGCTACTGTGTTTTCTGTGTAGTCACCACACAGAGTCCACACCAATAAAAACATTAACAGGACATTAACTTTTACCTTGCGAAAAGATCACAAATCAACAATGATCACAAAGTTGTCAAAACTTCCTGTCCATGCCAAGCTGATTAAATCAAAGCTGAAGACAAATAAGGTGCATCAAAATACAGAAACACATGAGAACCACCTAACCCTAACCCACCTTTATCAAAAGTATAGGTACAAATGTATCCTGTGATGGACTGGAGACCTGTCCAGGCGTCCCTGTGATGGACTGGAGACCTGTCCAGGCGTCCCTGTGATGGACTGGAGACCTGTCCAGGCGTCCCTGTGATGGACTGGAGACCTGTCCAGGCGTCCCCATCCTCTCTCACAGTGACTGTTGGATATTGGCATCAGTGATCCTCGCGACCAGAAAAAGATAATGATGGATGGATGGAAGGTACAAATTTAATTGCATCACATGTTGCTGTTACACACAAAGCTGACTTCTATGAAATGTAAAGAATAAAAAAATACAAATTAAAAAAACTGTATGAACCATAGGCACTTCTGTTTATAACAGTCCCTTCAGATTTCACTCTTTAAGCTAAAATGAAACCAACATCCAAATGCAGAGTCCTGAATCAAACACTTTGTGCAAACTGGACTAAAAAGTTAGAAAAATGTTAAATACTGTCGACAATGTTAAATACTGTCGACTGATAACTCTAAATGGCGAGCTATACGGCAGATAAACTCCTCTGGCAGGTCTGTGTGAGCGTCCTCACCATTGAAATGTCTCATAACGGAACCAAAACCCAGAAGTTGAAGCCACAGAGAACTGGAGCCCATCACCTCTGAGTGGCTGTTTTTCTACTAAAGAGGTTCCAGTTCTAGTCCAGGGTTGGCACTGGACCCGGGTCGATTTAAGAACCCGTTTGGTTTTCTGCAGTCAGCGAGCGGACTCGTCATCACGTCTCATTAAACGTCTCATCCAGGAAATGAATGAGCATCACAGAGCAAAGAGACACTGGATGTCCTCAGATCATTCCTGCACTCAGGTGGTCTAACATCAGCAGCTTCTGTTCTAAACGTTGTTTGGACCAACAGTTGGTGTTCTGAACCCTCCTGTGAACTCTCAGCGTTCAGCCGGAGCCACAGGAAACAACTGCATACACCTTCCAGCCAGGATCCACACATCTAACAGCTGGTCCAGAATGAGGAATCAGATTATGCTTTTATGTATGTGAATGTTCCTGTAAAGGGCCCTGAAACAACTTTGTTGTGAATTGTGGCTATATAAATAAACTGAATTGAAATTGAATTGAAATTAAAGATAAAATTACTGTTATCTCTTATTATTGTTAAATTATTATTGAAAATGTCTGAAGTGTGGCTAAATAAAGAGGTTTTGTTGTTATAGCATTTGTGTTCACATGGAAAAAGTGTTTTAAGAAACTTTTATTTCCTTAAAAACCAGGTTCCAGAGTGAGAAAAGGTAAAAGCCATCATTTTGTTCTTGTGTGGACAGCATAAATGCAACATTTTACAAACAGCGATATCAGACCATTGGTAATTATTTATTCAGTAAGTCCAACAGACTCGCTGGTCTTCATGACGGTTTAGATGATGGAGATGAAGGATAAGAGTGTGGAAAATGTGGATTTATCACAATTGATATCGTCTTATTAATCAATAATATTTCACAAAAGCTTTTCTAAAACTGTGCAACAATACTACAAAAATACTAAAGTTACACAACAGGAATGCATGCATTAAAAGAACATTTCTAAGAACCAGGACAAGAACCGACAGATCTGAGTACTGTTGAACTATTTCTCTTCCTGAGATCTAAATAAACTGTAAGCGTCCAGCTGTCTTAGAGGTCTTACGCAGAAAAGAACTCATCCAAGTCTACTAAACTCAACATGGAAGGTTCTGAATGTCTTCACAGAAAATCGGTTGCCTTAACTCCGTGGTGTTTTTTATTCTTGTCAACTGCAGAAGCATCTCTTCTCAAAGTGACTGGCTGCATGGAAGGATCCTGACCAACATCAGCCTTCCTCTGCAGTATAACACAAGGCACATCAAAGCCAAGTTCAAGCAGACTTTGTTGTTGCACGCAGCCTATTTTAGGCTGCTTGTGTTGAAATGGGGTCAGCTGCACATTTGAGATCCCGGCTCTTAAAACTAACCCTGTGGTTGAATCCTTGCAGGGTGTCTCTGTTGGACCTGATCCCAGTCAGCTGTGAGCGTAGAGCTGCTTAGAAATGTAACATGTGCAGACGGTCTTTGTGATTGTGAACATGAAATAGTATCACAAAGAGACTCAATGATACATTTTTTCACAACAAATAGTACTTGATGATACAGAGTACCAATACAAGTTACTGACGTACAATCAGAAGAAGCACTAAGAGTAATAAAAACAGAATACAGACAATAATAAACTAAATATGAATATTTACTTCACGCACTTGCTCTCATCTGTCTTTAAAAACACTTTCAGCTGTGCACTGAAATTAAAACCAAAACATAGTTCTCTTTGAATATTCTGCTCAAGTGACAACATTTAGATTTTCCTGTCCATAATAATACATTATTGATGATAAATATGTGAATCTGATTCTGTCCCACTCTGCCTCACAAGCACTTCATACCATAACTGTGTTTGAAAATCAGAGGAATTACTTATCGAGCTAACTCATCAGAGTCGGGATATTCATCTCTTCCCTCTTTATTGACAGACTGCAGCCGCTCCCCGCTGCTGGTAGAAACCTCTTTGAACTCGGCGTCCTGCTAGATGTTTAGATGTTTTATTAAACCCCTTGTGCTCCATTTGTCCCTCTTCTTGACATATTTGCTGAGAATTTAAAGTCAGTTTTACTTTGTCCCCATTGTTCACATTATAATCTCACCACAATTTTCTTCTTCTGGTGTTCTTGTGTGGTTACCAAACAACACTATGGTGCATTATGTCCACCAACCCATAAAGAGTGTGGACCAGGACAAACACCTAAGAACTCCACCACTACAGGGCTGAACAAGACTACAGCAAAGCAGTATATGTACTGCGGTATCAGAACCGATACCCAACGGTATTTGTGCATCCCTATTAGTACAACCCTTATAATTTTCTTGCTTATTTTTAATTTTCATATCAAGTCATGTTCTTCTAAAATGATTTAAAATCAAAATGGTTTTTACTGGTAGATGTGTGCATCAGAGAAGCTGGGTTCATTCATCTTTATAAATAGAAGGGATGGTCACTCTGATTCAAAGAGAGAAATACTCATCATTTTATCCTGAGTCAGGTATCGCAAGACTGAGATTACACCACATGTGAAGCTCAGGTGTCTGAGAGGGAAAAACCTACTCCTTCTGACTGCACTGTCATTGCACAACAGGTTAATCTACCTGGGTTGCACCACTTCTCAGTATTCACATGCGCAGCTCGCTGTGAAGAAAGAACGTTTCCTGTGAGATCAGACTAAATGAGTGGCGCAAGTTCCCCCCACCTCGCTCAGTCACTTGCTCTAGGCTCTCCTTGTCCCTCAAACAGCTAACAGACTGTGGGTTCAGTGGAATATACCCAATCATACTCTGTCATGGAAGGAAAAATCTGCTTTTTCCTAACCGTAGACCAAACTCATGTCATTAGTGTATTGGGAGACTAGTTGGAAACTCAAAATTGTGAGAAATTAAGTGAATTTTCTGTTGCAGTCTCATTAAAATCCGTCTGAGACAAAGTAACCATCAAGGCTGCATTTAAGCACGGCTACTTGTTTCAAACTACCGGTACGTCCTGCATACTATTGTGTCGCTTGCAATACTGCATTCTTGGACATAGAGTATTTTTGTTGCCCACATACACACGCCTCGGTCTGCTTTGTACCCACCTTGGGAGCCATCTCCAAATTTACGGCTTAATCTGATGCATTTGCCTCAGATATTCTCCGTCAGCGAAGAGCTCCCTTGCAGGTATCAAAATACGGTTCTGTGCTCCAGAGATTGGTCAGAGACGTCCAACGTGACAGTTCAGAGGAAAACGTCATTATAAACAACAGGTTCATGAGCATCTATGACCTACAAGATGAAACTGAGAACCTTCAAGAGCACAAACTGGAGACAATCACCGTTTGCCCAAGAGTCGTGGCAGCGTGAGATACCACCTCAAAGCTGAACTCTGTACCATCTGACTCAATGCATTTCACTACACCTGTAAACACAACTGATCTTTGCGTGTTCAGTTCTTTTTTAATTATTATTCTACAGTGTAAAGGTTTAATAAATGTTCAATTAAGCTATTGTAATTATGTTGGGGTCATTTAATCAGATGCAGCAAACTAATTCAGTTCAGGTAAACAAAATTAACTAAATATAAGGTCTTCAGTCAGCCATTTAAAAAGGCTCGTTATAACGTGATGATCAGACAAACCACTGATGTCACTGTGGAAGAAGCTAAACACAACAACAACAACAACAACAACAACAACAACAACAACAACAACAACAACAACAACAACAACAACAACAACAAC
>NC_056518.1:32099470-32100577 GCF_014905685.2 Nematolebias whitei | reverse complement strand
ACAACAACAACAACAACAACAACAACAACAACAACAACAACAACAACGATCATTTACTACGAGCAGACTGATCCATAAAGGCTGAAGGTGTTACCTGAGCAGAATGGAAGCCGCCATAGCTCACCTGAGGCGCAGGCCGACACACCTCACAGAAAGTCCGCTTAAAGCCGCGGTTCTGTTTCCACCAGAACCAGAGAGGTTCACAGACGAGCCAACAATCACAGAACCGCTGACGTTATACGGTTAGTGGACCGACACCGAGTACCGAAAACGTTTTTCCGGATTACCTCTAAAAGTTATCAGGTAACTTGACAGCCGTGAGCTAAGGATGTAACTAGCCGGATAAGCCGCTTTCTCCGTCAGCTAGGCGGAATACGACCTTTCTCGCACGGGTAAGAGCTGTCAGACAGACTCCTGACAGTCACCAGCTCGTTCTGGCACTTAGTCCGGGTTAGTAAACGGGTTAAACTTCACGGAACAGCGCGCTAACGTAGCTGCGTGCACCACATTCGGAGGCTAGCGCCACTTAGCCAGGGAAGCTAACACGGTGAACCAGGTGAGCCAATCCGAGCCGTAAGCTAATACTGCCGACATACCTGTGACCGCCTCTGCGACCCAGAAGGAAGCCCCTCGTGGACACCGTCACCCGCGAGTCACGAGCAGGGCCAGATAATCCCCAGTCCACGGAGAGTGTCGGACAGAGCACCGCACGGTCCCGTGGCTTCCAGCCGCCGCTGAATGGCTGCTTCTCCGAGACTCAAGCAAACCTCCTCCTTAGCAACGGTCCGCCTCCGCCGCGCGACGCTCCGCCGGGCCCCGCGTGCAGATTGGAGCTGACGCACGACGCATGCGCGTTTCCATAATTGGATTTTTCTCATCAGAGAGGAACGTTGAAAAAAAAAAGAAATGTTGAAAATGTTAAAGATGTTTAAAACATTAAAGTCAGACTTCGGATATATTCTCAAAATATTAGAAAATAAAACTATTAATAAAAATGTAAATAAAATAAAATCAAAATTCTGTTGGTTTTTTTCCTCATAATATTGTCTTTAATCTCAGACTCTCCAAACTCAGAGGAAAAAAGTTTAAAAAAATAAAAATAAAAAT
>NC_056518.1:32093910-32099070 GCF_014905685.2 Nematolebias whitei | reverse complement strand
GTTGTTTTTTTAGAGTCATCCCAAAACGTCTGCACAATATCTTAAATTTGGTTCTCAGAATTCTGAATTAAACTCCAGAATTTTTTAATTTAATCATAGTCAAAATTCTGACGTTGAATTCAAATTAGTACTACTGCATTTAAGATATTGTGCAGACGTTTTGGGATGACTCTAAAAAAACAACACTTTTTTCATTAACAGTTTTCTTTTTTTAATTATAAAAGTAAGGTCAAGTTCAAGTCAGTTTTATTGTCATTCACATCACGTGACACATGAGGTGGAACGACATTATGTACTCAGGGTCCCAGTTACACCCAAAAATAGCAAAAATTTAAAGTAATAAACAATGTTAAAGAAATCATATAAATTCACTATTGTTGCACTGGGGGAGTTGAACCAGCAGCCTTCCAATCCAGGCTCACCTTCTCTAGCCTCTGCACCACCACTCCCCCTTACAGAGCTTATGGTTCCATTTTTTTTAACAGAGCACTTTGCTCTCAGACTGCAGGTTTACTTGTGGTTCCTAGAGTTTCCAAAAGCAGAATGGGAGGCAGAGCTTTCAGTTATCAGAACCAACTTCCAGTTTCTGTCCATGAGGCTAACACCTTGTCTACTTTTAAGATTAGGCTTAAGTCTTTCCTTTTTGATAAATCCAAAGAAAAAAAAAACATTAGGGTCTGCTTGGGTTTCCTGAGCTATCCTTTAGCTATGCTGCTAGGCTTAGACTGCTGGAGGTCAAAGTGACCACATTTCCTCTCTCTGCTGCTGTCTTTACTTGCTCTACCTGTTTGTTTTTGTAATTATTTCTATCTTAACATGTTTTTTATCTTTCTTCCTTTAGAAAGTTCACCTGGACGTGTCATTCTGTGTTTGTCTGTTTCTACTTCCTGTCCTCTCAAACTCAGCTGGTTGAAGCAGATGGCCGCTCATCCTGAGCCTGGTTCTGCTGGAGGTTTCTTCCTGTTATGTGGGAGTTTTTCTTTCCACTATCTCCTTTGTGCTTGCTCAGGATGGGGGACATCCTGAGCAAGGATGTCCCCCATCGTAACAACAATTCGTAACAACGAAGTGAATACTCAACACAATCTGCTGCTTCCTTAGACAGAGAACTTGTACATTTTGGCTTTTATAATGCATGTGAATGTTTTTGTTCAGTACTCTGAGTGAAATCCCAAAATGGATTAGGTACAGAGTTAAACAGCCAAGTATGACCCAGTTCAAGAAGTGGTGCAGAAATTTGATGTTCACAAGAACATGGATGTGTATGTGCACATTTTAATGTGTATGTTTGTGTTTTTGGTGTGTATGTGTTTGTATGTGTGTATGTCAGGATTTCTGTTTTTGTTCTGTTTTCCATGCACTACTTAGCTTACTTTCCAGGATGAGATCAAATTTGACATTTTCTCCACAGGGTGATGGTGCCTGGCACCGCTGTCATCAATTCCTCTGGTTATTCTCAATGGTATTTAAGGCTGAGCTAAACCACAACTCTTTGGTGGATCGTTAACATCACTCCAATCCTCTGTGTGTTCCCAGGCTTCATTGTTGGAGACTCCTTGTGAAAGATACTCTCCATAATCACAAACCTCCAAAGGAAAAGTCCTCTCAGCCATTTTACTCGCCTTGTATGAAGATAAATCATTTCACCAGCCTTAACGCAGCATTATGTTTGTGAATATGGAGCGGTATGAAAATCTTGAAAGTCACATTCACCGGCAGCTGATCTGTGCACTCGTGTGGACTGATCCATCCACAGCAGATGATTTGTGCACGTATATTTGACTATTCTGTGTGCACAGAATATTCCTGCTTGTGCAAATGAAATGTGTACGTTTGAAAAATCGTTTATGCATTTGTGAATTTTTTTAATACACATTTGTAAAACGTGTACACTTTGGGATCTTATTGTACGCATGCAAATCTAGTTGTGAGTACTTTTGATAGTAATTTATCTTCATAGATTAAAGCTGTCTCTGCAAGAAGGCTGCAGGTTTGCTTCCTGGGGTAGGGCCTTTCTGGGTGGAGTTTGCATGTTCTCCCTTCACATGTTCGTTTTCTCCAGGTACTCCGGTTTAATGAATAATGTTTACAAAAATATTTTAAAATGAAACATCACAAACTTCAGTGTGACTAAATGCATTTCTGTAGTTCATCATGTGAGATGTTTACTGTTTAGTTTGAAGGTAAAGTAGGCAGAATGTATTTCATGACTGTTGGATTAGCTCATAAAACTGCAATTTTCTAACATTTTTATAATTAAAACTCCCCAAGTTCAATTCTCCATTACCCCAACATGTTAAATAGCTTAACACTGACTAAACCTCTTACTGTTCTTTCACTTGCCCCATGTTGGAGTGGACTCTTCCACCTCTAATGATGACACACTGGCCTCTTTGAAAGACCAGCAGTTTATCAGCATTCCTCACATAACTGTGGAGCTTACGGAGCTGCAGTGTGGCATATTTGATGCTTGAAATGTTACAAAACAAGCCGAGCACACTGTCTGTGTCTCTCACACACACAAAGTTGTAGAACTTGTTGTGTATGTGATGTGTAAAGTGCTTTTGTTCAGACAACTCTGGTGTTGAATCATCTGTTTGTTGCTGTCAGCCTTTAACTTCATTTCCAAGTGTTTTATTTCTTTTGATCTAACTTGGTCTTTTATTTTTGCAAGTTTCCAGCTTGTTGGTGACATTCAGCAGATCTGTTCGGATGTTCTGCCCTCTTGTGTTCGGCCTGGCAAAGATCAACAAAGAACCGTCTGTTCTGCAGAACTCATCCGCTTTAATTATTTATGTTATGAACAATGTTTAAGAAATGCATTAAAACAAACCTAAATAAAGAGCAATCAGAATAAAACACAAAGCCTCTTACAATAGACGTACTAATTTAATAACCTTTTTATTTGCTCCAGGTTATTAAAATGTACAGATACCGTGATTTTAAAGATAAAAGAGTTTGTCCATCATTTTAAAATCAAGAGGATAACAATATAATTTATGAGGATTATTTGTATTTGGCAGTCTGAGCTAATATTCTATATAGATGTTTTCAATTCTGAGATAAAATTTGGAATGGAAAATATAAATTGTTACTTGGGTTTAAAAATATTTGAAATTTAAGAAATTATAAATTGTAATGATTTTTATTATAATGTATTTAAGATCAGGGACATAATTTACCAAGTTGGTTTTGATTTATAGATGTTACGTTGTTTATTTGTCATTTGCAGGTTAACACAAGGTCAACAATGCAATGAACTGTTCAGGATGAGAAGAACCGATTCGACTCGTTAAAAACAAAATAAAAAAAGATAATATGAAAACATGCAATAAAAGTACAAAATAAAGTATTAAAAAGTGAAAAATAAATATATTTACAATATCCAAAAGAAATATAAACAACAACATGGTAGCATATAACGGTGCAAGTAGGATGAATTAGTATAAAGTATTTCACAGGTAGTAATATTTGCTTAAATGCATGATATACAGGTATATTGCACATAACTAGCATAAACTACACAGGTTGTAACATTGAGATTAATTGAATTATGATGGTAAGGTAGTGACATACATGATACAGCCACATAGCGCAGCAGCAATAAATATATTAGGTGTCACAGATGTGGCTTAGTGCGATGTTATTGTCAGTTGTTTTGTATTATTATCAAGAGTTCAGTAATCTGAGAGTGTGTGGGCAATAACTGTCTTTGAGTATTTTCGTGCGCGATGGGAAGCTTCTGTATGATCTGCCCATAGGGCGTGAAGTTCAGCTGTCCTGGACAGACTCGGAGTAGAACCACTGCTCCTCCACATCAAAAGGAGCCAGTTGAGGTGGTTCAGGATGCTCCCTAGAGGTGCTTCGGGCACGTCCAACTGGTAGGAGACGCAGGACACGTTGGAGCGTCTGCATCTCTCGGTTGCCTGGGAACACGTTGGGAGTCCTCCCATAAGAGCTGCAAGAGGTGGCTGTGGAAAGAGATGTCTGGACCTCCCTGCTCAAGATGCTACCCCCGAGACCCGACTTCAGAACAAGAGGAAGATGATGGATGGATGGATGGATGGAAGATTTATTTTTTTGTGGCTTTTGAAACAAAAGCTGAAAATTGCCAAATTAAAATCAGTCGTTGCTTTGAACGTTTGCTTCTACAGAAAATAAAAGGCATAAATTTGGCCTAGACAGAAATGATTGCACCCCTAGAAAAGACACAAACTAGCATCATATTGAACATAATGCTGTTTAGCAAAAGCATTTGAGGAAATAAAACCTCTGCATCACAAACACAGCTGTGCACAAGCTGGCATCAACTCACTGATTAACCACAACATTATGACCACCAAATTATACCACAGTGCAAACTGTGGTATTCACAAAAAGGTGGAAGCACCATCCGTCTGCCAACCCAGCGATGATGCCCCTGATATCCACACAATGTATCATAGACGTGTCAACCAAGACACCCCAGAAACATCCTGAGTTTTTGGAACTCAGTGCAAATCTCATCCACCACCAGAGCCATGTCACCACAGAGCTTTTTTAGTATTTTTTTAATCTGTGTGACGTGAGCCGGGTTATGGATGGACCAACCTAAAAGCCTCCAGACTCAGCTTCATCCATGGAAGATCCTGGTGGGATTGAGAAGGTCCTCAATGTATTTCTTCCACTGCCCACTTCCATGGATGACATCACTGTAGTGAGCCCAACTATATGGGCAACAACTGTAGGTACTGTGGTCAAGAAAGCCAGACAAAGACTCTACTTCCTAAGAAGACTAAAGAAGTTTGGTACAAACAACAGCATCCTCACAAACTTCTATAGGTGCACCATTGAGAGCCTGCTCACAGGCTGCATCACAGGATGGTAAGCCAGGCTCAGAAAGCCAAGACCCCCACCCACAGTGGGCTTCGGTGGCTGCAATAAATTAATTTTGATTCATACTCTGGACATCATGGATGTTTGGAATTTACTTTACAAATGGCTCCAACCACATTTATTTGAAACCACGTTTTATTTTTCAAACAACATATTGGTTACAATATACAGAAAACAAGCCAGTAATCTGTTTCAGATTTTTACATAAAACTTTGTAGAGAATTAAACAGAAAAAAAGAAAGAAAGAAAGAAAGAAAGAAAGAAAGAAAGAAAGAAAGAAAGAAA
>NC_056518.1:32074786-32093900 GCF_014905685.2 Nematolebias whitei | reverse complement strand
AAAGAAAGAAAGAAAGAAAGAAAGAAAGAAAGAAAGAAAGAAAGAAAAGAAAGAAAGAAAGAAAGAAACATTCTTTTAGTCTGATCGTGCAAAAGAATAAATAATGTTCTTACAGTGCTTTGCATGGTGCTTTCAACACTGATATTAGCAAGAAAAAGCTCTGATATACAGTATGTATATATATATATATTTATGTATATACATGTGTATATATGAAGCTGTCCTGGTCCTCAGCCATACTCCACCCTAAGACTAGGACACCTGAGAGCTGGTCAGGTGCAGCTCAACACGTTTGCTACAGTAAAGTCTGCACTTGTCTTTTCAAGCAGATCGTCACAATTTTCCTAATTTAAGTAAATTGTGGAGCAGAGTAGGAACAGAAATTAAAAAGTGAAATGTGCAACCGTTTCAGTGAAAAGCTCAGAATACGTAGAACCGCAGCATCCTTAAAGGATGAAGCAATGTACACAGAAGACCTCTGGTTGTTTCTTCAATGAGGCCTTCGCATCGTGTCAGTCGTGCTCCTCTTACCAGACCCGATGAGCGGCAGCTAGAAAGTGACATCAGAAAAGTACAGTTTTCATTCCTTTATCCTTAAAAAACTCAAAACCAGAGTCCCTCTGCAGGCCAGTTCCAGAGTCTGTCCTCATCTGTTGGTCCTCGGCACTTCAAGTGATAAGCTGAGGCTCCCAGGACTGGCTGGCTATCTGGGGACGACACTGTGAGATGATCAGAGGTCCCGTCAGGCTCTGGCTGTCCAAGCAGAGACCGCTGACCATGTGCTGCAGAGCCATGCCTTTTGGTTTCCACTTCTGCAAAAATGAAAAAGATGGAAAGGATGAATACGTGTCTTTTAGTGCAGATGTCCTGGGACACCCTGAGCTCTGTAGTCCATGATGTGCCAAAGTTAGTGATGAGTAATGAGCTGAGTCAGACTGGGATTAGAGAATAAATTCCAGACGAGCTGGGGTCACGGTGGAGAACCGGCTGCACTGCACAGCAGACAGCCATCACACAAAACAAAAGCTTTCCTTTTTTCTGCTAAGTGCACCGAGTGTTCGACACAAGAAGGTTCAGGTGGTCGTTTGTGAACAGGCACTGCATGCAAATGATTTTTCTTTAAAAAAAATTCTGTTTTCATTTGTTCATGATCCCATTGATATTTAGTGTTCCACAACCTCCCTCCAATCCTGTTCACAGTTCACCACCAAAAGACAACGAGCTTAATTCACCCTCCCGAGACATGAACTCATAGAAGCCTTTACACTACTGTGATCTATTTTTCTTCCATATGTTGTCCAAAATCTTCCTCGTTCCACAATTTTTGTGCTATTTCAACAAATCACTAATCAAAAGATTCAGCTCTTTCAAGACAATCCTGCTATGTCTTCCGGTATTGATGCAACTTTAGCTTTTTGAAATATTTAGCCTTTTCTGCCATTTTTTTCTCATAGAAAATGAACCGACATCCTTCAAATCTTTAGATCTGTTTATTACCTTTTACTGCTCCTTTCTCGTTTTGTTCTGCTGCAGCTTCTTTCAGCTTTCTTGTGCAAATTTAAACTTTTCAGCTACTTTCAGCTGTTTTTTTCAGCTGTTTTGTGCTCCTTTTAGATTCTTTCTGCTAACTACAACATTTTCGTGCTTCTTCTAACTTCTTTCTGCTAATTTCAGCTTGTTATGCTCATTTTAGCTTATTTCTGCAAGTTTCAGCGTTTCCTGCTATTTCAGCTACTATTTAGCTGTTTTATGTTAATTTTAGCTGTTTCAATTAATACCACATTTTTTGCACTCATTTAAACTTTTTCCAACCTAATTAAAAAAAGGGCTCTCTCCACTTCCTTCTCGTAATTCAAGCTTCTTTCTGCCTTTTTTTTTTTAGCTACTTTTCAGCTGTTTTTGTTGCTAATTTCAATTTTCTTCAGATAATTTCCACAGTTTGTGCTCATTTCTGCTTCTTTCAGCAAACATGTTCTTTCTAATTTCTTCTGGTAATTTCAGGTTGTTTTAGCTTTTCAGCTACTTATTTTTAGAAATTATTTTGCTAATTTCAGTTGTTTTCAGATAAATTCAAACTGTTATGGTAATTTCTGTTACTTTCAGCCTAATTAACTTCTTTCTTCTAATTTCAGATTGTTATGCTCCTTTCAGCTTATTTCTGCTAATTTCAGCTTCTTCTGCTATTTAAGCTACTTTTTTGCTGTTTTGTACTAAATTTAGTTTTTTCAGCTAATTCCACAATGTTTTAGCTAATTTCAGCTCCTTCCACTTCCTTCTGGTAGTTAAAGCTTCTTTCTGCCTTTTCAGCTAAATTTTCAGCTATTTATTTTTTTTGTTAATTTCTACCTTTTTATCTAAGTTCCTAATTTTGTGCTAATTTCTGCTTATTTAAGTCTAATTCAGCAAATATGTGTTTTTTCTGCTTTCTTCTGCTAACTTTGACTTGTTCTTACATTTCAGCTACATTTCAGTATGTTTTTAGCTAATTTCAGCTGTTTTTCAACAAGTTATTCAGCAATAAGCATTCACACTGCATTTTCGCAGGAAATGTAATTTCTCTAGATCGTTCATTAATTTTTAACAAGTCTTTAATAAGATTTTGAACAGGGCTGGGAGTCAGGAGTCCTGAACGTTAGCTCGGTGGGCTGACACTCAAATGAATAAAACATGAGCCGCGGTTCTGATGGGGCTGGTCCCCAACCCTGATCCTCATGGTCCACAGTCCTCCATGTTTCAGGTGTTTCCCTGCTTCAACACAACTGACAGAAATAAACGAGTCACCGACTGGCTTCTGCTACGTTCCGAGCAGGTAATTCAATAATTAAAGTCAGGTGTGTTGAGGCAGAGAAACAGCAGAAAACATATTTGGATACAGAGTGGAAAACAGCTGTACTTGTTGTATTGTTACTGCTGGTGTCACTACAGCACACTGTAAAAACTATGCCCAGTTAAAGTGACATGTTGGTGCTATTTTTTATTTTTTTAACTGACCCTTTAATGTATAAACAACATCGTCTATAAACTTTGTGTTTTTCCACTTTTTATGGTTGGTTCAAGCACAGACGTCCTGCAGTTTTTCAAGTAGCCTTGAGTCAAAGTGATCCATGTTTTCTTTTTTATTCTTGCAGGACTGAATCCAAATTTAATCCTAAAAACCTAAGAGCGTCAATAAATCACTAAGACTAAAGAAAAAGCTGCTTAAATGTGTTCCAGGCAGTTTTCCAGAAGAGAGATCAGGAAGTGTCTGGCTGATGTTGGTGATGGACCATCAGGGAACAAATCAGTGATTCATCAGACAAAAGATAATAATTTAGAAAAACAGAATGGTTCTGCCAGAACCTGCGTTAGTCAGATCTCAGTCTACAGAACTGGACCCACCTCTCGGCTCCAGACACTTCTTGTTTTTGTAGGATTTGTATATCACAGACATTTACGTCTCACATCAGCCCTGGTTGAAACGTGACAATGTAGAACGGTAAATGTAAAAACGTTTAAGTGGCGTTACGTTGACTTTTTTAAAAACTCCCATAAATTAAAGCATGTTTAAGATTGTCTGTTATTTTTGTTGTACGTGTGTGAAAAACCAAAGAGCTGTGCAGCCCGTGTGCACCGTGTTTAATGTTAAATCTGTTTCCTCTCAGACTGCTGGCGGTCGTAACGTTGGGAAACACCACTCGGTCTCTAAAAGACTGCACAAAGGGTTAAATCATGTCATCTGGACAGTTTATTTTTGGGAGAACGTTTCGTCTGTCATCTGAAATACTTCATCTGTCTGAGACCTGCCAACCAGATCCGTCTTATAAATAGCTCCTCCTTGACGTGTTTCAACCCAGCCTGCTGTGGAATTCCCAGAAACTGACTTTACACATGGAAAAAGGAACGATCCGTCCAAAACGATCGATCATCAGGCATAACAATCAAATGTTTTAGGCCTGATGGCTAAACTGCTACTTACAGAAACAGCCTGAGGACACCTGGCCAGAATGGTTCAGAAAAAGGTTACAATGAGGAGCTATTTATAAGACAGAGCTGGTTGGCAGGCCTCAGACTGAAGAAGTCTTTCAGATGAAAGACGAAATGTTTCTCCCAAAAAGAAACTGTCCAGATGACTCGATTTCACCTTTTTGTGATTTATCTACCTGGATGATTGAGCTTTCATATTCTTTCTCTCAAAGATCGTCTCTTCTCCTCTTCTCACCTGTTTCACCTCTTTGCTGTTGCACGGCTCCATCCTGACCTTTGACCCTGCTGTGAAGGCAGAAATTGCCAGACAGAGGTCCTGCTGCTGAATCAGCGGCTCCAACAGCTCCCATTTCTGAAACACACACACACCAAAAAAAAAAAACAACCAGGAGTGTGGTGACCGATGCTGACTGCTACTAAAGTTTCCACTGATTTTATTTTCTGAAAACGTTAAGATTTGTGTAAAATTCAGAAGAAAACAACTTTTACTTTTTTGGCTTTCCATGATGTAAAAATCTTTCAGCTAGTGTTCATCTTCTCGTCTCAGTGAAGATGAACACAGAGCAACAGATTTTTTATCCGTGTGTGTGTGTGTGTGTACACATTTGTGAGTACTTTTTGCAAAATACTTCACAAATCACTGAGCAGACTTTAATGAGACTTAAAGGTTCATTTGATGAACATCTATAGCTGATTACCTTTTGAGTCAACCTACTTCAAGATGGTCGCCACATCATACCCCCCCTCTACCCCCCGCCATACACACGTGTAGTTCTGACCTGCTGCCGGGGCCTGCTGGCCTTGCAGTCTGCCAGTCCGAGGCTGTTGGTCCCACGGGTCTCCAGACACAAAGCTCCCTGTTTGAGCAGGCTGAAAACCGTCTCCTGCTCAGGGACCCTGAGGACACCAGAGACAGAGAAGTGAGGCCAATTCAAGCTCTGACTGTTGTCTCTCTCTGCTCCTTACATGTTCCTCTGAACTCAGACCATTATAGCCAGTGCAATTACATTTATACAATGAGCACATGCACTTAGAGATGAGAGAGGGCAGACGGAGAAAATCTCTCCTGCAGCTTCTAGAGAAGAAAAAAGCAGGAAGTGTGTGTCGTTTTATTGTTGTGGCCTCCTGATATAAGAGTAATGCATACGGCATATTATACGCCCACCAGCAAACCGTTATACAGTAAAATGTAGCAATGGCCCCAACAAACAACGGCCTTTTACTTCATTTGACCTTGATTTGTGACCTTGGAGCTGGGGTGATGAAAAGATTATGCAATACCCCGTCTAGTGATGATGCACGTGGGTATAAAGGTTTGTTAAATTATCTTGAGCAGATCAGAAATTATAAGCGGAACAAGAGAAAGTTTACAGATGGCGTTTTTGTCTTATTACGTCCTGCCTTTGACGAACGTATAAAAAATAAAACAACGTCACTTAATGCTGACTGACCGTCACGACGTGTTGAGAAAGTCGGTTATCATCTGATGATCATCTGATGATCGTCTGATGAAGATACGACTGCATGTCTGTTTCATTATGCTCAAGTTTCTTTATCCATCCATCCAATATCTTTACCCGCTTGTTCCATTTTGGGTCACGGGGGTCGCCGTTGCCCATGTCCAGCAATCACTGTGCGAGGGGCGGGGTACACCCTGGACATGTCTCAAGTCCATCACAGGGACATATAAAGACAAATGAGACAAACAACCATTCACTCTCTCACTCACACCTAGGGACAATTTAGAGTTACCAATCAGCCTAACATGCATGTTTTTGGTCTGTGGGAGGAAACCGGAGCACCCGGAGAAAAACCCACGCATGCACGGAGAGAACATGCAAACTCCACCCAGAAAAGCCCCTGGACCGGGGGTTTGAACCAAGGACCTGCTCGCTGAGAGGCAGCAGCTCTACCAGTTGCGCCATCGTGCTGCCTCAAGTTTCTTTAGTGCAGCTGAAACAGATTTTACAACTTTTTATGAAGTTTATTTTTCAGATCAACTCTAAAGACTTTCTGAGGTAGCTTCAACCCCCTCCCTCTCTGCTGTGCTTCTGCTCTGCTCTAAAGCTGCTCTAAAGCTGTGGAGGTAAACAGTAGGATTATCAGCCCAACGGGATCATTTCAGAGTGTTCACACAGAACAAGTTCCACTCTGAAGCTTTTCAAAGGTTCTAACGGTGGTAACAGAACATCAGGCCTGTAAACAAAATGCTGCACTTCTTTAAATCATCGCACCTCAGCTCAGGGTAGACGTTCTCCATGTACCAGCGGAAAGGTTTGCAGTTCAGTTTCCGCCGCAGAGTTAAACGATCTGCAATGCTGCAAGGAAAAACAAACAGAGACCAGATACAAGGAAGAAAAACAAAATGGAAGAAGAGAGATGAGTGAGAAATAGAGATGGAGAAGTTGATGCAATATTTCTCTTCATGATTTGTAGCATTTGGGGTAAAAAACATAAACACTAACCTGCCGAAGGCCTTGCCCTGAGCAGACGGCCGGGCAGAGTAGTAGTACTGTTTGTACTCGTCCATCCAGACCTCAGCAGCCCGCCGAGTGTTCCTGTAGAGAGAGACACACACACACGAGCCATCAAACATAAACCCTGCTTTCAGTTGAAAAAAACAAGATTAAAAAAATTAAGAAAAATATTGTTTTGTATTTTTTGGCTAAAATTAATTGTCTTTGGTTCATGGTAATATGTGAGAAATGTAAATACCCCCCACAACCACCACCACCACCACCATAACCATAATTCATTCCTTAGTTGAAGCAAAATTCATGGGAAAAAGATGCAATGTGATTGCTGATCTAGTGATCTATGATCGATTATTCTGGTCTTGGAGGTTAAAAGCCACAGAATGATGCAGTAAAATGATAATACATTTAAATGCATTTTTTTAATGTTACTTTTCTGACTACAGTTGTTTACAGCAGTCCCTCACTACTTCGCGGTTAGTTTTTCGTGGACTCGTTCTATCGCGGTTTTTCAAAATACGATTGGACATGAATCACAAGTGGCTGATTGATGGATGAGATGCACGACCGGCATGGAATTTTTATTCAAAACAAATTATTTTAAATGATTTAGCACCTGTTGCACCTCTGTGCAGCCCACACTGCTGGATAAGCTTCCTCCTGCAGCTGATCAGCTGTTCTTCGTGCAGACTGCAGAGCGGAGGAGTGGGCGTGGCCAAGAGCGCTTGCATGTGGCAAAGAGCAGAGGAGGCAGGGAGCTGAAATCATGACATTCTGCGCTCTTTTAGAGTATTTAGAGTTTAGAAACTTTGTTTAGAATATTGCCAGAGTGTGGGAAGGGTTCACTTGTCGCTGGTCTTCAGGGTATGGATCCCCCGCGATAAACAAGGGACTACTGTACAGTCTTTAGAGTGGTACCATTTCAAAGTTTATGTTTTGAAAGTTTATTTAAAGATCGTGTCTCGATTGGTTATGTCTGAGTTAGCACAGGAGAAACGTGTCGCTTCTGCTCGTCCATTACAACACTGGAAGTGACAGAAGTAGCACCGTGTCTGTGTCTGTTTTCACTATTTCTCTTTACAGGGGTGTAACAGAGACACGTCAGGTTTTAGCGTATGAAGGTCGTGTTGTCACAGAAACATTCAGATGGTGGAACCAGATAAAACGGCTCCCTTTCCTTCGACAGTCAGACGAAATGCTTCGGCTGAAGTGTTTGTTTACATGTGACTGAAGTCAGCTGAGTCATGTGACCTTTAGAAGAGCAACCTGTTACAAGACAGTAAATGGTGATATTAGCTCAGTCCACTCACTTAATGTAGGTAAGAGCGTTGCCTTCTGGGAAGTCGTACGGGTGCCGTTTCCTGAACACATGACCCACACGGCTGCAGGGGAGAATCTCCAGACTTCCCCCACACATCCAGACCCGGAACGAAAGTTCTGCAGGAGAACAGGAACTCGACATGAGAAAACGTTTGCCGATATGTCATTAAATTCTTCCTGTTTGTCTCAGTTTATTTATCTGCGTATGTGTCCACAGTGGACCGATGAACGTCATCACCTGCTACATTTTCACAGCTGGCGCATGGCTACCCACAAAAAAATCTGTGAAGTTAGCGTCTCTTTGGGCTGCGGCGCTTGAGACTAGCCAGACTCAAAATGGCAAGAAAATAAATAAGATTCCTGTTGCTGTTTCACTGCATTTTGAACAAATGTTCAGCAAGTTGCAGCTACTTTGTGTGACCAGTTTAAGAAAATCCTGGTGTATTTTCATGTGTCTGGTTTGAAAAACTACATTCATGGGCGCACACGTTATTTTCTTGCCCACCATGACAGCAGCCCACATGTTTATGATTTAATCTAATGGAGTACACTTTAGAAATGAAGACAGATACATCTCGATTAGGTGGTTTTTTAAATTATAATTATTCATAACTGATGCAGTTTTAAGACCGGAGCATTCTTTCACCAGTTATTTGACGATCTTAATAAGATTTATTTGACTATATTTATGTTTTATTTCTAGAACACTTGTAAAGGTGTCTGTTTTTTCTTACAGCCTGGGCCAGCTGCTCCTCAGCGGAGCACTTGAAGCGACATGAGAGTGGTGTACTTCAGCTGCTTCTCTGCATAAACAGGCCCACTAAGTTCTGACCAATCACACAAGACTTGCTGCAAACCCCTGCATGAACAAACTTCTGCCAGGAGCTTGAGCACAGAAAGGTCCAGCCTGCAACAGAAGTCCAGATACTTTGTGTGCGTGCTTTAATTTTAAATGTCCTGGATGACTGAAAATCTAGACGAGCGCGTTGCAGTGATTTAAAACAAATAATAAATCAATAAACGTATAACGGTTTGTAGAGTTTGGACCTAGAAATGCAGACAAAATATGAGAGACTCAAGAGTCACGATTTCAATAGAGAACAGTAGGCCGGCGAAGCAACAATTAAAGAAAACCGGACATCATATGACGAGGGCACGCAGAGACAGACGGGCTGTAAGAATGAGTTTAAGAAGGCTGGCGCTGAGGAGGTGATTACAAACAGGTGGCTTGATAGTAACAGGGAACAGGTGAAGGTGGTGGTGCAGACCAGAGAAGGAACAACCCTTACAAGAGGAATGGTTTGTAGTTTTGGAGCCGAGTGTTTTTCTGGACTATTCCACCATAACTTAACCTTGGGCCACAACAACATTTATTTTTAAGAAATTTAAAAGCTAGAAATTATAGTTTCCTCAAATGATGGGGTGGCTGGTTTACATATACGTACAAATGGTGGCAGCCATCTTGGATTTTGAAGTAGCAACCCAGTTAATGCTGATCTTTCTTACAGATGTAGCCACACACCAGAATGGAAGTTGGTACCTCACTTACTTTTCAAGTTATGCTCACAACGTGCACAGATGGAAGGTATTCCAGTTTCCTTCTTTGTTTCAAGACAGGGGACAACAATAAACACAAAAAAACTACCACCACCCCGATCCTGACTAAATGACCCAATTAATGACATTTATATGCGTTTGTGTGTGAAATGAGCTTACCAAAGTTCTCCCCTCCCCAGATGTCCATGTGTGTGTCGTACTGGCCCAGGTGGTTGAACCAGCTCTTATCCATGACAAAAATCCCTCCTGCGATGACGGGAGTCCTGAGAAGGAAGAAGGCTTCACTTACAATCACACACAAATACATTTCCCCTTCAACATGGGGAGGGTTTATCCTCAGGGGAAAAGTTACAAACATTTCTGTGTTAGAAAATTCACACATTTATTCAAAATGACTCGTCCACACCATCGTGTTAGAAAAGGAAGTTTCCTCCAAACTAAGGCTTGCAGATCAGAATGTAATAAAATAATCATCTGCTTCTTATCAAAGATAGATAAATGAATCATCAGTTAAACAACGCAGCCCTGAAAAAACACTTAAAATTATCATCTTCTGCATGATTAAGATTTTGGGACAATTTATTTGAAATCAACATGTCAAACAAATATGTAAAGAAAAGTGAAGAAAAAATATTAAAATAAATAAAGTAACTAACAAGGTAAACAAAAAAACAAGCCATGTTCTCCCCAGTTTATTTTGTTCTTGTTTTGAGAATCAAAACAGATTTTCTTCTTTATTTTTTGCAGGTTCTGTCCTGGCCGTGGAACACTGGACCAGCTCTTTACCCTCACTAGGGTCCTCGAAGTTTGCCCATCATGTGTTTTGTGAACTTGGAGAAGGCTTTCACCCGTGTTTCTAGGGGTACACTGTGTGGGGGGCTCCGTGAGCCCTTAATCATCTTAATCACGTAGAAGCCTGATTAAGATCTGTTTTTTTATTTTTGTTTGTTTGAAATAATTTTTCTGATTGGACCCTGCTGTCTGACAAAGGGCCTCACGTTTGACTCCAGAATTGTTAGTCCTCAGAGGAGTTCATGGTCAGTTCAATGACTGTAAGAAGAGTATATTGTGTGATTTTAAAACAAGCCCAAATCATCAGCCTTCCGCCTCCGTGCCTTACAGTTGAAGTGAGCTGTTTGTGCCTGTATGCAGTGGTTGCTGTCCACCAAATGTGGTTAAGCATTTCAGCTAAACATCTTTGTTTGGCAAACCCTGTTTGTCAGTTTATTCAAATGTAACTTTTCAAACCTGACTCTACGCTGCAGAGCTTCCCCAACCGTTATCCAAGGAGGGCGGCCTGTCCCACCATAAAGATCATGGCGCATGTAAAAATTAACATACATCTGTACGTGTTCACACAAGAGCGCAGACAGACCGACAGAAGGTATTTTGTTTCCAATTCCCCTTTTTTGCTTCGCGGCGGAGACAAAAACGAGGTTATCACCATCAGAAACACCCACCTGATGGGCTGCGTGGGATCACTTCTCGCCATTTTCTGCTCAATAGGAATCTGCTCCCATTTGAAGTGGAGACTCCAGTCAAATCCTGAAACACAAAATTAAATCCGCTTTAAAATTCAATTGTGTTTCCTGAAAATATCTCCTATAGAAACTGATGAAACAGACAAGTTTTTTGTTGATTTTGACTGAAGGAAATTACACAATTTATATATTCATTCATGTTTATTGTGTGAATGTTTATGAAGCATTCACTCTATTGTGATCCATTTTTCTTCTGTACATTTTTCAGCTTCTTTCTCGTTCCACAATTTTTGTGCTATTTCAACAAATCATCAAAACGTTCAGCTCTTTCAGAACAATCGTGCTATGACTTTTTGGTATTGTTGTAACTTTAGTGTTTGGAAATATTTATCCTGTTCTGCCATTTCAGCTACTATTTAGTTGTTTTATGCTAATTTTAGCTATTTTGGCTAATTATTTCAATTCAATTCAACAATACTTTATTAATCCCAGAGGGAAATTAAATGTTGTGGTAACTCATCATCCTGGTTTCATTAAAGAGATGTTCTGGATGCTGATGGCTGTGGGCAGGAAGGATCTCTTGAAGCATCTGTGCTACAACAGATCTCAAGAAGCCTCTGACTGAAGACACTTTGTTGTTGTATGACAGTCTGATGAAGAGGATGCTGAGGGTTGTCTATAATGTTCTTCATTTTATGAAGAATCCTTCTTTGTACAATCATCTCCAGAGGTTCTAGAGGAGTCCCCAGAACTGAGCCAGCCTTCTTTATGAGCTTGTTGATCTTTTTGAAGTCACTTGCTCTGGTGCTGCTACCCCAGCAGATGATGGCAGAAGAGACAGCGCTCTCTACAACAGACTTATAGAAGATATGCAGCATATTGCTGCAAACGTTGAAGGACTTCAGCTTCCTCAAGAAGTACAGTCTGCTCTGTCCCTTCTTGTAGACGGCTTCACTGTTGCATCTCCAGTCCAGTCTGTTGTCCAGGTGAACCCCAAGGTATTTATACTTCTCCACCACCTCCACTTCTTCTCCCATGATGGAAATAGGGTTGGACCTGTTCCTGTTTCTCCTGAAATCTACAATCATCTCCTTTGTTTTTTCTTTTGCACTCATTTCAACTTTTTTTCAGCGTAATTCAGTAAAAATGTGCTCTCACTTCTTCCTTCTGGAAGTTTCTTTCTGCTTTTTTTGGCTATTTTTCAGCTGTTTATTTATTTTTTGCTAATTTTAGCTTTTTTCAGATAATACCCACTTCTTTGAGCTCATTTTTGCTTCTTTCAGCTTAACTGGGCAAACATGTTTTTTCTGCTTTCTTCTGCTAACTTAAGCTTGTGCTACCTTTTCAGATAACTTTTAGCATATTTAGTTACTTTCAGCTGTTTTCAGAAAAAATTAAGTTTTTCATGTTAATTTCTGCTACTTTCAGCCTAATTAACTTCTTTATGCTAATTGCAACTTGTTATGCTCCTTTCAGCTTTTTCTGCTCTTTCAGCTACTATTTAGCTCTTTTGATGCTAATTTTAGCTTTTTCAGTTAATTCTGTATTTTTTTAGCTCATTTCAGTTCTTTCCAGCTTCTTTTTGCCCTTTCAGCTACTTTTCAGCTATTGCTTGTTAATTTCAGCTTTTTAAGCTAATTTCCTAATTTCTGTGCTCATTTCTGCTAATTTAAACCTAATTCAGCAAATATGTGCTCTTTCTGCTTTCTTCTGCTAACTTAAGCTTATTCTTCCATTTCAGCTACATTTCAGCATGTTTTTAGCTAATTTCAGCTGTTTTTCAGCAAGTTCTTCTGCAATAAGCATATTTCTAAAATCAAAAGGTGACCAATGAAACACTGCAAATTTAAATCTAGTTTATGTTTGGCTCCGTCTTTCTGTTTTTATCGTGGGTAATGGGTCCTGGTAGAGTTGTGATGACGTGTAGTGTTTTGTGTGTGTGCTTGTGTGTATTTGGACCGGACCTCCTCTCAGGTCGGCAGAAGCAGCCAAGTAGGCAAAGTTATCCAGGCTGATGACATCGATGATGGGGCTGACCACTCGTGTGTGATCCTGGGAGAGGAAACAAACATCAAATTATTACAAGAATAAATTTGTAAGCAAACAAACAGTGGAATATTTTAGTTTACCAGAAATACTGAGGCCTAATTATCCAACTTTATATCTATGTTTTCATTCAACCATTCTGGACGACGGACCTGCATCCAAACTTTAATTATTAATACTGAGAGTCAAACAAAGAGAAAACTTGTATATTTTCTCAGTAATATGTGTGAACTTCAGGTTGTTTAACATAAATTGTGACTCATTAAAAGCTTTATTCTGATTAATATGTGAGCCTTAATGTACCGTCACACATGGACAGATCATCGGCTAATATATAAAAATATAAATATAAATATAAATATATATATATATATATATATATATATATATATATATATATATATAATATTTCCAGATTTGCTGTCATCATGATTTTGTATTACTTCCATACAACGCTGAGAAAAAAATAACAAGTCTCTTATTTGGTATTGGATCACAACCTTGAAATATTTGTTCTGGTCTAATTAAGACAAATAAATTGGATTTTAATAGACGGGAATTATTACATGAATGAACAATTTCATGTAAAAACATGACCTGTCTGCCTGACCTCCTCTCTGTGCAGTTTATCTAGATCAGTTTGTGAGTCTAACCCTGAGAGAAATCTGTAAAGAAAATTTTTCTAAGCAGTATACTTTACATCTGTTGGGCTTTGAACTCACCTCTGGAGCTCTAAGAGCCTAAAGAAGCTGTACTGATGAGCTCTAAATGCTGCAAAGGCTCTTTACAGCACAGCGTTCAAGATAAATACATGTGAATAAAAACCTTCCGGAATTGGGAATGCTTTTTGTGAATGCAGACTTTTTATCATTTCCACACGAAACATGATGAGATTATTCTTTGTTGTTGAATAAATAATCACAGGAATTGCCACGTTACATTTCAAAGTGTCACTTAACTAACACAACTGCCTGCCATACCAACACCTCTTTTGTCTCCCAGTTTCAGCTCATCAGCAACACACAGCTGATGTGAATGGACCAGGCCAGTCTTCAAGCTTCTGTGTTATCGTCCTGTCATTGTTGGGTATGGAGTGTTTGGCCAGACTCTTTCTTTACTTCTTTTCTGTTGTGGTCGTTAGCAAAATGCAGGTAAATAAAACGTGCCTGCTCTGGACTGAACTCGTTGAAAGTGTCTGTGCAGACGTAAAGTCAGAACTATCATGAAACCCTGGCGATGCCAACCTCATGCAACGTTGACTCCAAGCGACAGGCACAAGGTCACACTTGGTTTTTCTCATCCTTTATCCCCCACGTGGACGATTCCACTTCACTTTAAGCTCAGGTCCTCTAGGAGGCCTGGGAGCTTCTGTTCAGTATCTTAGCTGTTCCTGTTCAGGTGTGCAACTGCTCAGTGAGACAGGTGGGGGCAAGACCACTTAGAGCTTCAACAACAAATAAAACAACTTTTAAATGAATTTGAAAATGTACTGGCAGTCAGTCCAGTGCAACTAAACTGTCACAACCTGTTCTCTTGGACCAGTCCAACAACATGCAGCAGCACTTTGGACTCTCAGAAGATAAGAAACAGAGGACACACTGACCCCTGTATGCACTGTAAAGAGTGTGTTGGAGTAATCCAACCGAGTGGTGACAAAGAAGGGATTAAAATGCTGCCTAGAAATAACAGGCTTTACTTGAGGCAGCTGCCTTATCTGAAAAAGCTTGGTATAACCACAGCTCTGATCTGTTTGGGGAGCTCAGGATCAGCATCCAATTTGATCCTCAAGTTTGTGAAGGTTGGCTTGTTGTATTGGGCCAAAGCACCACAACAAATTCTTATTCAGGTTTAAGAAATTCAGTGCAATCAAGGCCTTTATGTCATTTAGCTTAGCAGTGGCGCTGCAGAATGTGTTCCTTTTCTAAGGGGGAACATAAATCTGGCAGTCATCCGTGTACAGGTTAAATGTAATGCTGTGTTTTCATGAAACCCAGTGGAAGCAAATATAGACAAAAGATGAGGGGACCTAAAACAGAGCCATGTGGGACTACCCTCCCTCCATGAGGAAGGAGCAGAGGAGGATACATGGTCACCGAGGCTCATGTATATATTTTACTTGACCAAGCAGGCTCTGAACCCTCCAACTGTGACCCTGACGCCCACAAACTGCTCCAGATGTCAGAGTAAACGATGCTCCCCTGTGTCAAATGCAACAGTTGGGTCTGAAAGCACAAGAACAGTCACCAGCGTCTGCGGCAACAAATATGTTGCTACAAACTGTCCCCTGTCCCAGAGAGATTTAAATAGTGAATGTTTTGTAATTTTGGAGTTGAGTGTTTTTGTGGACTGGAATTAAAACAGAATGCAAGAAAACCTTAATGTTTTTGGTGCAAGATATTTAGGTGGGTATTTTTTTTCCCACATTTACATATGTTCATGTATGGGGGCAGCCATCTTGGATTTTGACGTGGCAACCCATTTTTCAAAAGGAACCTTTTGTACACTTAGATGCAGCCACACACCAAAAAGAAAGTTAGCACAATGCCCATTTTTCAAGCTATCATGCTCATGACATGGACAGATGGAGGGCATTTTCAATTTCCCCTCTTCGCTCCACCATAGGGGGCAAAAAATTCTGATTCAGTGATGTGTAGGAATTTAAAATCGGATTAAATCCTCTAAAATATTTGCTCTTTCTGAAGGGCCATGAATTGATGATTATAAACTATCTCCTTAAAGATCTTTGAAAGAAAAGGAAGTTCTGAAATAGGCCTGGAGTTAACAGGAACTGTAGGATTAAGAGAAGGTTGTTTAGAGGTTGGACGACTGCATGTTTCAAATCAACAGGGACCACAGCTGAAGACTGACTGCTGTTAACAAGAACATGAGGCCCGACAGTTGGGAAAACCTCTTTAAATATTTAAGGAGGCACATCATTATTTGGAAAGCCCCCAAGCTTTAAATATTCAAGATACTGCAAGGAGGACAAGTGGCGCTTTGCCACTGTCTGTGCACTCATCGGTTCCACTGCTGTACCCACCCCCACTCTGCCCGGTTTATGAGACCACCTTGTTGGTCGTTCCAAGCGTACTGCTCCGAGATGACGATTTTGACGTAGGCAGCGTTGATTGGCCAGCGGAGCTACGTCACTGGATGACCCGCCCAGCAAAATCATGGTGTTATTTTTCCTCGTTTCTGGTAATGGAAGCTCCAAAAATGGTGTCATAGGCCAGGGCTATTCAAATGGTGGCTCGCGGGCCAGAAGTGGTGGACCCAAAACCAAAACAGTGTTCCTGTGAAAAGAAGTATAGTTTCCATCTCCTACCTACAGATGAGGAAGAATGTAAGAAGAATAAGAAGAATGTGGATGAAAAATGTGAACTTGAAGAGACCATCCAAAACAGCGGATGGAGGAAAACCTGCATCCTGCTTTGTGTCTGGACTACAATAAACCACCGGAGAAGAGACGCTGGTTCCTCAGAAGGATTGAAAACAGTATTATGATATGATTTCAAGTGTATAGAGGGCACAGCACTAAAATTTTTGTTTGTCTTCTGTATTATGATTTTCTCTGCAATGAACCCAGGCTCAGTGATGGAGGACTTTAAGGCTTTGGCTGGTCTCAATGTCTGATTTAAGGTAAATAAGAATTTGCCCCACCTCTTTTAACAAAACACCACCGACCTTATTACTGTGTAGATACTGATACACGTCAGAACTTTTCAGGTTGTTCATCTCTTCACTGTCGGAAGAACCGTCAATGAATAGCTAAATATGCTAGTAGATGTAGCTAAATATGCTAACAGATGTAGCTAAATATGCTAGTGCATGTAATCTGCAGCCACTTCTTCAGCTTGTCCTCCATCCCTCGTCCTCAGCAGGCAGCAGTATGATTATATTGTCCTGTCTGAGCTCTGACAGGTGGTGTTCCCACATGTTTACATTAAATCCACAATGCTCTGAGAAAATACATTAGCTCGTACTGTTTGCACATAAACAAATGCTGGTTCTTGTCTGCACTGGAAGTCGCGCCCATAATTCACGCAAGGCAGCATGGGGGCTAGGAATAAGGTGGATAAAGCGTCTAGTTGTGCATGTCATCCTGCTTTCCTCTTCGGATACAGAGTTCCTTGAGTTAATTCACAGAAAGCAGAAAAATGGGAGATTCCTTCGAGGACATAAACGACAACAAACAAGTGGTTTAGTTTTATGAAGTACATAAATATAGTGCACATTATAAAATCAAAGAAGCAGTTTTGTTTGAATTCTCCAGTACAGGCATCACTGAATTTAGTCTAAAATGTTTTGGTGGAACGAACCTCCTACAGCGCAGCCAAGAAACGCCAACATCTTCCACCTAAAACCTAAACTCCACTACACTGTGTCTGAGCGGACGAGCGTGAAGCACGGCCGTGTGTTCTTCTACCTCCTTGACTCTCTGGATCATGGGCTGCAGCCAGTCGGTGTTGACCTCACAGTGGCTGTCCAGGAAGGTCAGAACCGAGGCCGAGGCCGTGTTGGCTCCTCGCACTCGCGATCGAATCAAACCTGAAGGAAACACGACACCAGAGTTTCAAGCCTCAAACAGGAAGAGTCTGACAGCGTGGATGTAGTGAAGCAACGTGTTTTGATCCCGGAGCTCCAAAGATACCAGCGGGTACTGATCCAAAACATGATTTAGGTCAAAGTTAAAACTATTGAGTAGTTTTAAACTTTCTAAAATTTTTGAAAATCTCTAATCATAGAAATCAGGTGAAATAAAACGAAACGGCAAAAACAGTGTTTTTAAAATCTTACCCAGACAATTAATCTTCCTGTTCAGAAGTCCTTCCAAAACATCCTTTTTATATCAGGAAGCGAATAATTAAATTATACATTGTTTTAACTTTCTACAGTTTGGATTTTGCACGTAGTGAGTAGTTTGTCTATAAACTATTTGGATAGTTCTGTGTTTGGATCTTGACTTTCTGTTCAGTCTGTTAAAACACTGGTGAGAAGAGTGAACCAAACATTTATCTGTGATGTTCTGGTGCCATGATGGCTTGTAAAAAGAAATAATACGCAGGTGCTGGTGACGGTGCAGACTTCAGTGATAGCACCAGAACATCAGAGGGCTCAGGATGCAGAAGAAAACTAAAAACTGATTTACTTTAAATGCACAAAAACAAAAAGCTAAACTCTAGAGGGAAACGACACAGGAAGGCATGAGGGAGCACGAGCAGGACCGAGACATATGAACGTTTGAAGACAATGAACCGCTCTGGGAGTATTGATCAGAAATTATATAAAAGGAATGGAGGGAGTGGAAAGTGGCAGCACATGGGTGATTGATCATGGGAAGGTGAGAGTGATACGCTGAACGAGAAGCATTGTGGAGGCTGGATGAGGGTGAGAACTGGCACAGGGAACACAGCGGACTGAACCAAAACACAAGGGACATAAAAACATAAACCACAAAGAGAAATAAGACAAAAGGATGAACTGAAGGGACTAAATCAAAATAGAAAAACAAACTATGACAGTGTTAGTGTTTAATAAGATTGGACTTGTTTTAACACAAATCATCACATGGTAAAACTTAAAAGTTGACAATGTTTCCAAAAAGAACAAATGTCACATTTCATAGTGAGGAACAATAGGAATCCATGCGAAGACATGACTGGAAAAACAATAAAAATGTTTTAAAACTAATCATGAGAAGTGCAGCATCAGACCAACTCGTACAAGCAGCTCATCGTATCACATAAACAGCACCGGTGGAAGTTATTTATACTCTTGGTGTTTCATGTTTTACTTTGTTTATCTTCCTATAAAAACCACATGTGGACCATAGGAATCACACCTGGACCATAGAAACCACACCTGGACCATAGAAACCACACCTGGACCATATAAAACACACCTGGACCATAGGAATCACACCTGGACCATAGAAACCACACCTGGACCATAGAATCTACACCTGGACAATATAAACTACAATTGGACCATAGGTACTACACCTGGACTATAGGAACTACAACTAGACTATAGGAACTACACCTAGACTAAAAGGAACTACACCTGGACCATAGGAACTACACCTAGACTATAGGAACTACACCTAGACGAAAAGAACTACACCTGGACTATAGGAACTACACCTAGACTATAGGAACTACACCTGGACCATAGAATCTACACCTGGACAATATAAACTACAATTGGACCATAGGAACTACACCTGGACTATAGGAACTACACCTAGACTATAGGAACTACACCTAGACTATA
>NC_056518.1:32063497-32074776 GCF_014905685.2 Nematolebias whitei | reverse complement strand
GACTATAGGAACTACACCTAGACTATAGGAACTACACCTAGACTATAGAAACTACACCTAGACTATAGGAACTACACCTGGACCATAGGAACTACACCTGGACCATGTATTCTGTGTGTCTGTTTCTTTCCTGTTCTCTCAGACCCCTGCCAGTTGAAGCAGATGGCTGCCCATCCTGAGCCTGGTTCTGGTTCTGTTGGGGGGTTCTTCCTTGTCCCTGTTGCCTGAGTGCTGCTGTTCTTGTGCGGAGCCCTGATATGACTTCAGTTGTGAATTGGTGCTTCATAAATAAACTGAATTAAACACAAAAACGAGCTGAACTCAGAGATAAAGCAAATGTCAGAATCATGTTTTACAGTTTCTGAAACCTCATTTCATCTTATTTTAGTAACTTTTGTTTTCAAAATTCTAAACTGCTGTCTCTTTATCTTCCCGAGCCTTTTCATAATACACTTTAGTATTTTATGGATGGTGTTTTTTTATAAACAGTTTTTGGTTTTATCACCCACACAAATAAAAAACGTTCACTCTGTATGTCCGGCTTCATTTGTTCAATATCAGTAACAGGTCAGTGTTTAAATACAACACATCATCGTTACAATGTTTTGACCCACAGTTCATTTTCTCCCTCCAATCCCAGCACTCACCCTCCCTCCGGCTGTTCCTCAGGCAGCGAACTTTGGGGACGTGAGAGAGCAGCTGGCAGTCGTCAGCTGGAGACAGGAGAAGAGACGACATCTTATTTTGGAGGCAGACAACACATCTCTCTTTCATTTTTCACACACTGACCCTCACACAAGCCCACAGAAACCACACCGCTGCCTTAGTTTGTAACTAAATCCACAGAAACACCGAGCAGCAGCTGTACAGATGTGCGTTCCTGTCCTCAGTAAACTCACTGCTGTGTCATGATGACCCTCTGCCGTCAGTCAGTTCTGCATATGGCACGTTATACGCCCACCAACAAACTATTATACAGCAATCTAACGCAACAGCCTCGACAAGCAAAGACCTGGTTTACACTTTGACATTGACCTTTGACCTGCTCAGGATGGGAGGTTGCAACCAAGTGAAGATTCGACACAATCTGAGGGCTTCCTTAGGTAACTTTAATAACTGGGCTTTCATAAAGTTCTGTACAGTATGTGAATGTATTGTATGATACGCAGGGCTTAATTTGAGCCGGATCTGTGAACTCCCTTATTTTGACTGAGTGAGTTCCGGTAACTGTTTGCTTGAATCCGGTAACTTTCAGGCTTACTAATAATAAAGTTATGAACAAATATGACAGCCTTGAATGAATAAAACCTACAGTATATTGGATATGCAATCTGAAAATAATTACATAAACACTAAATTTAAACAGTTTCCCAATATCACATAAGAGCTGCTCTTTCAAGTGAAGCATTTCTGATTCTACCCTTCAAAAAATCTCCGACCCTAAAAGTAGTCATGGGCAATTTAATAAAAAACACAAAAATATAATTAAACAGCACAACTAAATTGATAATCAGGTTTACAGTTTAAGTGGGTCATTAATAATTTTTTTATTATTTATTAAAAATACAATGAAAGAAATGTTTGATGGGTAATCGTGACATACATCACGTATCAAAACAACAGTGCCAATTTGTCAAAATAACAGCAATCAAAATGTCGAAAAGACTACGCTAAACAGCAGCACAAACATGTCTTCCTTCCTTACTTTCCTAAAAAAAAGTCTTCTCATTGTAAACTAAACAACCGAGAATTGAAGCACATGAATGCAGTGGCAATGGAAATGGTACTGGAGCAGGTGCAAGTGGTGTGGGTGAGAGCCGAGCTAACCAGGATGTCGTACCCGGGCAGGAGCCCACAGCCAGCCACCATGAACAGCCTGAGGAGAAGCCTGGGGGTTTCAAATGTGGAGGAGGACAACAACGAGGAGGACAGTGAATTCAGCAGGGAAGAGTTGAGCTCGAAACAGTCGTGCTCTATTCACACAAGGAGAGCTGTTGGTCAGGCTACTTCTTGTTGCTCTCTAAAGTAGTTATTGAATAAAGTGTTCACTTATGTAGGTAAATGTAGATGTTTAAAAACCTGTTAAAATATACCAGAATGCGGTTTTAACTACTATGGTTGAGAATGCTAACTCTGCCCATGAACCACATGTTTGGGTTAGAGAGAGCTGGATGAGGAGCTGAGTGAGCCTTCAGCTGTCACTTCAAGGGTACCTCCAAGTCTGTGAGCTCAGCTGAAGTGATAAGAGTATAAAAACAAGCTTCACAGGCTGCTCATGGGGATTCTTGTGACAGGTCCTCATGCATGTACTTCCTGTATATCTGTGTATACTGTCCTGAAAATCTGACCTTGCAAGTAAAATACTGGTTACAAATCTTCTCCTGCTGTCGAGTGTGGTTCTTTATGAGTAAGTAAGATAAAGCGAGAATATTTTTCTCCAACAGATACGTTCACATACAAAACTTTAGATGTTAGACATCTCTGTGAGCCCTGCAAACAAAGAGCCTCACGACCCTCCGTTGTGGGGAGCGTATAGATTTAGTCTAATCTGCAGGTGCATAACCAAGCCTCGCATGCAGTTCTATAAAGCTTGGAACTCCATACACTCAAGACATGTTTTAATAGAATCCTGGATGGCAAACAGAACGTCTTCAGCTTCAGGACAGAAGTCCAGTTGTTTTGTTGTTGAACCTTTTTTTTTTTGGATTCACCACGACCTGGATGATGAGAATCTTCACAAGCGTTATTTGAAAATAGGACTGAGATGACTGGGCTTTAATCCGTTTCTGTTTTGGACTGAATCGGACTTATAATTGAACTCTTTTTTCAGGAGACTTTTGTTGTAGTTGTGGCTATTTAAATAAACCAAAATAAATTAAGATTATTGTTAGGAAAATATAATCAGGTTTCTAAAATAATTGGTTCTGACTTCTCTTTTAATTGACCAACCAGTTAATTTTGTGACTTCACACAAAAACATGGAAAACAACAATGGTGAACAAGCTACATAAACAACTTTAGTCACAAGTCAAAAGAAGACTAAATCATTTCAGGGACGAGGTCTGGTAATCAGAGACGACAGTCCATCCAGCTGTTTTCAAACTGTATTAGCTTTAGTTTGACACGGCGGTCTTCCCACATCTCTGAGACGTTTAGTAAAAGCAGTGTCAGAAAGACCACACAGAAGAGACAACTGGAGGCGTAACAACACGACGTAAACACACAAACTGAAACCAATGCTGGAGGAAACCGTCTCTCGTGATCCTTGAGACTGGGATCAAAAACAGGGATCTTCTAAACGTTCTTGGTGACCTCCAATTTTCTTTAAAAGCAAGCGTCTCTAAAAGCTGTCAGAAGTTTAGATTAGTGTCAGCTGTTGCTGCATGTTTCCTGTATTCTGTCAGGTTGTATTTCTCTCAGATGAAACATAGCAGAGGCTGTCATCCTGATTCACTGCTCATTCTCTGGGATAAAACTTTGGTACCATTAATCTTTAGCGTCACATCGCAACCTTTTCTCCTCTTTTTCTAATAACTAGGATTTCACACTGGCCAAAACAGTATTTTTATATGAGTTGTACAACCAAGTAAATGTCAGAATAAAACATTCCTAGTTACAAAGCCTGAATTGTCTTCTTTTAACAATGCAGTAGAAGTATTTGGAATCAACTGAGGTTTCCTCACTCATAATAATGTAAGTTATCAAATGATATCAACTTTAATCTTGTTGTCACAAATGTCCCAAGGTATTAAATGTATATGCTATGCACCCCCACAGATGGTTCTACTAAAATTTAGGGCACAAAAAACGTGGTATTCACAAACCTTTTTACGACTAAACACTGGTGCAAACGCATTTTGCATTATCGTAACTGCATGACGGTTTGTGCTATAGGAAACAGTCCAATGGTTTCAACAGCACTGTAAGAGGAGGACAGTTGGACGCGGAGGCTCCGCCCCTGTTTAAAGACGAAATGTTTCAACAGAATGAAACTGTCCAGAGGACCTGATGTAACTTTGTTGGATTTTTCTACCTGGGTTATTGAGCATGAAACAGGATACCTTGTATAACATTTGACCTTGATTTGTGACCTTGAAGCAGGGCTGATGAAAAGATTGTATGACACCTTGTGTAATGGTGGAAGAAATGTGTATGAAGTTTCAGTAAATTTTCTTGAGCGGATCAGAAGTTATAGGCCGGACAAGAGAACATTTACAGATGGGGACGATAACATGTCTGTCTTTTGACAGAGGAATAATATAAATAAAACAAGATAAAATATTTACTAACCGGTCATTTAATGACCCGTGACTCATGTTCTAGTGTCCATGCAGTGATTTCCACATCTGGATCCTGTCTACCCAGAATGCAGTGGAGCATGAGGGCCTGCAGATCTGGGTCATTCAGTGGTTTTAGGCCTTGTGGATACATTTTTTTAGAGTTTCGTCACTGAAAGTATCTGATGATTGTATCAACAATTACAGTCACTTCACCAGAGAACCAGAACAACTACCTAAATGATCAGAGTTCATTAAGAACATGACTAACATGCTGACTGGTAAAACAACAACTCACATCAATCCATCATCCATCCATCCACTCACCCATCATCCATCCATCATCCAGCTATCCATTCATTCATCATCCATCCATCCATCCATTCATCATCCATCCATCATCCATCCATCTATCCACCCATCCATCTATCCGTCTATTATCCAACTATCCATTCATCCATCCATCTTGCCATCCATTCACCAATCATCCATTCATCCATCCATTCATCATCTATCCATCATCCATCCATCTATCCATCCATCAACTATCCATTCATCCATCATCCATCCATCCATACATCCATCTATCCGTAACCCAGATCTCCATCTCCCCAGCAACACTTTCCAGCACTTTTTGGGGGACCCCAATGTATTCCCAGGCCACACAAGATACGCCATCCCTCCAGACACTTCTGGGCCTTCCGGGGCCTCCTACTAATGGGACATGCCTGGAAAACCTCTAAAGGGAGGCATCTAGGAGGCATCCTAATCAGATGCCTGAACCACCTCAACTTACTCCTTTGATGCGGAGGAGCAGCGGATCTACTCTGCGCTCCCTGCAGATGATGGAGCTCCTCTTCATATCTCTAAGGCTGAGCCTGACCACCATGTGAAAGAAGCCCATCTTGGCTTCTTGTATCTGGGATCTCATTCTTTCGGTTATGATCCAAACCTCATGACCACAGGTGAGGGTCAGAATGTAGACCAAACCGTAAATTGAGAGCTTTGCCTTTCGACTCAGCTCTTTCTTCACCACGATTTTCTAAAGCAACGTCCTCATTACTAAGGATGAGGTCCCAATTTGTCGATCCATCTCCCGCTCCATCCTACCATCACTCAGGAACAAGACAACCAGATACCTGAGCTCCATCACCTGAGGAAAAGACTTCCCCCATGACCCGGAGGGGCGTTTCAGCCTACACTTAAGCGACAGAAACAAAGTCACGGCGATAAACGTTTAAATGTTTTAAACCAGCAAAAACAAAAAGCAACTTACGGTCAGAGCTGAAGTCATCGATGAGGATTATTTCATGAATGAGAGCTGGAGGACTGCGCATCAGAACACTGAGAGAAGAGAGGAGAACTAAGATCAGTTTGTGTTCCTGCATCTGCATGAGTGGGTGGACCTGGTTCTGGTTCTGCCTTGTTACCTCTTCACAGTTCGGAGAAGAGTAGAGCGAGCTTCATTGTGGAAAGTGATGATGATGCTGGTGGAAGGAAGGTCCGCATCAAAAGTCAGCGATGCACATCTGCAAAGAGAAGGAGGAGGAGAAGGAGGAGGAAGAGGAAGAAGAATGGTCACAGCTTTTTCTTATCTAAGTCTCATTTTATGTTCAGTCAGTTTCAGATGGTATAAAATATCACAAAACACACAAACTGACGAGACTTTGCTGCACCTGTAGAGGCCCATCGTTGCTCTAACAGAACGAAGTTGCCCAGTTGCCACGGCAACAACCACACAGATTTGTGACCTTCTGCTTTTTGCTGCTCCAGGTCCAACAACATGAAGCTGAAACTTAATACATCACTGAACCCAACAAATATTTATACAGCATCAACACAAACATCATTTTTTTGCTGCTGAACGGTGAAAATGTTTCCACTGAGAGGTTTTTATGACACGAGCTCTGTTTGCACGGTTTTCTGCACGTTATCGTGTGAATCCTTGAGAAGCATTCGTACTAATGTCGTCCATTTTTCTTGCGTACATTTGTCGGCGCAATTCTTGTCCTGCAGTTTTCAGCTATTTCAAAAAATCTTAAATCAAAACGTTCAGCTCTTTCAGGACAATCCTGCTATGACTTGGTATTGGTGCAACTTTAGCTTTTTGAAATATTTAGCCTTTTTTTCTCATAGAAAATGAATTGAGCTAATTTTGTATCCTTCATATCTTTAGATCTGTTTACAACCTTTTACTGCTCCTTTAACTTTTTGTTCTGCTTCAGCTTCTTTCAGCTGCCTTGTGTAAATTTAAACTTTTTTCAGTTACTTTCAGCTAATTTCAGCTATTTATTCAGCTGTGTTGCTACTTTTTTAGCATTCTGTAGCTAATTTCAGCTGATTTCAGATAAATTCAAGTTTTTAATGGTAATTTTTGCTACGTAAAAAGTTTTGCTACTTTGCTACTTACTTGCCTAATTAACTTCTTTCTGTTAATTTCAGCCTGCTATGCTCCTTTCAGATTTTTGCTGCTAGGTTCAGCCATTTCAGCTACTACAAGTATATTTGGTGGTCGTTATCTTGGATTTTGACATGGCAACCCAATTTTCGATGGTGACCTTTCCTACACCTAGATGCAGTCACATACCAAAACAGAAGTGGGTGCGTCATTTATTTTTCAAGTTATCAAGCTCACAACATGCGCAGATGGACGGATGGTAGTTCCATTTGCCCCTCTTTTCACCGTGATGAAGAGCAACAAACCAAGTGTTTAGAGGAAGCCAACGCAGGCCCAAAGAGGAAACCGCTCACTCAACACCCCAGCTGAGCTTCAAACTAAGCTGCACAGTTTTAGAAACGCTTGCAAAATGCAATAAAATTGTTTAAAATTGCCATGATTTTATCACTTACAATAAAGCCATGCTTTTGTCACTTATCATTTTCTTTTTGATCATCATCAGCTAAATCAGGCCGGTTGGACTGACTGAATATTAACAGAACATCTGGAAATATAAAGGCAGCACAAAGCTGTCCTTTGTGATGTTCATATTGTATTCATTGACAATACAATGACAATAAGTTAGTGATATATTGTGCCGCTCTGTCAGGCACAGCCTTAGAAGAATCTTGGACCTGTAAGACCAACTCTACATCTTTAAAATGCTCGTTTTGTCCTGTGGCGGAGATGAGGCATAACGTCTGCTCACCTGTAGTGTCTGGTGTCCCGGATGGCTCGCTCTCCACCCAGATGGTCGCTCTCCTGCAGATTGAAGGCATGCTCCTTGTAGGGGTCGTCCCCTGGTTTGAGCTGTTTGGCTGCCAGGTAGGCCTTGTCATCGAAGCTGCCCAGCAGCTGGCCCTGCGGCTCGGCTGGTGGAGGCTGAGTCACCTGCAGACAACCACAAATGTATCCTTCAAGGCTGGACGCACAGACACTGGAGCATGCGGTAAATATTAATGATACAAAGGGGGAAACACTGTCATGTGTCCACAATGTGATTTTCATTTATACTGAGGATCAACAGAAACCAGCTTTCACTTTTACGAGTGAAACTTTTCAGACATCCAGTGACTTGGTCCCAGAAGGACAAACAACAACCTTCACAAAAGAAATCAATTCCTCTGATTTTAATTTGGTCGCTGCATGAGCCAAAGACGTAAACGCTCGTTTAATCAGTCCGGTCAGTGTGTCAGCGCTAACGAGGCCGGGCACTCATCAAACCACAACACAGTCAATAAACACTCAGTCAGAAATAGATTTCCCCTCCAGGAGAGTGGGAGGTTGAATGAACGCATGAGGACATGGAAAAGGTTTGCTCCTGCATAAACCAAAGTGAGGCTGACTTCATTTTGAGTCTGAAAACGGAGCGAGCGGAATGTGGACAACTGACATCAGCTGCCCGCTGAACAGACGTTGATTTAACCGTTTGATTACGAGACGTTCAGTGAAGCGCCGCTAAAACTAACAGCCGGTAACAAAAAGTCTTGTTCTGGGTTAAGGAGTTGATTTTTAAAACTTCTATTTATTGATATGGTGGAAAACATTGATCATTCAAGACTAAATCATAGATGAAGGTTAATGAATTGTCCTGTCTGGACCGGCGGCCCTCCTGCCACGCCCACCTACACCTGTTCCCTGTTATCATTATTCATTCTGCTCATTATGATTCTTTTGTTGGTTATTTCATGTCTATTTTTTCTGTATAATTAGAAAATGCTACTGGATGCCTCAAATTTCCCCCATCCACCATCCATCCATCCATCCACCCATCTATCCATACATCCATCCATCCACCCACCTATCCATCCATCCATCCACCCACCTATCCATTCATCCATCCATCTACCTATCCATCCATCCACCTATCTACCTATCCATCCACCTACCTACCTACCTACCCACCCATCCATTTTTTGCAACAATGTCCAAAAACTAAAATGATGACTTTTTGTGGTTCCTTCGTGATACAAACTTTTCCTCCTGGAGCCGTGGAGGCTGCTTAACATCCCTAGTGGCTTCAGTTTACTGAAATTTTGCAGAAACTGAGATGATGTCATGTGTTTTCTGGGACAACGCAGGACTCGAGGTTTGTGCCAGAAATTTAACCAGACACAGATGAAGCCGATCAGCTGGGTTAAACACAAATGTTCAAGAAAAAGCAGTGTATTTATGTTTTGGAGTTGGGTTCAGTGTAAAACTTCTCTGAGTTCACAGCAGTTGTTCCAAACTTTTAGGTTTTGTTTGTGTTTCTTTTACGAAATGTGAACTTTATCCTTCCTCAGACAACACAGTTACACAACATTTAACAACATTTAACATTTCCTTTGTTGACTTTGTCAGAAAAACATCTCTCGGTATAAAGTCTGGGCACAGAAAGAAGCAGCCAGAGCCAAAATCTGAGACAGTATCAACCATTATACCCATTAAAACCAATAAATGCTCCAGATTGGATAGAAAACACTGAACTGAAGCAATGAAGTCATGAAGTAAACCTGAACGATGCGAGTCAGAGGCTCAAATCCTGACTTCATGTTTCTGTAAACTGACACGGTGCTTGGGCGTGTGGGGGGGTGCAGTGGCGCTAGCCTTCAACAGATGATGTCATTTTTCTAACAAATGCTTCTGATGAACATCCTCCGAGGGGAAAACCAGGAGAGGAGGAGGATTAAAAACCAGAGGAGAAACAGAGAAAGAATAATGGACCAGAGGAAAGAGGAGTGAGTCCAGAACAGAATAATTCCTGTGAAAATAAACAAATATTAGAATAACAAGAGAGAAAATGTATGAACAGCTGTTCTGTGTGCAGCAGCTGGATCCTGCAGAACGCCATCAGGTCACATGATCTGAACAGAGAGGACAGGTCCGTTTGGGGATGGGTCAACGAGCCGGACAGAACCTCAGCTACAGGAGGAGCTTTAGGTCCGGTTCCAAAACCTGACAAGAACAGAACCAGTATGGTTATGTGGCAGGACTCCTCCACTCCAGATCTGTTTTCTCATCTTCAGGAGATCTGCATGGTTCTGACCAGGTCCAGTTTAAACGCTGTGAACTGGGTCTACTGCTCCAACACAACCTGACACAAACTGGATCTTCAGTTTATTCAAAACCAAAGTATCAAGACGTTAGGTCTGTCCTGCCAGCTTTGGATATTAGAAAACGATCAGAGAATGGGCGGCACGGTGGATCAGTTGGTAGAGCTGTTGCCTCTAAGTGAGAAGGTCGCCAATTCAAATCCCGACCGGGAATCTTTCTAGGTGGAGTTTGCATGCTCTTTCTGTGCTGTGTGGGTTTTCTCCGGGTGCTCCGGTTTCCTCCCACAGACCAAAAACATGCATGTTAGGCTGATTGGTAACTCTAAATTGTCCCTAGGTGTCCCTGTGATGGACTGGAGACCTGTCCAGGGGGTCCCCCGCCTCGCACACTGTGACTGCTGGATATGGACACCAGTGACCTGAAAAGGAATAGGTGGGTCAAGATGATGGATGGATGGATGGATGGATAGATGGATGGATGGATGGATGGATAGATGGATGGATGGATGGATGGATGGATGGATGGTCAGAGAACTGTTTTGTCATAAAACGATCAGAGGAATGTTTTCCATCCTTGCTGAGTGTTTGCTCTGCTCAGAGCTGCCGGCAGCAGCAGATAATCTGAGGTAATCTGGCAGAAAACCAGCCGCCGTTCAGCTTTAAGGCTTTAATCTCCTCCTCTGACTGAGTGGGCTGAAACAGGAGGTCACTGTGACCAGGTGAGGCTGCGCCATGAGGGCAGCTGGGGCGCATCTCACCTGTATAAATATATAATCATACACCCCAAAAAGTAGTCCTTTCTAATAAATTATGAAATGACTTAAGTAGCTTACTGTGTATTATTTTGTTCTGTGCTTTTCAATTATTTGAACTATATTTGTAGTTAGAGAGGACACACTGAGATGGTTTGGACATGTCCAGAGGAGGGACAGTGAGTATACTGGTAGAAGGATGTTAGCAAAGCAGCTGCCAGGAAAAAGACAGAGGAGATATATGATGCAGTTAGAGAGGACATGGAGGTAGTTGGAGTGAGGACAGAGTGAGATGAAGAAGACCTGAAGCAAGTTGGAGCAGAAACAACAATCACGTCTGTCTGTTCACTTGTTTGTCTGTCTGTCTGTCTGACCACATGTCTGTCTGTCTGTTCACCTGTCTGTCTGATCACCTGTCTGTCTGGCTGTCTGATCACTTGTCTGTCTGTCTGTTCACCTGTTTGTCTGTCTGTCTGACCACCCGTCTGTCTGTTCACCTGTCTGTCTGGCTGTCTGATCACTTGTCTGTCTGTTCACCTGTTTGTCTGTCTGATCACCTGTCTGTCTGTTCACCTGTTTGTCTGTCTGTCTGACCACATGTCTGTCTGTCTGATCACTTGTCTGTCTGGCTGGCTGTCTGATCACCTGGCTGGCTGTCTGTTCACCTGTTTGTTTGTCTGTCTGACCACCTGTCTGTCTGTTCACCTGTTTGTCTGTCTGACCACCTGTCTGTCTGTTCACCTGTTTGTCTGTCTGATCACCTGTCTGTCTGTTCACC